>NC_133317.1:7323069-7345504 GCF_012295235.1 Primulina huaijiensis | reverse complement strand
GTATATATATATGTGTGTGTGTGTGTGTGTGTGGGCGTGTGTGTGTGTCTCACAGATATAGCGACGGATATTAGCTCGATGGTGAAAGGTGAAAATTACGTTTGTGCTGAGCATTTTATCATTCGATCTATAAAGACTGGAATTGTCTTCGCACCTAAAGATTTTCTTAGTCAAAATAATTAAAAAAATAAGTATGTATTGGGTCGAGTGTCTCACAGATATAGCCTCGTGAAGCCATATAACATAAATCTATTCAATTAATTATGTTTGGAATAAGTCTGAATTCAATTCCTTTCACGCCAAAATCCTAAAACAAAAAACAAAAACAAAAGAAAAGATACTTTAATTCAAAATATCTGGTCTGAATTATTGAATTCCCAAAAACAATACTTTGAAACGAAATTTGTACTCATGACCAAATTCACATAACCAAAATCTGTCTGACTATCTTTATAATACTAACAAATAAATACCTCCTAACAGAAATTAGCTAGTAAACCTGAAAATAATTGATAGCAAATAAAAATACAAAACAATTAGGTAAGGTTAGGAGCTTAAGGTTAGTTCAGAAAGCATGCTCGCTATCCTCCAGTCTCCCCTAAATATGAGGTTTCTTAACCATCATTCAATTCATTCGTTTCTTAAATTATCGAAACAAAACGAAACGAAACGACATTATATATATCGAGCTATTATTTATTTGGAATCACAATTAGAAAATTCATTTTTTTTTTAGATTTGAAATTACCACAGACGTGTACAAATATTGTGCTAGGCTGCTAGCTAGCTTCGGTTTTAATTAAATTAGTTGAAAGTTCAGAAGAACATAAAAAAACAAAGTTAGGTATAGCAGCATAAGTTTGTTTGGACGAGGTTTTTTCGAAAATATTAAAAGGGCGGTGCAACGAGATTTATATAACACAAAAAATTTTATTCATATTAAAACCCTTAAACTCTACTTCTTTCCCCTCATTTTTCTTCCACACTCCCAATATCAAAACCAAATAATTCTCCAATGGGGAAAACAATAACAGAACAAGCACAAGAGGAATCCCTCCACCCGAAATTCATCAGGGACGAAGAGGAGAGGCCGAAGGTTGCGTATAACGATTTTAGCGTCGATATTCCGGTGATATCCCTAGTGGGGATCGATGAATCCGGAGACCGCAGGGAGGAAGTGTGCCGGAATATAGTCGCAGCTTGTGAAGACTGGGGGATATTTCAGGTGATCGTGTTAGAAATTTTTCTCAAAAATCATGTTTTGCACGTATATAAACATGATATATAATATGCGGAAGCGGATAGCCTTCTAAGCACTTCACGTTCTCCGTAGATGGTGTATATTTCTTATGAGATGTGTGTGCTTAGGGACCTCAATCGTCTCTATTTATAGGCGTTTTTCATACCATCGATGAATGTATCGGGAGCCGAGATTCAGAAGGAGAATCGTGTACGCATCTAAATTTTCTTGGCCGTCGCCAATATCAATTTGTACACGCTTCTTCTTTAACATGTGTCACGTTTTTCTTACATTCTCCCACTTGACACATATATCTCTTTTACCATAGGAGAAAACAAAATACATGAATCATGACGATAAGTCATCTTAAAACGAATATTATCTTCCATGTATTACAATGCATTATGTTTCTCAAATTTGTATAACTTAATGAATAAACCCAATGTTTATTTGAGGTCAAACTTTATTGATATTTCTCAAATCAATGAATTTGTACATAATAAATATGAGAAAATATCACATCATAGTTTCATTAAATTTGTACTTATAACAAAATTACATAAAGGAACCAAGTCCCATTCTTTCTGTATGATCCTTAAATTTCAATGATGGCATGCCCTTAGACAAAGGATCCGCAATCATCAATTCAGTGCTAATGTGCTCGATAAGTAACTTCTTATCTTTAACACATTCTCATATGGCTAAATACTTAATGTCGGTGTGCTTGCTTCGACTACCACTTTTGTTATTTTTAGCCATAAAACAGCAGCTGAATTGTCACAATATATTCTTAATGGCCTAGATATAGAATCCATAATTCTAAGCCCTGAAATGAAACTCTTCAACCATACACCATGTGAGGTTGCCTCAAAACAAGCTACGTACTCAGCTTCCATAGTGGAAGTAGCAGTCAATGTCTGTATGGCACTCCTCCAAGATACAGCTCCACCAGCTAGCATGAAAATATATCCTGAAGTGGATTTTCTTGAATCAATGCAGCCAGCGTAGTCTGAATCAGAGTAGCCAATTACTTCCAAATTATCAGTTCGTCTGAACATAAGCATATAATCTTTGGTCCCTTGAAGGTACCTCATTACTTTCTTTGCAGCTTTCCATTAATCTAAACCTGGATTATTCTGATATCTTCCCAACATCCCAACAACAAATGCAATGTCAGGTCTAGTGCAAACCTGAGCATACATTAAGCTTCCAACAGCAGAAGCATAAGGAATGTTTTTCATTTGTTCCCGCTCTAGATCATTCTTTGGGCATTGACTCAAATTGAATTTATCAACCTTCACAATGAGAGCTATATTTGGTGAACAATCTTTCATCCGATATCTCTCTAAAACTTTGTTTATTTAGGTTTCTTGAGACAGACCTATAATACCTCGAATTCTGTCTATATGTATCTTAATGCTAATCACATAAGATGCCTCACCCATATCCTTCATATCAAAGTTTTTAGAGAGAAATTGTTTCACCTCATATAACAAACCCTTATCATTGGTTGCAAGTAATATATCATCCACATATAGAATAAGGAAACAAATCTTACTCCCACTGACCTTCTGGTATATACATTGATCCATGAGGTTCTCAACGAATCCAAATGAAGAGATAACATCATGAAATTTTAAATTCCTTTGACGGGAAGCTTGTTTCAATCCATATATAGATTTCTTAAGCTTACATACCAATTGCTCACCATTACTAGAGAAGAATCCTTCAGGTTGCAACTAATGCTAGAATGATACGAAGAGAATCTTTTTTAGATACAGGAGAAAAAGTCTCTTTATAATCGATTCCTTCCTGTTGAGTAAATCCTTTAGCAACGACTCTTGCTTTATACCTTTCCCTGTTGCCTAATGAGTCTTTCTTTGTTTTGAAGACCCATTTACATCTAATGCCTCTTACACCATCAGGCAACTGAACAAGATCCCAGACTCCATTAACTGCCATAGGATTCATCTCTTCTTTCATAGCATTAAACCATAGTTTTGACTCATTACAACTCATGGCTTGTGAAAACGTTCAGGATCATTTTCGGCTCCGATGTTAAAATCCGATTTTTGTAAATACACAACATAATCACTAGATATAGCTGATCTTCTAATTCTAGTAGATCTCCTTAGGTTGTTTGGTTAATCAACAATTTCTTGTTGTTCTTCATTAACAACTCGATCTACTGGATTTTCATCAGCAATTTGTGGAACTTCAGTAACTGGTTGTCTAACACTCATTTGGTCTTGAGGGATGTGAATAACGACCAATCTGTCATTTGAATAAGAAGGTTGTGCATTAATGTGATCATTCTCAAAAACTATGTTATGATCACTCCCACTAATTAATTCATTTTCAAGAAATTTTGCATTTCTTGATTCCACAATTCTAATATTGTGAGATGGACAATAGAATCTGTACCCTTTGGATTTTTGGGCATACCCAATGAAATATCCACTTATAGTTCTTGGGTCTAGTTTCTTTTCATGTGGGTTGTAAACTCTTATTTCCGAAGGACAACCCCAAATGCGTATATGTTGCAAACTCGGTTTCCAACCTTTAAATAACTCAAATGGCGTCTTTGAGACAGCCTTAGTTAGAACTCGGTTTAATATAGACACAGTTGTCTTAAGAGCTTCAGTCCACAAAGATTTATGAAGTTTAGAGCTACTAAACATGCTCCTCACCATGTCCAATAATGTTCGGTTTCTCTTCTCAGCTACACCATTTTGGTCAGGAGAATCAGGCATAGTATATTGGGCAACAATCCCATGTTCTTGGAGAAACTTCACAAACGGACCAGGTGCCTGTCCATTCTCAGTGTATCTACCGTAATATTCTCCATCTCTATCAGTTCTCACGATCTTAATATGTTTTCCACATTGCTTCTCCACTTCAGCCTTAAAAACCTTAAAGGCTTCAAGTGTTTCGTTTTTATTATGAAGCATGTAGATATACATGTATCGTGAATAATTATCAATGAAAGAGATAAAGTATTTCGGACTTTGCATGTCCATATCTGGACAACATATATCTGAATGTATGATTTCTAATATTTCTATACTCCTCTTGGCACCATTTTTAGATTTATTGGTCTGCTTTCCCTTAATGCAGTCCACACAAGTCTCAAAATCAGTAAAATCTAAAGTACTGAGTACTCCATCATTTACTAATCTTTTAATTCTCTCTATGGAGATGTGTCTCAATCTCCTGTGCCATAATATAGAAGAATCTTCATTTATAACACATCTTTTAAGACCTCCTTAAACATGCATAGTGATGTTATTATTTTGTAAATAAATAGAGAAAAGACCATCAACCATTGTACCATTTCCAATAAGATTTGATTTATAAAACAAATTTATTGATTTATTCAAAAACTGAAATGAATAACCAAGGGGTACAAGTTTTGAAACTGAAATTAAATTCCTAGAAAAACTAGGAACATAAAAGGTCTTTTCCAATTTTAAAATATAACCACTATTCAACACTAGTCAGCAAGTCCCAATAGCCTCCACATGCGAAGACATCTTGTTTCCTGAATAGATGCTTCGCTCATTTTCTATTGGCTTCCTTAGGTTTTGCATACCGTGCAAGGTATTTGTAACATGGATTGTAGAACCAGAATCAATCCACCATGTGTTATAAATCATATTAACCATATTAGATTCATAACAGACAAATGAAGTAGTAATACCTTTCTTTTCAAGCCAGTCTTTAAATTTATTGCAATCCTTCTTTATGTGTCCCGTCTTTTTAGAGAAGAAACACTTGGATTCTTTCTTGATGTCAGGTTGGGGTGGTATTATTCCTTTCTCATTTCCCTTGACTTTGACTTGCTTCTTGTACTTTTCTTGTGTAGTCATAAAAATATTATCACTCGTTTCCATTAACAACCTTCCTTCCTCTTGAACACACATGGTCATTAATTCATTAATTGACCATTTATCCTTATGTGTGTTGTAGGAAATTTTAAAAGGTCCATATTGTTGTGGAAGAGTGCATAGAATGTAGTGCACAAGAAAAGTCTCAGACATTTCCACTTCAAGTGTTTTGAGCAGAGCCGCTATGTCCCGCATTTTCATGATGTGCTCTCGCACACCTCTCACACTGGTGAGCCTTAATGAAGAGAATTTCATAATTAGGGTGCTTGCTAGTGCCTTATCTGAAGACTGAAACTGTTCATCAATAGCCTTCAGTAAGTCTCCGACATTATTATGCTGATCGACAGAACCACGCATACCAGCAGAGATTTTGGTCTTTATGAACATTACGCAGAGCCGATTAGATCGCTCCCATTCTTCATAAAGATCAACATCATCCGGAATGCTTTTTTCAGTAATAGCAGATGGTTCGTCTTTCCGTATAGCATAATCAATAGCCATCCACCCTAATTGAAGAAGAATTCTTTCTTTCCATATTTTATAGTTATCGCCCTTTAGTTCGGGAATGTCACATTTCATATCAGAAAAACTCGCAGGTTGCATAACTGCACAAAATATCATATGCTTAAAATTTTGAGACAATATCATGTTTTACCAATGTAATTCATGTTTTAAAAATCTAATGACATAAAATTTTCCTGTGAGGCTAAAATTTTAATTCAATAAGATTTTTCTGTAACTTTATGATAAAACTATCAAAATGAATTTTCCTTAACTCCTGTGGGTAAATTAAGAAAAATATATTTTGATATTTTAACCTAATTAGTTATATAAATATAATAAAAATCCCTGTGGGGTAAAATTTATTATGTCTATATAATTAATTACAATTGATGTACATTATGTGATCCAAATCCACTTAATGCATAATTTTTCATAATTAAGGATGCTGTGGCTACTCCTCAATTATTTAAAATTATACGGTTCACCGGCCAAAATTTTGGCTTTACTTAATGCTTTATATAATAATTATTTCGCAATCAACACTTTCCAATAGTGCTCCTAGGAAAGATAGGTAGGGCTAAGGCCCTTTAAATACCTAACTCCTAGACAGAGCAACATTCCTCAGGGAGACCAGTGGCTAGTCAAGACAATTTAAACCGATCTATGAAGAACTCCCTCGGATCATGTTTTCTTACGTCACCTTATAATTATTATTCAACTTAATTATCCACATTTATGTGAATCTTTATAAGCCAAAATTTTTCATTAAATAACTTTATATTCACGTTTTTACTTAATATGAACAAATATGTTTCCCATCAGTTTTTCTCTTCAATCAGAGTAGTGATAAAGTGAGGATCACATTTACGTGAAAATGTGAGCTCCTCATCAGTTTTTCTCTTTTATCAGAGTAGTGATAAGGTGAGAATTATTTGTTCATTTGTGAACATCTGAAATATTTTAAAATTTTATATTCGCATCTTACTTGATATGTTCATTTCAAATTATAAACAACTCAATATAATTTAATATGAACATAATGTGAATTTTGATTTACCAAAAAAAATTTTCAATACAATTTGCATTTAAAAAAAACTTCAAAATAAATGCAAATATAATATTAAATTTGCAGGTCCATATCAAATAAATATCCANACTTCACGTGGCATGTTGGATTCAATCACAAAGGCATTTAATAATGGTTCAATCACGCATGCATTTTATAATGATTCAATCACAAAGGCATCTTCATTATATCGATCATCTTCATTCTCTCTGGAATAAAATTTTCCCTTCGTCTGAAAATTTCTTTTCTCAAAAAATTTTCAGAAATCAGAAAACGTAATATTTTCATCTTCAAGATGACGCCGAGAACAAATTCCAGGTAAGTTTCATATACAAAAACTTCAAAAGAAATTTTATGATACGCGTATTTTTCAGAAAACAAATTTTCAAGGTAGAGGTATCACTGGCTCTGATACCAAATGTTAGAAATTTTTCTCAAAAATCATGTTTTGCACGTATATAAACATGATATATATTATGCGGAAGCGGATCGAGAATTACTTCCGGCCATTGAAAATTTTTGATTTCTCTGAGTTCCTTATGGTTGAAGTCTTCTAAGCACTTCACGTTCTCCGTAGATGGTGTATATTTCTTATGAGATGTGTGTGCTTAGGGACCTCAATCGTCTCTATTTATAGGCGTTTTTTCATATCATCGATGAATGTATCGGAAGCCGAGATTCAGAAGGAGAATCGTGTACGCATCTAAATTTTCTTGGCCGTCGTCAATATCAATTTGTACACGCTTCTTCTTTAACATGTGTCACGTTTTTCTTACAGATCGATCATGGAATCGATGTCAAACTCATAACCGAAATGACTCGTTTGGCTCGTGAGTTTTTCGACTTGTCGCCGGAGGAGAAGCTTCGTTATGATATGAATGGTGGCAAGAAAGGTGGTTTTATTGTCTCCAGCCATTTGCAGGTCTATACAGTCGTTGCTTTCATTTTCATTCATGCATTATCGAATTTTTTTCATATATATTATAGTTTTGAAGCAAAAAATCACATTTTAAGAAAATATGGTTAAAATTAATTATCTTTTTTCCCCTTATTTCCTTCTTATATATTGCTAGTGGTTTTGATTAATTTGCAAGACCATGCTAATTATTTTCAAGCTTTTTGACCACAATTTTCATTTATTAGAAATGTTTTAACGTGATATGTCACGGGGGAAAAGATTGCAATTAAAAAAAAAACGTAATCAAATTCATTATGATTTTTGCATGCATAACATATTTGTAATTTTTAATAATTCATAAATATAAACATATTACGTTTTTCCCCCTAAATAAAAAGACAACGTGCAAACTCAAAAGTACCCATGGCGGTTGCCACAAATTAATAAAACGACTAACTAGATGGTCTAATGTATTATATATAGCATTTTCAAATTAAATTTAAATTTTTATCTGAAAAGTTCATAATGATTTGAAAAAAAAAAGTAAAAAAAAAATTCATAATGAAATTCGAGTCTATATTAGTTTTAATAAAATTAATAGTTATTTTCTTATGATAAAATTAAAAAAAATCTAAAACCTCAATGATAAATAAGTTTTTTTTCTCTGTTTGAAGGATGAAACTGTGCAAGACTGGAGAGAAATTGTGACATATTTCTCGTACCCGATCAAGGCCCGAGACTACTCGAGATGGCCCGACAAGCCCGAGGGATGGCTGTCCGTGACGGAGGCCTACAGCGAGCAGCTGATGAATCTTGCTTGCAAGTTGTTGGAGGTTTTATCTGAGGCCATGGGACTTGACAAGGAGGCATTAACTAAAGCCTGTGTTGAGATGGATCGAAAGGTGGTGGTGAACTTCTACCCGAAATGCCCTCAACCGGACCTCACACTCGGGCTGAAACGACACACGGATCCGGGTACGATCACTTTGCTGCTCCAGGACCAGGTCGGAGGTCTGCAGGCGACCCGGGATGGTGGCGATACTTGGATCACGGTTCAGCCCGTTGCAGGGGCTTTTGTTGTAAACCTTGGGGACCATGGTCATGTGAGTAATAATTCCATTTTTCCCTTGACTAGATATCGATCCAGAATTCGAATAACGTGACGTCAAAGTTGCATGGAAATTTTGTTTGAAGTGCTTATGTTAGAAGAGTGGAGTTAAATAACTTAGCAAATTAAATCAAATAAAGAAAATTTTTTGGGGGTTAATTTGTATACACCACTCTTATGAAATCATGAGATTGTTGAAAATCTGTCGTGACTATCAAAAGTACCTTGTATTTTCAAATCTAGAGAACACACACCAACAAGGACGTTTGTGCTCAAAATTTAAAAACACGGGGATGTATGTGTTTATTTTTAACGATCTCGGAATTTCACGACATGGTGTATGTAATTACCCATTTTTCTTGAAAAGTTTTTAAAGAAATTGATTTAAGAGGGGAATTAGTGTTGATCTTCGTCCTGATCAAGCAGTATCTAAGTAATGGGAGGTTCAAGAATGCGGATCACCAAGCAGTAGTGAACTCAAACTTCAGCAGATTATCGATAGCAACATTTCAGAATACAGCACCAGACGCCACTGTTTACCCTTTAAAGATTAGAGATGGGGACAAACCGATACTCTATGAAGCGATAACATTTTCCGAGATGTACAAGAGGAAGATGGGCAGTGATCTCGAGCGTGCAAAGGTCAAGAAATTGGCTAAAGATATCCAAAAGACGCAAGAATTAGCAGAGGATGAGGTGAAGAACAATACCAGGCTTCATGTTAATATCAAAACACCCAAAGGCATAGAAGAGATTCCTGCTTGACCACTTGATATAACTTTTATTGATAAATACAGACTTCTTGTTTTCACTCGATCAATAATGGGGTTCTCATCTTTGTTTCAGAAGCTTATATCATGCGTAAGAAATTTGTAATATGTACAATTTGACTTGTTTGATATGGGATTGTTTGCACCAGAAATTAAATTTAGCACAATATATTGAACTCAAACTCAATAGGATAAAATTAGCCGATGAAGATAACAAGCCCAATAAATTATAAACCCCTTAATTATCTGAAAGTTGGTGATTGAAATCAGAATATGGAATTATTCAAACAGAAGGAGAAGCCAGCTACACGATTCGAAGACGAAGATAGTGAAGAATTAAGGCACGAGTTAACAACACAATCAGATATAAGAAGAGGAAGAAAAATAACAAACATTGCTAGCAGAAGGACAAACAACAACCATCATTAAAAAATGCTCGAACAGTAAATATCTAGTCATTCAATTTCATTGGTCTAATTTCTTTATTTTCCAGTAATTTTCTTAATATTTCCAGTAAATTAAATTATTTAGGATTCAAGCAATTACTTTTTGTTTTTCAGGAATTTTTTTTATGAATTTCATGTTTATCTGAATTTCCCTTGATTCTGTATGTATATAAATCATGTTTAGGAATTTTCATGCAATTTCCACTTTTATTTTCATTTTTCTATGTTTTTTCCAGTACATATTAGCTTAGAGCATCATAACTACCAATCAAATTATGGAATTACAATCTCTTTTGCTTTTAGAACTTAGATTTTTACATTTGTCGATCAATTTGGTGCAATCGCACATAGCACGCCTCCATTTACACAAAATTTGTGCAAACAAAAGTTTGGCACGTCCAACGAAACCGAGTGAGTTGAAAAATAGACACTACAGTAAGTATCACAACTCATTTAATTATGCAATTAAATTTTTCGGGCTGTTAAAAAATTTTTCAGGAAAAAATGAATTAGAAAATTCTCGAATTCCTTCAAAAGAAATGAATCATCATTGTTGGTAAAAACATAAAAAAAAAAAAATTAAAACATTAATAGATTAATACATTCTCATTTTTTAAAAACCTAATATATTTTACTTTTATGTTATAAAAACTCAGACACGTTCGATTAATTTTAAAATATGGTGTTTTTTGTTTGAGCATAAAGTCGATTAATTTTAAAATATGGTGTTTTTTGTTTTTTAGGCGATGGTGATGGATAAGTAGCCCAAAAAAAGACCATTGTTCTTGAATAGGCCCAATCTGTTCGCTTAGCAGCCCAAGAGCACAGAGATTTCAGTAAAATGACATTTGAAACCCTTCGTTCTCCTTTCTCTCCGGGTTTCTCAAAATCCGAAAAATTAACGAATTTTTTCCTTTGAACTGATGATTTTCATGAATATTTGATTTCTCCTTCTTGAAAATGCCTCGAGAAGATTCGAAACTCGTGAAGAAAGAGGAATTAGAAGATGAGGAATTCAAAAAGAGCATTGTGTCCACTGTTGCCAATCTCAAGAAGAAATCGCCTAGCAGCAATGCCAAGCTAAAATCCGAACCCAAAATCAAGAAATAAGTTAAAAATGTGAAAAAATAAGAAATTGATTAAGATTTTGAAAATCCCAGCTCAAAAAAATCCTCAAACAAGCCGGATAAGAAGGTAAAAAATATAATCTTTTTGGACTATCTTTGATCCTTTTTTTTGGTTCGGTTTACTGCTTATGGTTTTTGATTATTAGTGGGTTTTGGATGAATGGAGAGATAAAGAAGAAAACGAAGAAAGAAGAGGTGGAGATGGAGGAGAAGAAAGGAGGTAACGCAGGTGATACTGATAGGGATGCTAAGAAAAGGGAAAAGAAAGTATTTGATTTACCAGGTCAAAAGAGGGACCCGCCTGAGGAAGTAGGCTTGCATTTTACCCCTTGAATTTGATGTGTTAATGTTGTAAAAAATGTGTTCGAATTTGGATATTTTGGAAGAATTTATGTGTTTTGAATTGGCTCAGAGAGACCCGTTGAGGATTTTCTACGAGACTTTGTATAAGCAAGTGCCCACCAGTGATATGGCTTCAATATGGTAAGAAAGGTTCCTTTCAAAGCTTTTGAAAATTTGTTTGGGTAGATTTGTCTTCACCGATTCGTAAGATAGGTTTGTTATTCATTTGGATAGCAATATGTTTGGGAATGACCCAGAAACTATTACGGTTATTTCTTATACTAGATTTGATTAGATGCAACTCCAAGTTTTTGTCATCTGTGAGTTTTGGTGAGTGTTGTGTGGTTATGTGTCTTGATTTTGATAGCTGAGCACACTAAATGTTCATAATTAGTGGGTTGGATGATCTGCTAGTAGCCTGAATGCGAACTCGTTCATTTGTCGGCTCAAATTTGAATTTTACTTTTTGTGTATTCAAGTTTTCTTGTTTTAAGAAACAAGTATTCATGAATTCGGCAATATGTTTCACAAACACATCCTTTTAGTCGTTCATTTTTTAGCTTCGGTTTCTCATGAAAATACCTTGATTGAATACTACAAACTGTTGCTATATGATGATAGTATGGAAGTTTGTACCTGAAAATGCAAGAGAGAAACGAATTAAGTCGTTTCTTTTTCTTTGTATTATTTTTCCTTCGGGACTTTTATGTGATTCTTAGGGAGCCTTTCGGACCATCATACTCTACCTAATCAGACTATCAGAGTAGAATATTAGTTTTTTTTAGTCTGCACGGTGATTGGTATTGTGTCATCAAATAGAGATTCTTCAGTATCTCCTATTGTTAACTTCCCGTTGTGTAGGTTGATATTTTTTTTAACATAATTTAGATATATTTCTTTCTAAGCCATAATTCTGAACTTGATCCCAAATTTTGTGGCAAGATAATAAAAAAATGAACTTCTTAAGCAGTCTCATTAGTTGGAATTATTTTCCAACAACTGTTGAAATTTTTAATTTCAAACCTGGAACGATATCCTTCGCTCCAAGCATAGTCTAATATTAACCCTGTTTTTTTTCCTCTGAAGCACTTTCATATCATGGCATTGAGTAAGTATATTCATGTTCTGAAGGAAATAAATGTGTTTTGCTGGAGGGAATTAAACTCTTGGTGTAATTTAGGGTATATGGCGTTCATACGAAATTTTTTACTCCATCGATTGCGGTTTCTTATCAACCTTTTGGTCTTCCATACCTCCCTTGCACATGTGCATATCATACAATGTGTTGGTTGTACATATGTGGTAGTCTTGTTTAAATCACTAGAGCTTAAATTTTATTTGTATACAGACTACCTTCAATATTACTATTTACAAAAAGAGGTCTCATGTGAGACCCGTCTCACGGATCTTAATACCTTCAATATTACTATTTACAAAAAGAGGTCTCATGTGAGACCGTCTCACGGATTAAGATCCGTGAGACGGGTCTACCCTACCCATATTCACAATAAAAAGTAATACGTTTAGCATAAAAAGTAATACATTTTCATGGATGACCCAAATAAGGGATCCGTCTCACAAATACGACCGGTGAGACCGTCTCACACATTCTAGTTCGCTGCGAACTAGAATGGATAAAGTATCCCGTCAAAAAACATTTGCTGATATAATTCCGGGATGATGGAGTCTGGTTTACTTCCAAAGGAGGCGGCAAAGAAGGTTTCCGAGGAAAAAACAGAAACGGGCACAGCAACAAAAACTGTCGTGGTCAAGAAGAAATTAAGCAGAATCCGTTACAGTTGTGAAGAACGTCTAGTTCCAAAGTTGTAATGAAGCAGTCAAAGAAACGCGAGAGCAAGGACAGCTCTTCGGAAGATTATACAGATGACGATTATGAAGTAGGTTTTAAAAAGGAAAAGAAACGGACAGCATCTTAGAACAAACTTCGATTATTTCTCTTGATCTTCCTTGTTTCTTGACTAAAATGCTCTAATTTTACTATCGCCTTATCAAACTAATCAACTAGCGGGGAATCTGCAGTAATAGCATCTTGTTTGTTCCTCACATCCAAATTTCGGTGTGTTAATTTTTGCCTTTATTTTTCTTGAATGATGATTGTCATTGTGATGATGCAATTGCAGTACGTTCGAAGGATTTTGGTGCAAAATTCTCATCTCAACATTCTAATGGCCAACTGTTGATATCTGTGAAGCTTAGCTATCTTCTATACTAGTATTTAATCCAAGTAGTAAGGAGTCAAAATTTATCGCATTTATCTGGTGATAAAATTCTAAGTTTAAGATGGGATCTCGAGTTTATAATCCAATTATTATATATACATCCCAACTCAAAAAATAAAAATAAAAATCGTGCATTTTAAATTATTTAAGCTTATATTTACATGTTATATATATTGATGTGGAATTAATCTCCTGACCATTTTAAGATTATTATGGAATTAATCTCCTGACCAAAAAATAACAAATTTAGATTATATCCGTGTGTAAAGATTTTTAAAATCTGTATAGATCGTAATCCCGCGAGGCGAAAGATTCGTAAGGCAAAGTTTGGCTCCTCCTACAAATGACAAAAACTTGTGTGAGACGGTCTCACGGGTCGTATTTGTGAGACGAATCTCTTATTTAGGTCATCCATGAAAAACTATTACTTTTTATGCTAAGAGTATTACTTTTTATTGTTAATATGAGTAGGGCTGACCCGTCTCATAGGTTAAGATCCGTGAAACGGTCTCACATGAGACTCACTCCCTACAAATTAGGTTAGATAGCCTGAATTTTCCACCTATTGTTTTTTTAGTCTTTTAATTGATTGAGTTGAATTTTTTTTTTCTCAATATTTTTTTATGAATCGTGAATTTTAAAATCTGGTGTGTTGAAGGGTGCAAGACGTCTTCCTATTTCAGCAATTATGCAGTTAACAATTGGACGTTGTGTGAAATATTTCTTTGACCGTAAAGAAAGAATTGCATGTATGGTGGCAAACAATCAACCGTGGCCTGATTTTGCATTCCACAGATACGAGCAATGGTCAATCAAATCAAGCAATCACAGTGTTAGCAGATACGAAATCAGTGACAAATCTGCATCCGTAGTAACACGGGGACGACTAGGACACAATGAACATGTACAAGTTGTGAAATTGAGTAATCGTGATTGCTCGTGCGGGAAATGGACAATTTTTGGAATACCTTGCTCTCATGCCATATGTACAGCAAAGTGGTACGGATTGGACCCGATGGAATTAATGCAGCCGTGGTTTAATATGCACCAATATGTTAAAACATATGAAGGAAGATTTATCCCAATACCAGATGAAGCATATTGGGATGACGCAGAATTTGAATTAAACCATGATCAAGGTCGACGTGAAAAACGAAGAACTGGTAGACATAGAACATCAAGGGTGCATAATGAGATGGATCGACCAACAACAAGAGAGAGACAAACCTATGCACGTGGTGGCACGTCATAATCATGGAGTTTCATATGTGATTTATCATAATAATATTAAGAATTGTGTTGCAAGTTAAGTGTGATTGTGTATTAAGTGTGTAATATCAACGGTCTTTAAATAATTGTAGTTGTTATCTTGGTTGTAATTGATATTTGATTATTTGCTTTGGTCTTTGTTATTTATTTTGTCAATAAATTTATATCGCGTTACATGATTTATGTAAATATAAATCTGTATTAGAAAATACATTAAATTTTCAACTTGGTTAATTGCATATAAGCCAACATTTTGTAAATAAATTTTTTTATAGTGTTTTTTAACAATATTTTCAAATATATGAATTGTAATTGTATAATATATATTATACAAATGCCATTATATATTATATTATTTTCAAACATAGAAGTTTGTTTCCACGTTCAATAATACATTTAAAATAATAATACATTGCAAAACAATAAAAAATAGAAATAGTTACTTAAAAAATCCTTCAAACACAAATATTATAACAATCCAAAATAAAGGTGCGAAAACAAAATGACAAACTACGATTGACGAGAATATGAAATCAACATGCATAGATGATATATTAATACTAGTAGTAATAGAAATGGCCAGTGCCGCAACCGTGTGGTATACGCACTCGTACACTTCTTCGCAAGTTAAAATGTTATGTTTCCATCTCTGTATTACGATCCGTCTCTGTATTACGATCTCTGTTTAAATTGTCTGGAGCAAAACCAGATGAAGTGGCGGAAAATCCATGGAAAGGAATCGGTGAACTCAAATAGTTTGGACGCATTTCGTGATAAAATGAACGTACTTCATTATCAAACTGTCGATGGTCAGAATTTAGAAGCTCAGTGAGAGATACACTACTAGCAACATCTGGAGTGTGAAAACCATATTGCATCAATGGTCGATAGTCAACATTATACACTGCTGAAGGTTGATGTAACGGTCCAGACATTTCATGAACACGTGACGGCCCATGCATGTAATGACCATGTGATGTGCCATGGACGTCAAATCCATGTGGTGTACGATGTTGATGTGAATCAGATGAGCTACTAGAACCCGATTCACGTCGTCGTCGACGGCTACATTCCTCACGATTTTGAAACGAGTTTCTACGTGGTATATCATGTTGCACTTCTTCTTCATTAGATACCCTATTCAGTGCATCACGAAGATGTCGTCCAATTCTCCAATCATCTTGAATGGCTTCTTCAAGTGCCTCCCTCGATTGTTCATGCACGTTAAGCCCTCCAAATCGATTTATGAGTGTGGTTGCTTCCTCGTCCTGTGTAACACAAATCAAATCAATTTAGAAAACGCTAGCAAATAAAGAAAATTAGTTTACATGGCTAAATTTTCATCAACACTAACCACAATGGCTCTGAAACATGGTTGTCCACTGGAGTAACCAACTCCTTCGCTGTTCGGAGAAATGAACCGTATAGTGATGTTGTTTTACCATTTCTTATATTGATAGTCCACCATCATATGTCCAGAGACGAGCATATCCTCTGCGATATGTTTTTCCTTATTTTTCCAAATCTCAATTGGACCACTATGAAATTCTTTCCAATCAAAATTACGGTGTCCTGTTCGAGATAGATTGTGTAGATCATCCCCATCAGTTGCAGGTTCGGGAATTCGTTGTCGCATTCCAAATTGACGCAACACCCGATTTGGACGATACATTTCTACAATATCAAAACAAATGAGAGGACATACACATCGCCATATTTCCCCTTGATGTCCTTTAATGAATGCTTGCACATCAAGTGCTTCGAAATCGTAAACAGTCCAATTAAACTGAAATTAATAAAGAAAAATAAAAAATCAATACGAGTGTTATAATTTTGTCAGTATTAATATGGATGAATATTGATTTTCAGACACCTTACCATCCTCCATAAGATCAAGTATCTCGCGTATAATCCGTATTGAGTGGGTAGATGTATGAGTATGACTGAAATGACGAGCCCACCTAAATAAACAAATACAATTAATTTTAAATATTTTCATAACTCAAATGTTAAATTGATTTGCAAAAGTTTACCTTGCGCCATAAGGAGCGATTGGAAGAATTGTATCATAATTGTTATCATTTACATCGAGGGGCGCAGGAACAATATGACAAAAACCATGTACATCAGGACTAAGAGATGTCATCCTGCTCCAAGCCCAAACCTGCATTAAACAAAATATCATCATTAACAAAAATATATTTTTAGTTTCAAAAAATTGTCACATTATTGTAGACAAAATAATAAAGCTACCTGTAATATCAACAAAGGCCCGCGTATTATTTTCCTCCCTATAATTGATGATTTACATAACTCTCGATAAAGGAAAGATAATACAGCGCTTCCCCAACTATACCTACTCACCCGAGGAATATTATGAAGTAGCTGTAAATACATAAGACTCACACCACCACCACGGGAGTAAGGAAACATGCATCCTCCAATTACCATCAAGGCTATACATTGAGTGTATTGCACCACCTCCAAGTCTGAATTGTCGATATGGTTTTCTCTACAATGTGCGTCTAGAACAGCCATCGACAAGCGTCCTCCACTCACTAAAGATGCAGTGGGTGCGAAACCCAATAACTCGACACATTTTTGTTGCCATTCTTCAGCTGTGCGACTCATGTCGGTTCTCGTTACAGGTTGACCCTTAATATTCAAACCCCATATTATTTCAACATCTTGGAGTGTGACAGTGGCCTCACCAACACGCAAGTGGAATGTATGAGTCTCACGTCTCCACCTCTCGACTAAAGCTGTAATAAGATGATTGTCAATAGGTCGAAAACCACATCGGAGAATACCATATAATCACATCTCATTCAAAAGGGTCAAAACTTGATTATGAATTAAGCCAGAACTATAAAGTTTCGAAATTCGGTTATCCGATCGTCTGACTTCTAGAATGGTATCGATATTATCCCTTGATATTGTTCTTGAGATATGAGTCTCCTGCAAGTGAAGGACACTAGGGTCGATCGGTTTGATATATGCCCCCATCTTGTAAGACAAAACAAGAATAATTTGTTATTAATTAGAAATAAAAATACAAAATCAAAATTACATTTTTAAAATTACAATATTTTTTTGAGTCCACAAAACTAATAAAAATTTGTTTTGTTTTATTTTAAAATAAGTAGAATAATTATATACTGATAAAAAAATAAGAAAAGAAACAAATTTATATTATAATCTCATATCAGTTCAAACTTGCTACAACATTTTTTAGTTTATAATATTTTTTAACATTTTTTATCCCTAAAATTTAATTAACATCACAAAATTATTTTTCATTTGATCAAAATTTTCATTCTATTTAAAAGTGAAGGATTAAAAAAAATTTTAAAAATTCCCGGATTGAATCTAAATTATATTTAATGTCCTAATTTCTCTAAATTACGTAATACTCAACAATTAACATTTGATTTGATAAAACAATAGAAATTATTTATTTTTTCAAAACACTCATTTTTCGTCTTAATAATTATATTAAAATTACGATTGATATAACTCTTCACGATAAGAATATAAAGTCATCCGCATCCGTTTTAACATTAAAATTTGTCACTTCTTTAAAAACATTACCATCTTAAATTATATGAAGTAAAAAATATGAATGAAATATATAACACAAAATATAACAGTTGTAAATTTAATTAATAATATTAAAAATTTTAATTTAATAAAAATCATTGACTTTATGATAGATGAAGAACTCCAAACTACTGATTTTTCAACACCTGCAAAATAAAAAAATTTAAATAAAAATTAAACTTCGAGTTAGATCATCATAAATATAATGTCATATATGAGACAACAAATTATTTTTGATAAAGAAAACAATATCTTGAAAGAAGAAAAAAAAAAGAGAAGGAAGCAGAGAAGGAAGCAAAGAAATACAGAAAAAAATGGTTACCTGAAAATGAAGAAGAAGGAATGGCAAAACAATGCATATCGTGTTCTATTATTGATTGTGTTCTATTATTGATTGAAGAAGTACACGACAGAAATAAAAAAAAGATAAACAAAGAAAAATAAGAAAGGGGTGGGGTTTCAAATCCCACCTCATCGAGAATGCAGAAAGAAGTCAGGATTCATTCATAAAGTGGGGTTTCAAACCCCACTTTATTATATTTTTACAAAATTTTTAAATATGTTATATTTTTTAAAAAAATTTTAAAATTTGTAATATTTATTTAAAAAAACTCTTATCTTATCCCTTTTCTACGTGTTTTTCACTATTCTATTTGTAGTTTTCTCTCTTGTTTAATGTACTCTGTTTTTTTCTTTCCTTATGTTTTTACAATCAAATAGAAGGTGGAAAATGTGAGGAAACAATACAAAAAGTTGAAGGCCGAGAATTCAGACTTAAAAGCTATGAAACTGTTGTGAAAAAGTAAAAATTTATGGTGAAAAGTAAAAATCTCAAAAACTCAAAATTTACCAAACAACACACTTTATAATATTTTTCTCTCTACTCAATTGTGATTTTCTTCACAAATGAGAGATCTATTTATAGAAAATTTTTACAAATAATCCAAAAATAAAATACATCATTACCTACATCATCATACACTAATTTTCAATATTCAACACCTAATTTTACCTAATTTTCAACATTCAACATTCACATTTTCAACACAAATATTTTTCACATTTTTAAATAATTTTTCAACACTCCCCCTTGTGATGATGATCATAATGATTATCTTCATTACGCGTTTTTATACTGCCTCGTTAAAAACCTTACTAGGAAAAACCCATAGTAAGGGAAAAAGAGTGCAGTCACGTAAACTCCCCCTCATGTTGACACGAACAATTCTTTACAAATTTCGTAGATTGCGCATCCCAATATTATATATGTGCTTTCTGAATATTGTCGTGGGAAGTGCCTTTGTGAAGAGATCTGATGAATTTTCACTTGATTGAATGTGACGAACATCAATACATTTATTCTTCTCAAGCTCCTTGGTGAATGCGAAGAACTTAGGAGGAATATGTTTAGTTCTGTCGCTTTTTATGTATCCTTCTTTCATTTGAGCAACACATGAAGCATTATCTTCATATAGTATCACAGGCTTCTCGTCGAATGATAATCCGCATGAGATTTGGATATGTTGAGTCATTGATTTTAACCACACACATTCACGGCTTGCTTCATGTAGTGCAATAATCTCGGCATGATTTGATGAAGTTGTTACAAGTGTTTGTTTCTGTGAACGCCAAGAAATTGCAGTGCCTCCACGAGTAAATACATATCCAGTTTGAGAACGTGCCTTGTGTGGATCAGATAAGTATCCAGCATCGGCATAACCAATTATACTTGGATTAGCATCTTTTGAATACAAAAGTCCCAAGTCTGTCGTTTCTCGTAGATAACGGAATATATGTTTAATTCTATTCCAATGTCTTTTTGTTGGAAATGTGCTAAATCTTGCCAATAAATTTACGGCAAAAGATATATCAGGCCTTGTACAATTTGTAAGATACATAAGGGCACCGATAGCACTTAAATATGGTACTTCTCGACCAAGAATATCTTCATTATCTTCACAAGGACGGAATCNAGATTGCGCATCCCAATATTATATATGTGCTTTCTGAATATTGTCGTAGGAAGTGCCTTTGTGAAGAGATCTGATGAGTTTTCACTTGATTGAATGTGACGAACATCAATACATTTATTCTTCTCAAGCTCCTTGGTGAATGCGAAGAACTTAGGAGGAATATGTTTAGTTCTGTCACTTTTTATGCNCCTTCAAGTATGACACAACTTCTTGAATTTCTTTATTTGTTCCAATAATGTTTAAATCATCAATATATACAGCAATAATTACGCATCCGGATGTTGTTTTCTTAATGAAAATACAAGGGCATATTGAATTATTTGCATATCCCTTTTTCATCAAGTGATCGCTTAGCCGATTATACCATATTCGGCCGGATTGCTTTAACCCATATAATGATCTTTGTAATTTCACAGAATAACATTTTCTAGGTTTTGAACTTTGTGCTTCAGGNTGTGGATCAGATAAGTATCCAGCATCGGCATAACCAATTATACTTGGATTAGCATCTTTTGAATACAAAAGTCCCAAGTCTGTCGTTCCTCGTAGATAACGGAATATATGTTTAATTCCATTCCAATGTCTCTTTGTTGGAAATGTGCTAAATCTTGCTAATAAATTTACGGCAAAAGATATATCAGGCCTTGTACAATTTGTAAGATACATAAGGGCACCGATAGCACTTAAATATGGTACTTCTGGACCAAGAATATCTTCATTATCTTCACAAGGACGGAATAAATCTTTTTCTATGTTTAATGATCTAACAACTATTGGAGTACTTAAAGGATTTGCTTTATCCATATTAAAACGTTTAAGGATCTTTTCTGTATAATTTGTCTGGTGAACAAATATTCCATATTCTTTTTGTTCAATTTGTAAACCCAAACAATACTTGGTTTTTCCAAAATCCTTCATTTCAAATTCTTCCTTCAAGTATGACACAACTTCTTGAATTTCTTTATTCGTTCCAATAATGTTTAAATCATCAATATATACAGCAATAATTACGCATCCGAATGTTGTTTTCTTAATGAAAACACAAGGGCATATTGAATTATTTGCATATCTTTTTTTCATCAAGTGATCACTTAGCCGATTATACCATATTCGGCCGGATTGCTTTAACCCATATAATGATCTTTGTAATTTCACAGAATAACATTCTCTAGGTTTTGAACTTTGTGCTTCAGACATCTTAAATCTTTCAGGCATTTTCATATATATATTACTATCAAGTGATCCATATAAGTAAGCTGTAACAACATCCATAAGACGCATTTCTAAATTTTCAGATACCGCCAAGCTAATCAAATACCGGAACGTAATTGCATCCATTACAGGAGAATACGTTTCTTCATAATCAATTCCAGGCCTTTGAGAAAAACTTTGTGCAACAAGTCGAGCTTTATATCTTACTATTTCATTTTTCTCATTTCGCTTTCGAATAAAAACCCATTTGTATCCAACAGATTTTACACCTTCAGGTGTAAGGACTATAGGTCCAAAAACATTACGTTTATTTAGCGAATCCAATTCAACCTGGATGGCTTCTTTCCATTTTATCCAATCCTGCCGATTTTTACATTCACCAAAAGATTTTGGTTCATGATCTTCATTATCATTTATGATGTCGATTGCCACATTATAAGAAAATATATCATCAATTTCTTCTATATCATTTCGGTTCCATATTTTTCCAGTATTAATATAATTAATAGAGATTTCATGATTCTCGTCAGTTTGTGGTTCTGACAAAACATTTTCATCATCATGTGTTTCTTCAGGAACATCATTCTCTATTTTGTGATCATTATGTGTTTCTTCAGGAACATCATTCTCTATTTTGTGATCATTGTGTTTCTTTATGAATTTTCTTTTTCGAGGATTTTTATCCTTGGAACCAACTGGCCTTCCACGCTTCAGGCGTTTAATGACATCATGACTATCTTCAATTTGTTTCTT
>NC_133317.1:7229130-7322671 GCF_012295235.1 Primulina huaijiensis | reverse complement strand
TATGTGGTAAGACACATATATTTCTCATTCCCTTCATTCATTGTTTGAGTATCATACCCATGGGAATATATATCATTAAAACTCAACAAATTTCTTTTTGATTGTGGTGAATACAAAGCATCATTGATCAAAAATTTTGTACCATTAGGTAACAAAAATTGTGCTTTACCACAACCTTTAATCAAGTCTACAGGACCTGATATTGTATTCACCATTGTTTTTGTTGGTTTTAGTTCCAAGAAATATCTTTTATCTCGGAGGATACTGTGCGTTGTACCACTATCAGGTATGCAAACTTCAGCTTTGTTCGTAGCATTTTTCATATTTGAACTTCAAAAAAATATACAATGAAAAAAAATTATTGACAATACATATGCAATTAATTGAAAAATACAACACATATCATAATAGTACAATAAAATATTATCATATGAATACATGAAAAATAAATTATTTTACACTTATATTTTACCAATATATTGTTCATTTTCGGAGAAATCATTGAGAAAATCTGCAGCATCAATATTTTTCATTTCTATCCCACCAACATATTGATTATTTCCAGAGAAATCATTCATAAAATCATCAGCATCAAAATGAGTTGAATCACTCAAACGGTCACTGCGTTCAGTGAAGTTGGTCTCTTTTTCTTTCCCCTTTATCGATTCTTTATAGAGCTTGCAAAGGCGCTCGGGGACTCGACAAATACGAGACCAATGTCCTGGAGTGCCGCATCTGAAACAAGAACTTTCAAATCTTGTAGAGTGATTATCATTAACACTCATATTCTCATGATGCCTTTACGGTGGGTGGTTCGTGACGCCCTTTTGAGATGAGTTATAAAAATAACTATCTCGATTGTTCTCAAAACCACGGCCTCGACCACGGCCATGACCATTTCCTCGTCCACGACCTCGACCTCGACCAAAACCTTGTCTTTGAATTTGATTTTGATTTCCAGGTTTAAATTCATTTTTATTTACAGCATTTACTTCTGGAAATGCTGTTGATCCAGTGGGTCGGGACTGATGATTTCTCATCAACAGCTCGTTGTTCTTTTCCGCCACAAGAAGACAGGCGATGAGTTCAGAATATCTCGCAAATCCACGCACTCTATATTGTTGCTGTAGTGTTATATTTGATGCATGAAACGTGAAAAATGTTTTTTCAAGCATTTCCGATTCTGTAACCTCATGTCCACAAAATTTTAACTGCGAGATTATTCTATACATCGCTGAATTGTAATCACTGACTTTTTTAAAGTCTTTGAATCTTAACATATTCCATTCATCACGGGCGGTCGGAAGTATAACTTCTCTTATATGTTCAAATCTCTCTTTTAATCATTTCCATAGAGCCATGTGATCTTTTTCGATGAGATATTCACATTTTAAACCTTCATCAAGGTGTCGTCGTAAAAATATTATAGCTTTTGCTTTTTCTTGTGATAAAGATATACCATTTTCTTTAATGGTCTCGCTTAGACCCAATGACTCAAGATGCATTTCTACATCAAGAGTCCATGGCATATAGTTTTTCCCAGTAATATCAAGAGCGATGAATTCGAGCTTTGCCAAGTTTGCCATGGTGGTACTAAAAATTACGATGCATTTTATTAGTTAATGAATATTGCAATACAAAGTAATGGATAAACAACAAGTACAAGTATTCGTAAAAATAAAGAAAACACACGAGGAGGATATTCTCCGATAAATACAAGACTGGTGAGTATGATAACCAAAATAATTAAAAATAATCTCGTGAAATCCATCTTCTTTTTTCTTCGAAAATTTGATGAAGAATAATTTTTAGAGAAGAAGAGAAAGTTGGAGTGATCGAATATATTTGTTAGATTGTATTTATAGAGCAAAAACTAGCCGTTTTGTTACCGTTTATTATCGTTGGTGTATAAAAAAATAAATGTATGTATTTGTATAATTTTATGGTAATAATATGGTGTATATAATATTAGTCATGTTTAAATAATTATGTATATCATATCACATTATTATAATGAGGTGTCATAAGTTATTTTGTTTAAAAACATTATAGGCTTTTATACTTGTCGTATCCCTTACCGGGAGTGTGGGATGTCGTCTTAACATCCTCCCAGGATTTATAACAAGTTTTTGAAAAAT
This sequence comes from Primulina huaijiensis, assembly GCF_012295235.1. Lineage (NCBI taxonomy): Eukaryota > Viridiplantae > Streptophyta > Magnoliopsida > Lamiales > Gesneriaceae > Primulina > Primulina huaijiensis. The sequence goes on along the minus strand of NC_133317.1, from coordinate 7,320,533 downwards.
TTATTTGTATTATTTCTAATAATAACATTATATTATATATTACATATATACACAATAAATAAATAACAGTATAATAAATATTATTAATTTTGTTACATTTTTCTTCTGTTTGGAGTTTGGAAAAGGATGGAGGACTTTTAGAGCTTCATGCTGATAACGTGTTGTGAAAAAGTAAAAATTTATGGTAAAAAAATAAAAATCTCAAAAACTCAAAATTTACCAAACAACACACTTTATAATATTTTTCTCTCTACTCAATTGTGATTTTCTTCACAAATGAGAAATCTATTTATAGAAATTTTTTACAAATAATCCAAAAATAAAATACATCATTACCTACATCATCACACACTAATTTTCAATATTCAACACCTAATTTTACCTAATTTTCAACATTCAACATTCACATTTTCAACACAAATATTTTTCACATTTTTAAATAATTTTTCAACAGAAACAAGAGGTATAAACCCATCACTTTCATGAATTTTTTTTACCGAATAAGAAATTACATTATTCGATTGCGAATTATGATGTGACAAATCATATAATAATAATTAGTATTATTATATATGAGATGGATGTTTTTGCTATTATTTTGGTTTATTTGGTGACCGTATTTATCTTCTTTACAGGCACTAGAAACTCGCCAAAGAAAAGAAGAGCCTGAAAGGTACATGGGAAGATTTCTGAACCTTGGAATGGATTTTATCCAGCATGATGAAACTATCATGTTGCCTCATCGACAGCCGTTCGTTGCTGATCAGACGGCTCATAAACTTTATCCTCCATTTGGGCCCATTAGAACCCAAGTGTACCCACCTAATAATGGGCTTGAGTCGGTCAACCGTATCGGCCCAACCTAACTCCTGAAGAGGCTTTTGGGGTGGACTCAACTCAGCCGTTGGATGAGAATCAAGAGAGAGCTGATAAGCGGGTCAGATTTGCTGAAGCTAGGAGGATGAGGAAGGGAATAATCCAGATTAAGTCCATGAGGAACGCTTGTGGTATAAAAATACCAAGAACATGATATTAATTACTCTTTTTTCAAAATTTAGGAATGACTTAGTAGTAGAGAACTTTTTAAATGATCATTAATTCGATATTTGCATTCTTCTATTGGTATTGGTTTTCAAAATAGCATTTACCCCAAAAATCTTTTTTTGCCACATTTCATGTTTTGGCAACTGTGACATGAGTCTGAGCCTATATGTTATATAGAGTTTCATTTAACTTTTAACAGAGGGAGGGGTCTCCTGGTTTGGCCCATAATTAATCTCCAAGCAGAATACACTGATCATACTGGGGGAAATATTACATTTACCAAACAAATGCATTTAAAACACATTGACAAATAATATTCATACTAAACACAGTACATAACATCAAACTTGTGGAAAACACATCAGCAAACTGGAAGAATGAGAACACAACAAAGAAAATGTTACACGATACATGGAAGAAACAAAACGGGAATGCGATCTCAAATCTCCTATTTCTAATAATATTTCATCTGCTATCTCATGTGTATAGATGAATGATAATGTGTCTTAAAATAATTTATTCCACATATCATCATCTAAATATATGAAATGAAACACAATTGTGTGGTAGAAGATTTGAGAGCGCAGAAAGTAATGAGAATACTACCATATTAACCTTCGTAAACCTCTTCACCACCCTCGTGTTCATACTCTTCATCGTCGTCTGCAGTGGCATCTTGATATTGCTGGTACTCAACCACCAGATCATTCATATTACTCTCAGCTTCAGTGAACTCCATTTCATCCATGCCTTCCCCGGTATACCAGTGCAAGAAAGCCTTCCGACGGAACATGGCAGTGAATTGTTCACTCACTCTCCTAAACATTTCTTGAATTGATGTCGAATTTCCAATGAAAGTGGATGCCATTTTCAGACCTCGAGGTGGGATGTCACACACACTAGATTTCACATTATTTGGGATCCACTCAACAAAGTATGATGAGTTCTTGTTCTGCACATTAAGCATCTGTTCATCCACCTCTTTGGTGCTCATTTTCCCACGGAACATGGCAGAGGCAGTCAGATAGCGACCATGACGAGGATCAGCAGCACACATCATGTTCTTGGCATCCCACATTTGTTGAGTTAGCTCAGGAACGGTGAGAGAGATGTATTGCTGGGATCCACGAGAGGTGAGGGGGGCGAATCCCACCATGAAGAAATGGAGTCGTGGGAAAGGTATCAAGTTCACTGCGAGTTTTCTGAGATCGGAATTGAGCTGACCAGGGAACCTTAAACAACAGGTTACTCCACTCATAGTTGCAGAGATCAAGTGGTTCAAGTCTCCAACTGGCAAAAAAAAAATTGTTTTTTTCTGGGAAAAAAAATGATTCAATAACTTGCAGTCTCAACAGAAAGAGCTTGTTTGATACAGAAGATTCTTAGAAGAAAATGTGACACTTGGTTGGGATTTTACTTTTTAAAGATAAATTAAAAACAACGAATTAAAAACCAAGAGATGTGGCTTTTTATATGATTTCTTGAAGTAACTAAATAGTTGCTTACAGCTAGGAGTGCTGAGCTTCAACGTCCTGAAACAGATGTCATAGAGTCGCTTCATTGTCAAGTACCATGCATTCATCTGCGTTCTCCACCAATTGGTGCACAGAAAGTGTAGCATTATATGGTTCAACAACAGTGTCGGAGACCTTTGGTGAAGGGAAAACAGAAAACGTAAGCATCATCCTGTCTGGATATTCCTCTCTGATCTTTGAAATCAAGAGGGTACCCATGCCAGATCCCGTGCCGCCTCCCAGTGAATGGCAAACCTGGAACCCTGACCATGTGAAACCAATGAAAATTTAATGACTGTCTGGGGAATTCTTCTTCCCCTTGTTTTTATTGGAAGAATTGCATAGTGATTAAAAACTTGATCAACTATATTATAGAAGGGGAAAACACGTGAGATCCTCAAGCAACGAGCAATGTCATACTAACGTGCACAAAATGCAATGTGTTAAAACTTCAGCAGTACAGTAAGTGTCCCAATATAATTGGAAGCAATGAAACATACTAAAATCAAATACAATAGCAAAAAAATTATAAAAACTAAGATTTGTAATTTGCATCTGGTATGGAGTTCCCAAGTCCCATTAACAATAAATATGGTTATACGCATATATCTCAATTCAAGAAGGCAGACACTCTGTGAGGCGCAAGCATAATTTTGCAACAGAAGGATGTTCCCCACAGACTCTACCATCAAAATGCAAAACAACGTAATAAAGTTGAACGATCAATAATTAGCTCATGAAAATCGACATTTTCACCCAATTCAACGATCACAAATGTCTTGATTTTATATATAAAAAAAACTCCAAAAGAGCATCCGAAAATTACAATAAACTAGTGACACGACTCAAGCACAAGTACAATTCCAAATCTAGATCAAATTCCCAGTAAACCAACATCACATGAACGCATTTATCAATACGCTCAAGATCTACCATCAATGAGCAAACCAAAGCTAACAAGGAACCCGAAAGTAAATTATGTATCACATTTTTTTTCAAATATTCCCATTTCCCACAAAAAACCATAACGCCTCAAACCATGCAGATATACAAAATGTAACCATGCATCAACTGATTAATTCGCACGATGACAATTAGGAAACAAGAAAAGAGAAGATGAAGGATCAGGTAACAAACCTTGCAAGCAATCACAATTTTCAGCCTCTTTCCTGACAACATCAAGCACCGAATCAATCAACTCCGCTCCCTCGGTATAATGTCCCTTAGCCCAATTATTCCCGGCACCAGACTGTCCAAACACAAAGTTATCAGGGCGGAAGACCTGTCCATACGTGCCGGATCCATGAGCACCGCACGAGGCACGTACCTCCCACCCGACGCTTCGTTGAAATAGACATTGATCCGTTCCAACTGAGTGTCAGACGATCCGTCTCCGCTGAATTTCCCGGTCGGATCCACACCGTGCTCATCGCAAATCACTTCCCAGAATTTGGACCCGATCTGGTTTCCGCATTGCCCTCCCTGAATGTGTAAGATTTCCCTCATTTCTCGGTCTTCTTAAACAGTATTCTTGCCGTGCTTTTGCAAAATGTGAAATGTAGAGTGCGAGGATTTAACGGAGGGAGGTGGAGGTTAATATTTGAAGAAGAGACTCGTGGTCCTCTCTCCAAATACTAACTCAAAATCGTGTTTCAAATTTACAGAGTTGTCAAGAAAATGATTGATGGCAAGGGGAATTGGAGGGAAGTGAATGAGAGAGCATAAGGTAAGGAGGCAAGCGACAAAGGAAAAAACATGCGGGACCCACGTGTGAGATATTATGTTCGATCCAACCACTTTTTTAAAAAAATAGATACAACTGTTTTTTGGCTGTAATAAGTAATATGTATATATATATATGGATCCATTTGTAATTTAAATAATGAAGTTTAAATATTTTGCAATCACTATAAATAAATGATTCTCAGTTTTTGATTTAGAGTAGATCTCTTGTGAGACGGTTTCATGGATTTTTATCTATGAGACGAGTCAATCCTACCGATATTAACAATAAAAAGTAATATTCTTAGCATAAAAAGTAATACTTTTTCATGAATGATCCAAATAAGAGATCCGTATTACGAAATTGATCCGTGATATCGTCTCACAAAAGTTTTTGTGTTTGACTTAAAAATGTCTGTGTTTCATAAACTCAAATTTTGCAATAACTTCGACCTATATGCTATTCTATTTCAATTTTTAATTAAAAAAATAGTGTTAAAATCACTTGTCTATATAAAAAAAATCCTCACTTCTCATATTGTCAGATTTGTTTTCAAAAACTGCTTATTCCCGATTTTTCTCAATTTTGTATAATTAATAAATTTAATCACTTTTACAAAAATATGATCTTATGCAAACAATCTTAGTAAGACTGTTGGATTTTATTTGATATTTTTTGAAGTACATTATTGAATAGAAATATAAACTAAATTAATGGGATAAAATGTACTAATTTATCACAAACCGTTGAATTTGTGTTTATTAGATTCAGCAAATATTAAATAAATTTTACGTACAACATGTGCATCCAACAATTACTAGCAAAAAATAATCTAAGTTCATATGAGATATAGATCTTAAAGTTATTTTTCCCATTAATATTTATCATTTATGTATAAATCATTATCCAAACCTATTGAACACATGATTTTTCATTAAAAAATATCCACAAGTCTTAATTTATCATAATTAAAACACACTGCAGGTCAATTTTGTGACATGAATATCATACTCAACTTGATCCATAAAAAAATATTAGTTTTAAATATCAAATCGATCTATCTCATAGAATACCTACTCATTAAAGTAATAATACCACAAATAAATAGGACCAATAGTTGTACCACATATTAAGTAGACCACATGACTTAGTTTCAACCGTGTATCGTGCAAACATACAATAGCTGCATCAGATAATTTATATGTAAAGATCATTCAATATTGCTTTTGCTGAAACTATCAAACACAAGGTAACAATGTATCTGAAAAAACTCACAAATGGCTTATAATTTGTGATTAAGGTAACGGAAATTGTAAAGCCTACAATTGAATATGAAACGTCTTGTATCAAATAAACTGACTTAATATGCCTTTTCAATGACAGATAAATATCTCAAGAATTTTTTTAAAAAAAATATGGCTCAAATTTTGTACACTGGGGTGATTCCAAGCACATGAAAACATTTTCTCATGACAATTGCCGTCGCCTCACATAGCAACAGTCTACTTGTCTCCTCCGCCGAGCCAACAACCTACAAGTTTAGTAAAATCATGTTTAAACACATATTGTCTCACAATCCCTATATGTCAACAGATAGGCATTTGAACACCAAATGGTTGGGATCATGCCATGTCATAGCCATTGCTATGGCATGGCCATTTGGATATGAGAACGCCCTGCTCTGGATCAATTACCAGCATTTTTCTTGATGCAAAATGAATAAACGTCATACCTGGCAGTTGGTGTAGAATTTTGTGAAGTGTTCGGATAAATTGTACAAGTATTCACACAGCACATTCGGTAAAAGATTAGTGCATGACTCTTCAACATGCTGTAAAGAAGTGCAAAAGTATAGTAAGATCAAACGGAATATGATGATGTCAGAGTAGTTATCTCTATAATCAGGGCCTAGTTTACATAACAATTCACATCAAGTTAAATACTTCTTGTACGGCCTAAACTGATGGATGTATCAGTATCATGTGTATTTCATGTGGGACTGACACTTAGGACTGACACTTATTTCAAGTCCACAGGTGTATATTACATTCTCTCAATTCAACATAAACTCGATCTAATTCCATCAATAATGAGTGCATCCAAGAAGGAATATCATGGCAAAATAGTTAGTTACCTCTGCAAACTGTAGCAAATGAAGCCCCAACCTGCGTTCGTCGGGATGAGCCAAGTCTATCAACCCTTTCTGTTGCAAAAGTAAACAAGAACGATTGCTGTGAATCATGAGTTAACTTTGAATTTGGTCAAGCGCAAAATATGTTCCTCAATAGTGTATGTTAATTTCGACTCTGATATTTGAGTTTCCTTTTATATAAGATAAGCAGAGAATAAAAGCAATTAGAACACATCACAGAAACACTAGAATGTGTATCACCATATTAAGATCAGAAGAATCTTATAAGTAAGTCGTCCCACCTTTTTCAACTCTTCCATGTCTTTACCCGATTTCCTGATAATTGAACAGATTCGAGCATGTGCATACAGCAAATACACAGCAGTATTCCCCTGCCCAAAAAGGAACAAAGTAATAAGCAATAAAAAAAAGGATAGCTGATAAGAATTCTAATTAATGTACCAGAACAAAGGAAAAAGCCCAATCAGGTGGAGGCAATAAGAGGAAGGACAGTTTTATTGATTTGATGCAGCAAAGAACAGCATTTCATTAGAGGCGAAAAGTAAATTTTGCTATAGTTATATTGCCCAGAATAAACTAATACATCACAATTTAGTATGTAACTCATAGAATCCAATGGGCATACCTTGTCATTGAGCATTTGATCAAAACTAAATGTATAATTAGTCGTCCTGTTATTCTTCAGGTCAGCATATCTGTTTAATATACAGCAAAAACCATTACTTAATGATTCCAGAAGTAAAATCTAGGGAAAATTACAAAGCGCTTCCTCTAAACCAAACATACAAGTGATCCGTATATGGATCAATTCTTTGTGATGAACTAAAGATGTTTATCATAGAGATAAATTGCTAATTTCTCGGGACTCTTCATTAACTCAAAATGAAGGACACTCACTTAACAGCCCCATATCCAACCGCTTCAGCAATTTCATCAAGTTCAACTTCAGTCCACTCTTTCGCCTTACCTGGCCAGGTTCAGATTTCAAAAGATTAATTTAATGGTACAAGTAACAAAAGATAAACAATTCAGCAAAGCAAATTGAGAGAAACAATGCAAGAATTGCACATGGCAACAAACCTCTTTCAGTTAAGGTAGCTTTGCATTTACTTTTGGCTTCATCGAGTAAATCAACTAGTTTGACAGTTTCAGTACTTCGAGTACGGAATCGTTTTCCATCCTCTCCTAAAACAAGCCCAAACCCTACGTGACTAGCTCTAGGATAACTATTGACATCAGCTGGAAGCCAACCAGCCCGTCTAGCTGCCTGAAAGAACAGTCCATAAAGCTCTGTAGCCTTCTCCAATACAGGAAGACGAACAGTGCGCCAATAATATAGACAAGATGCGTACAAGAAGAAAAATGTTCAAACTTACTGTGAAGAACATTTCGAAGTGCTCACGTTGGCCAACATCAGTTACATAGATAATCCAATCAGCCTTTTCTTCATTCAGTCGATACCTATAAAGAAAAAGAAATCATTTCACACTTTGCATTGGCAGAAGTCGGTACAAACATCTAAGAAATGTTTCAGAACAGGAAAAAAATGGTTGAAACAAGATAATCAAAATTCAAACAATTAAAAAAAAGGAAAGAACACAGAGAACTGCCTCGAATACAAGATGAATCCATGTACACAAAATTCAAAGCTCACCACAGAGCAGCAAGATCAGTTGAGGCATAGTTGAAGCCACCATCCCTTTTCACAACAATAAGCGGTATAGCTTTTCCTTCAATAAAAATAACACGAGCACCTTCACTTTCCTGAATCAATCCCTTCTCACTCAACAACTCTAAAGCCCGTGGAATATATGGATTGTAAAAACTTTCACCCTGGTGAAACGGACATGTTCAACCAAAAAATAAATTAATTAATTAACTTTAATAGCATCACATAAATATAATCAATCACCTACCAGGCCAATTACTACATCATAAATATTAATAACTAAATTACAAAAAATAATATATTTTGTATTAGCCACCACACCATAAGATTGCCTATCAACTGCATAGACTGCATAGTGCATTTTGGTAATACTCTGATGTGTATACAGAATCAGGTTATCATAAATCTAGCATTCAATGGAATTGTTACAGTACAAGGTCTACACAATGAGCAATTCCAACTCTCAGTAGACGAGTTAGAGGCAGCAAACAAAAAATGAAATGGCGTCGTGCCGTTGAGGTCTCGAGGAACAAATGCACCCATATTACATATTTCTAGAACAAAATAATATTAAAAAAAACACACATTCCACTAAAATTAAAATAAACCAGTATGAATAACTTTACTCAGATAGTTGTGGTACCTTTTCCTCCAAATGTACTCCAAGCCGCTGATAAACTTTCTCATATCCTCTTCGGCTAATTTCACAAATGTGAGCCCATGCATCTCTATACTGCTGCACTCCGGTCTTTACCGTGTACAGTCATAGCATCAGGTACCAAAAACAAAAACACTGATCAGTAACCACATGGCTTCATGCTTTGATTTGACAAAAAATATTAACAGGTCATAATTGCTTGTCAAGGCTTGAAGCATGAAGAACCAAACAATTACAAGAACTCAAACTCAAATCCTTGAGCTATAATTAACACACCTGGAGACTGACCACCGCCCTTTGTGCCCTCTCCTTGAAATCGGGATCATTATCAAATCTCTGCTTTGAGGCCTTGTAGAATGCCTGATTAAGAAGAAAGACAGTGGTTCATGGGACCCTTCACCATAACTCCATTATTCTTTTATAGAAATAAAGCATTTAGATTTGTTCTCATGCACATAAGTGTAGCCAATATTCACTCTTCAAAAACTGAAATTTTAAAAGAATAAAAAGTTAATGCTAAAAAGAAATTCCAGAGTATATACAAGGCTAATAAAATGCAATAAAATGTAATGAGAATGAATATTCCACAAGCTTCTGGTTGCTCAGATCCTATGCAATCAGCCTGGTATGTACAAAGACCATTTTCAGTCTCCACGTCGTTAGTGTAATAAGTGAGGAATACAACAATCTACAAGATGTTAGGTATTCATATTCATTCTCTCACCTCCAGATCTCCAATGGCTTGATCGCTTGAAACTTCTCCACTTGGAAACTTTTCAAAAAGGTACTCAATCAACATACCAAACTGCAAAGCATTTCCCACAACCTTTAGTGTTCATGATAGAAATAACAAAAGAATCTTTATAATAATCATTCACTTGCATCAGCAAATTATTGAACCATAAAATCAATTCCATAGTTGTCCAGAAAAGAGAAAATGGAAAAAAGGAACGAAGAACTATAGCAATCCAAATATTTTCCTTCTAAAAGACACATTCTACCCATAATTTTTTAACATATAATCTCATTGGTCATGTTCGGGTGACTACAATAGATTTGAGACCCAAACCCTTTCAAACTAATATTAAGAAAAACCGCTAAATGAAACCATTATTTAAAGCAATAAAAAATTACAAGGGAGGTAAATTAGTCTAAGACCTCACTAGTAGCCAAAAAGATCCCCAAAAAAAACCCCGAGAATTACAACTTCACAAGAACTAACTTAAACCCTAAACTGAGCTACAAGGCTAATGACACATTACTAAAACAGTTACGTGGACTTACGAGAAGTACGTAAATAAGGCAATCCAATCCAATCAATCTTACAAAGAAGTTGGAGGTGAGCATTGAATTCATGTTCAGTTAGGAGTTGAAACCTCTGTTCTCAAATGCTTCATAAATAATTGAAGGGAAAAAACTTAAACATCAACAGCTAATCCACGAGTATATAGGATTGATTAATACCAAAAGCTACTCCACAAATAAATTAGCTAATAAGAAAGGTGTTCATGACAAGAAAATCAATCATTTTTCTAAATAAGACCATAGCATCTTTAAGACTGATACATATATCCACCTGTGTGCCCCAGTCGCCGACATGGTTCCTCCTTAGAACCTCCACATTTGAGAATTCCAGCATACGAGCAATTGTATCTCCAATGATTGTTGATCGTAAGTGACCGACATGCATTTCTTTTGCTATGTTAGGTGAGGAGAAATCAACCACGGCTCTTTTCACCTGAAGCTTAGGAGCCCATGTTTCTATACCATTGACTAGCATCTTTTGAATGCTCTGCACCAAAATTAGGTAATACTTTACTAAAAAAAACACGCACGCGAAAGTTTAGCTTAAAGAGAAGTCCTCTATGTTAATTACTTTTGCTATGTATTGCCGAGACACTACAACATTTATGAATCCAGCTCCAGCTATTGTGCATGAATCTATAATCTCAGACACGGGAAGATTTTCCCTGATGGCCTATAAAGCAAAAATACATTTTACAAACATTAAATTCTATAATAACACTTTCTTTAAGAAAAAGCGCAAGAAAACATCAGTACCTGTCCAATTGGTTGTGGGCCTCTAAATTGAGTACCCTTGCCTTTAACTTTTGACCATAATCCCATGGCATTGTTGCTGTAACAACAAAAAAGGATTCCATAATTAACAAACACAGAGATCATAGGTCATATAAAGTTATCTGATGCAAGATACAAAGAAAGAAAACGAAGCATAAAATAAGAAAGTTGCGACCAACTTGCTTTTCCAATAGTTCTACACTATAACCTTAAAAGAAATGCACCATACCATTGATAATCACCAAACTCGGGTTTTTGGCATATAGCAATAGAGGGATCTATGTCCACCTCCTCAGGGACAGTCAATCTCAATGACTCTTCAAATATCTTCTCTAGTTTTTGTTTAAGACTTCCCACAATCTCCTGGTCCTGCTCAAATGGGCATGCACCCAAAACATCAAAAAAGCTCACCACAAAAGTTGCAACCAATTTTCTAACTATCAATTTCAGTAAGTGATGTGTCACTGATTGACATCGGAATTACAATATCAGTAAGTGTTTTGTTTGCCTTAGATGTGAAGCATCGTAGAAATGGGTTACAACAACTCACATTTGACATAGTTGATAGAGACTGTGCCTTCACCGAGCAGCAGCAAAGTTTTCGAGAAGTTCTAATAATACCTGTCTAGTTTCATGAGAACCACGAGAACTTACAAAAAAGCACCAGCGTGTTGTTGCATTTTGGATGAAAACATAGAAACTGCGGAAACTTAATGAAAGTAGCATCAACACACGACATAAATTAATAGATAGGTCACCGAAGGTTTGATTCTTTTGGGAGACACGTGTGCCATTCAGAATTTTGGAAAGGTGTTTAAAAAACATGAAATTTAAGCAACTATTACAAAACAGATGTGTTTTCATGCCTTGTACATTTGCATTCCCTGCAAAACTCACTCTGTAACAGTAACAATGATCCCATTGCATCACAACCATTCAGAACCCATTTTAATCAATTGCAGGTGAATTTGGACACACTCGCTCAGTCCAGACTTACTCAAAAAACCAATGTATATTATTTTAGAAATATCAACATATGAAACTTCAAAAATGTTCAGCAAAAATCACACACTTTGTGGTTATCTAATAAATTCACAGGCTCAGGTTTTGCGTATCACAAAACCTTGTATCAAGAATATGGGGCAAGCTTCAAACCATTGTGAATGCTTCAAGTTAAAGTCAACTAGTTCCTGTAAACTTATGTCGAACCACTGCAACGAAGGGATTCCAAATATCAGAATAATAGCAGTCCAACTCATCCACACACTCAATATACATAAAACGTGGAGAACTTTGGATGAAATGAGCGGAGAACTACATACCAACTGATAAACATGTAATTGGGCTGGCAAAAGTAGCACTTAGTGACATCTCAACGCCGAGTGACGATGAGGAAATAAATTATGATGTTCAACAAGATGAAAAGACGTGTATTTATAAAGCTTCGTGTTGGTGTATTGTTGATTCCAACAACAACAAAAAATCGTCAGTTCGCATTCTGAGAGAGCCTGCACACATATTCAAAAGTTTCGAACCAGTATAGAACACAAAATAGAAAATAAACCAACAGATAACAATTATAGATATAGCAAACAAGACCTAGCACTATTAATAACATGAAGTATATACTACCATACATTAATATCATTCACACCTTTCGACAAAGCCGTCTAGATAACTACAATATTAAAAAAAAGAACATGTTGAATAATACAAAATTAGGTTTCTTATTCACATCTTTAATTGACACGATATTTTTCTAGATCAAGATTTCGCAAATACTGAAAAGTTGAAGGAAAAATCATCGTGTTTTTACTCGAAAACTAACACATTAACAATCTCCGAAAACTTGAGGAATCTTTAAAAAAAATGGATAGAAAAACAAAATTCTTTTAAAAAAAGAATCATTAAAGCTACTGACTGCACCTCAAATTATTCATAAGAGCAGAAGAACGCGCCGGTCGTGAGGTGTGGGAGCAGTTAGTGAGGGAGGAAACGAGAGAGGAGGCGCCGATGAGAAGAAGCTTACATAAGAAGATTGTGTGGCGCTTGGCACTTGACTTTTGGGTTATTCTATTATTATAGATAACTGTATATATATCTAATTAGGGTGTGTTTGGTACAAGTGATGAGATAAATAAATGATTGATTATGCTATAGATAACAAAATTGATATATTATTAATCAAACATTATGTGATACTATTAAGATTGTTTGGTTCAACATTTTGAAGATATGATTAGCTTTTAAATATTAATAAATTTACTATTATACCCTTGCTAAGTTTACTTATTTGTTGTACACATCTGAAAGCAATACATAATATTAGATAATAATAATAATAATAATAATGTTAATAATAAAGATATTAATAATCTTTGAATTAATAAGTGTAAATATCATTAAATTAAATATAATATAATCTTTTATTCAATAAATAACGTAACTCACCACTTGGATTCAATAATCCACCTAAAATCTGAAATTACAGAAAACAAATATAATTAAACCCTTTTCACTTTTAAGAACTTGAATCAAGCCGTTGGTCATCATTTCTAGTTCATTTTTTATTTTGGAACTGAAACCAAGTTCTAATTCAAAGATTTCGTTAAGGCTTTAGATATCTCCCTTATATGTGTTATAACCGAGTCGGACTTCCATGATTTTACAATCGTTCAACTACTCGTAGTTCAATCAAGAATCATATACCATACTTGAATTTGATTTGTTTGTGTATTAGAGCACCAAAGTCTGGGCTTGAAAAGTAGGAACTTCTTCAAAAAATTGTTAAATGATCAGCTTATGATTATGAAATAGACAACTCTTTTTAGCATACTTGAGATAAACACCACTGAAATAGCCTCAATAAATCATTTTCAAACTTGATCCATTTTCAGTAGCTCACATGGAGATGATCAAATCTCTTTCTATAAGCCGAAAATGCAAGTGATTCATCGACTCATATATTCATACATACTGTAACTATACAACAACAGATAGTACCAAAACCAAACCAAGCAACCTCATGCACAGACAACACAAGGAGCACAATTTTTTAACCTCTTCTTCAAAAACACAGGAAATCTCATAAAATCCCCTAAATACAGACTTTATACATCGTATATTCCATTCAGCAATGTGACCACAAGATATTTTTCCTCAAACATGGCAACTCGTTAGAAATACAGAGGTGGAGTAACTCGTTGGTTTGCATCTTCAATTTGATTGCTAACAATTCACAATAAATTTTCTTGTTTTTATCAGCCAAATAAACAATAACTTCTATCCAATCATTGATCTTTTAATTTCACAATATTTTAGATGCAAATACATATCAGAAATAAGTGTATGGAACAAAAATCTATAATCATCTAATGTTTCATTATCTGCACTAAACGATGTCTAACCAATAAAAACATTAAGATGCTACATGAGATTACTTTCTCAGAAGGAAAACGAACCACATCTTCAAGCATTTCTTCTCGAAACGCAATGCCAACAACCAATCCACCACACTACTTTTTAAAATAAAATGTCGGGCCGCTTAGAAAAGTGGAGCACTCTTGGCACAAACGATTTTAGCCACACAGAATATTGGAATATGATCATTAAAGTGTACACTAATTGGCACCTCAAATGCGTAAGTCAAACACCAATAAAGAAACGTAATCCAAAGACAGCTTAAACCTTAAGAACAAAAGAGTGGATTTATAATTAAGCAGAGATGGGAGCAACTCACAAGTAATTCACATATTCAAAAGCAAGTCCAGTGAAACATGGATCAGATACAATGAATGAACTATTGCACATTGACAGTCCACTGGTCCAGTGAAACACATTTTCGGCAAATCCATTTATTTACTCTCCAACTGATGAAAAATAAAAACTTGAAGGCATATTGGAATCAAGACAAACAAGCTTTAGTCTCTTGAGTAGATCAAGTCACAGAAAAGTCTATTAACATCAATGCACCTTCATCATACCAGGAAAGCCACAAAAAAACAAGTTTCTCTACTATTAATAACACGACCCAAAAATCTATCAAGCCCAAAGAGAAAACAAAACCCCCAACAAATAATAATATTTCACAATCCTAAAGCAATTCATCACGTTTAAAATGATTCCAACATACCAGAAATCATTCTATCTTGAACAAATCTCAATAACACCGATTCAGATATACAAATTAGGAGAGATCTTTGCGTTATACAATTTCGGTGTATATACGATTTAATCAAATGTATACTCACTTTTTGAGAAGAGGCGGCGACTGGCTGAGGGCTGAGGGCTGAGCAGCTGAGGCGCAAAGGGAGGGAAGAGGGAAGAGCGAAGAGCCGAAGAGTGGAGACAGTAGAATATTAGAAATTAGAATTAGGAATTTAGTTTTTTTATTTCTTAATTTAAAATTGAGGTGTCTTACCCATATTTATATTTTAACACATGATTATTTATACAGACTAACTAACCATGTGTTTATATTTGTTTAGGTTTTATTTAACAATGTAATTATTAAAGTTATATGTATTATGAGTGTAACAATTTTTTATTTATCTGTAATGTACCGTAATTCCATTTCTGTTGAGGCCGTGAAGCCGAGCGGCACCTTACCCCACCGCCGTAGCACCGCCACGCCGGAGCAACAATCCAAAATGGCTGAATCTGTGGGGTTCAATAGTCTCGATTCACTAATTGATGCAACTATGCCTAAATCTATTCGAATCTAAAAGATGGCGTTGCCTATTTTTGACAAAGGCATATATGCTTGAGCACATGACATATATATTTGGTTTCTAAAAACAAGATTTTTAAATCGTATATTGGAATGGGATATTATAATACTTATGTCCGCCGTAATCTTGAGGAATATAATAGAGAGTTCAACATTTTAATGTACGATATCATTAAAATAAATCATTCATAGTATGAGATATAAAAAAACACATCAAGAATTAAAACACTAATGGTAAAAAAAATTATTAGTGTGCATACAATCATCACATTAAACTGATGGGTATTTTAGAAATAAGCTAAAAAAATAGACAAAAGCTAGAAAATCGAGCTATTAACATACTAATATCGTGTAGGAAATTATATTTTTGAAAAACAAAAGAGCCATAGCGCTGTCGTACTAAAGATATCATGATGATTCTCTAAAAGGCCACTTCCTTAATATATATGACAAATACAATATCATAACCTCAAAAACAGAAGAAAGTAGTAGGGAATAGCACAAACCATGTATTTGATTGATAGGATCCAAGTGTTCATCACAAAAACAGTAGTATAGCCTCGATTTTTCTCATTCCTTAAAAGCTTCATCTTTTCTTCCATGGGCAAATAAAAAAAGTAAAAAAAACAAAAACAAAAAATCTTTTGCTTTGGAAGAAAACCTCCTCCATGAATTTATTGCCAATTCAATGATTTATAACATAGAAGAACCCAGTATCTAAGCAAGTCTAAACTTCATGTATAAGCTAATGTGTGAGGATACAAAATCGGCTTTTGATATACAAGAGAGGGAGAAACAAGACTGGCATTGCAGTTCAAAATTCAACCTTTAGGAAAAAAACTAAACAAACATTGTTGTCCATAAAGTTAAACGGAAAGAGTATCAATTTTAATCAACCACAGTTCACATCTAGATCACTACTAACGCCAATCACCTCTGGTAGCCGTTCTCCTACACTGACATGAAATGAGAAATAAAATAATACCATGAAAATTCCTCTACGGAAATCAAGCCGAGTGGCTCATTTTTTATTCACTTATAAAACTACAAAAATAAAAAAGCTCGAATTCGATGTTATTGTGATTATCACAAATCAATATAAGATTATGAAGGCTGTGATAGATATTATGAGTGCTTATTTTATAATATTTCCCATCAATAACGAGGCTGATGATTATAACAAAATCAAGAGAATCGATAATAACAATTTTTTAAAATTTATATTGGAATCCAATCAATTCCAAAAGCCCAATTACCATCCCCCAAATCTCTTTCACTCACCCAAAAGAATCCATACTCCAAAGAACAACAGAAGAAGAAGAAACCCAAGATTTGAGAGAGGGGAACGAAAAAAGAGTGGGACAAATTAAACACAGTAAAAGCTTACCAACGGCAAGAGGAGGGAAAGGCATACATCAGAGATAAGAGCGAAAAGCTGTAAGAAGAAGAGGACCACGGACGACGCGCCGAACAAACCTTTCTTGCTGGAAGTGGCTCGCTGTAATGGGGGGAAAGACAAAGCCGAGGCAAAGTAAACACAGGCGGAGGGATGTCAAAGAGAGCAGAACAAACAAAACAAAAGCAGAACAAGGAAGTGATACAATCGAAGACGAAGCAACTATAAAAATAAGACAAACAAAACAAGAAAAGAACAAGGATAAACCCAAGAATTGAAGGTACGTTCACGGGGAAACGAAAGGGAAGAAAACAGACATAGTAGAGGCTTACCAGGCTGTAGAAGGGTGAAAGCAACCCAGCACAGGTGACACCGAGAAGCTGGAAGAAGAAAGATGGAAGAGACACCCGAGGCAAACCTTTTTTTGCTGGACTCTGCTCGCTGCAACTGGGGGAGCACGAGAACCAAGGCGAGGGAAACAAAGGAAGAGGAGGAAAACTGAAAAACGAAGGAACCTCGGTGCAACCGGAAGCAACATGGTGTGGTGGAGAGAAGAGCAGAGCCCACGTGATATAGTCCCTTGGTTGTGGTGAAGTGGAAGTGATGCGTGTTTTTTCTTTTAACCGGGAACCGTACATAGACTGGCCATTTAAAAATTATATACGCTTTCATATACCACGTGATATATTACATTAAAGCATGCTATTGCGGAAAATGGCCAGTTTAATTCCGGAAGCAGTTAACCCCTGAGCCACGTGTCCCTTCAACTACACCACAGCCGGTCAATATCACGTGGGATGTGCTCATCTCTCCTCCACACCCGTAGCTTCCGGTTACACCACTGCTTCTTCGACTCCTCGTTTCCCTCGTCCTTCTATGTTTTGCTTGCCTTGGCTCTTGTTTTCCTCCGGTTGCAGTGAAAAGATCCCAGCAAAAAAAGCTTGCTTGGTGTTTTGTCTACGTCCTTCTTCTTCCACCTTTTCGGAGGCACCTATGCTGCGTTGCTTTCTCCTTGTACAGACTGGCAAGATTTTGCTGTGTTTGCTTTCTTCCCCTTCTCCCCGCGAGCTTATCTTGAACTCTTGGGTTTATTCTTCCTCTTCTCTTGTTTTGTTTGTCTATTTTTTTTAGTTGCTTCGTCTTTGGTTGGTCCGCTACCTTCTTCTGTTTTTTATCCGTTTGGGACTGAAAATCAACTGGCTGATATATTCACGAAACCTTTGGATTTTGAGAGATTCTCCAATCTTCGGAACTCTCTCAGCATGTGCGTACAATAATCACACACACATGTTGTCACTGGTGTTGCCAACACCGGGGACAACACCATTTATGCATGACTATTATTAGGATACTAGACATTCTGCATAATCGTAAATTATCCTTTTTTGTGTTATGTACATCATGTTGACAATTTTCTCAAAGTGTATACCCTGACTGTGCACAATCCTTCTATGATAAATGAGTGTTGTATACTCAGTTTCTAACTGCTGAGAAAAAAAATTTCGAGAATTTCTTGGATATATCCAATACTACTGTCGTAAATTGAGTCCCTCAAGGACACTTATCAGGTGAAAAACATAAAAGAAGAACAAAATTTTATAAGCTTAGAAGAAATTGGAAAAAGCTACCTAGAGAAGTCCATTGAAGACCGTTCCTCTATTGTGGGAGCTACCACTTCTAAAGAGACAATAGAAGAATGGAAAAAGCTACCTAGATGAGTCCTTTGAAGACCGTTCTTCTAGAATGGGAGCTACCATGCCTAAAAATTTTTAAAAGAACGTTGTGCATGTTAGTGGTGTTGCACTATGGAGTTGTCAACACTTAGTACCAACACAGATTCACCTCCACATTGCCTGAAACTTTGACTCATCATCTAAATTTAAGGCATCATTAGGACGTGCATATTTGTTTCGTGAATTCATTAAGTCCAGTAGGCTATCTGCTTCTAACACAAACCAGCTGATGAGATCTTTCTTACCCATTTTGAAGAGAGGTGACTTCTTATGTTCATGGGGTGTAATCGATGTGGGCTTGATTTGGATCATCTGTGAAAATGTTTAAATGCACACCCAAACCTTTGTTATCTGTTAATTAAGGATTAAAATTGTGATTAAGCCGTGATGAGAATTCAAAAAAAAAATTACCGTTGCACTGGATTGAATCGGTTTCATTTTTACCGTTACTGTGCGCTGTTTCCGAATCAAATAGTTACCATTGCAAATAGGGTTTATATACTCCATCGCTTGAATTTGCTCTATTTACTTTACCCTCATCTTTCGTATTTGTCTCTATTTGTGCTTTATTTTCATTCACCATCACTCTGGACTCGTCTTATATTCTGTTCCTCGTGTAAAATCGTCACATTTTCTTCTTTGATCATGGCAGATAATCAATTCGATCCACAGGATATTCGTAGTGAATTAAGAGCGAGTCGTAGTGATTCCCACCAAAGAGCAACACCATCACCAACACTACGGTCTGATACTCCTCTCGAAAACCCTCTGCAGATTATAGTAGTTCCTCCAGAGCCTGTCCTGCTTGAGGAAATTGCTCCAGGTGAACCTGGAAACCCATGGGATCCGAACATGCCAATTGATTACGAAGCTTATAGGCGGGCTTTTCCTCCACGGCCTTCCAATTTTCTCCGGCGATCGAAGAGGCAGGCAAGATATAGCCCCAATTTTGACGCCCCGAAGAAACCGCGGATGGCCACATATTTCACTCTCGACCCAGATTTTTCGTCTGGAGACGATTCTAATGATAATAATTTTGAGATGGTTCATCGAAAGCGGTCAGCCCGCACGAAGAAGACAACTGCTCCATCATCCTCCGCTGCTCCTCAAACTGATAAATCTCCTGAACCCTCTCCAGATATAGGTTTCTCTTCTGAAGATGAACAATCACTGGCTGATTTCCTTAACATCTTGCGTGACTCAAAGAAAAGACAAGAATCTGTGGATAGAGGAGGTGATGTTCAATCTGAGTCCCTCGAAACGAGCCAATCAGACTCTGAGTTTATGACTGAAGTCGAACAACCTGAGGACGACTCTGATCAAGCAGCGAGGACTGAGGAATTCACGGATGGTGTTGAGCCAAGTGCTGACAACACTGATCTGGAGGACTATAATCTTGCCTCCTCTTTCTCCACTAAGTTTTACTCGGAGCTGGCTGTGGCTCAATGGTACTTGTATGCTCACATAGAGTTTATCGAGGAATGCAACATTGACTTCGAAGCATACGGTAAATACAATCTGACTGCCTTTATTCAATCTCGCAGACTAAGTTCCACTGTCAACTCAGAGATGCCCTATGCTCGTAGACCAATCCTCGAATTTTACTACAATTTGGTCTCCAGTGTTGGTGATCGGAGATCTGTTAAGTATGGAAGGGTGTTTGTACGGGACACCATATATGATTTCTCACCCTACACCATGAGTACTATAACACCCTTCCGCAAATCTTAAGGGAACTAGAATTGTTGATCTTCCTTGATCTGCGCCCTGTGCTAGACCGCGTACTGCCCACACTACTCCTGCTTCTGCTTCACCAACTGCTACTGGTGTTGCTCCAGGTGTTGCCCCTGGTGTTGGCAACACTGCTATTTCATCACTCTCTGCCTCTGAAGACTATATCGTATTGATGGTTCCTGAGGTCCATGCTCACATCTCCTTCGGACTTCAATAGATCCAACAGGCTCGTGACACCATTGCCTCTACAAACACACAGATATCCCAATCCAATGCGACAATCGCTTACTATGAAAATCTGATTGCGCATTATCGACTAATCCTCGAGGTAGGCGTGCATTCTGGCCAAAAAGGGGGAGATGATGCACTACCAAAAATGGGACAAGATGTTGCTGGTGGTCCTTCCTCTGGTGATAATGGGAACGACGGTGATAATGAGGAAGACACTGATGAACGAGTTGATTAGGCTTATGCTTTGCTCTTGGTTTTTGCTTATGCTTTGGACTTAGTTTTTGCTTTGCTTCTTCTTAGTCCTTTGTTCGTGTTTCATATATGTTGTTGAAGATATGAACTGGGGTTACTTGTGTTAAACATTGTTTTTTTTTCGTGTTTTGGTACGTGTTGAGCGTCTGAACTAACTTGTCAATCTCACGGGGAGATTCACCAAACAATCTCAGGGGGAGCTACTAGATTCATATCTCAGGGGGAGTTACGAATGTCCATTGTTTTCTGTGGAAGTTTTGTCCAGAAATGCAAAAAGAGGGAGATTGAAAGGAATATTTTATTCCAAAAATCTATTAAGATTTTATTTCGATTTTGCACTTCTCGACAAATTTGATAGATCTGTTTTCCTAGATATGGAGAATCCTATTATTAGGAATTATTTAATTAAGTAGGAAACTTATCTATAAGATATAAGGTATTTGTTTTATATTAGAGTTTGATTCATATTAAACTCCAATTTCCTTGTTTATAGGTGGGAAGGATCCTTGAAGATTTAGAGAGAGAGAGAGGTACTTAGTAAAAAGGTGAATAATCATTGAAGGTGGGTGCGCGACAAGTAGAGAAGATCGACTGACGTCTACAGGAGCGTTGCTGGAATTAATTCAGCATTTTGCATTCGGAGCTTGAGTATTTCTGAACCACGGACCGTGTTGCTGATTGGTGTTGCCAACGCTCGAAGAACAATACTGACGCAAAGTATTGGTCTAAGGGTGTTTTTCGGTTTTGTTTATTTATGCATCGTGTATTTACTTTGAGTTTTTGATGCTTTTTAGTTCCTTGAATTGTCAAGGAATTTAGTTTTGTTTAATCTCACTAGCATTGGTTTTGGTGTAAACGATTTACTTGTTGTCTAGTGAAATTTCGCCATGAGGCACCACACAAGTATTAGTACTTGTACATAATTTAATCCAAGTGTCTGTCTATTAAATTTATATTAGAGTGTTAAATAATTAATTTTCGCTGTCGTGTTGTGTGCCGTGTTGACAACACCGAGCACAACACTGACATCTGATAAACTAATTTCAACATATTTATTTCCTGTAAATTTGTGCGCAACAATCCTTTCAATGCCAATATATATACGTGGATTGAGTATAGACAGTTGCCGTAATCTATATATAGACTAGAGTATGTCATGATCCATTTTTCTCACATTTCAACAGGTGGGGCTCCTCTTTTTCTTCTCAATATTCTGGGGATTCTTCCCACTTTTTAATGCTATATTCGTCTTCCCACAAGAAAGACCGATGCTAACAAGAGAACGTTCCTCAAAAATGTATCGTCTGTCGTCCTACTTCTTTGCATGAACGATCGGCGACTTGCCAATGGAACTTGTTCTTCCAACAATATTTGTTACCATCTCATATTGGATCGATGGCCTAAAGCCATACCTAATAACCTTCCTACTAAACCTGTCCATCATCCTACTCAATGTCCTAGTAGCACAAGGACTCGGGCTAGCTCTCGGTGCTGTCCTAATGGACTTAAACCAAGGAAGAACGCTATCTTCAGTGCTAATGCTCGTGTTTTTGCTAGCAAGTGGGTATTACATCCAGCACATTCCGACATTCATCGACTGGTCAAAGTACATTTCGTTTAGTCATTACTGTTACAAGCTTCTTGTTGGGGTGCAGTATCAGGAGGATGAATTTTATGAGTGTGGATAGAATTTAGGGTATTGCAGGGTGATTGATAATCCAGCTATAAAGAATCTTGGGATTGATAATCTGGGTTCGGATGTGGGTGTTTTGGTGGTGATGTTGGTGGGATATAGGGTTTTGGCTTTTGTAGCTTTGAAGTTGAGGCAACCTCAATAACTCAAAAATTCATTTTAATTAACATTTTATTTTATATGTATTGAATCCATTGAGTGATGAAACATAGATGGACATGTAATTGTCAATATATACATCATGAGTAATATGTTGATAGTGCTAATACAACAAAACACGAGACGTTAGATAAACTCTTAGAGTAGTACTCTTACGGTAGCTTGAACTCAATCGTATAAATCAACAGCATGGATGTCAACTACTCAGTCCCATATTTTGTCACGGTGTCAAATATCCATGTGGAAAACAAAATGTAACATTTTGTTCATATAAGAATATAAAGACAAAAATAGAAAAATTTGTGCTTGTTTATATGAAATAAGTATATATAATGCATTAGATGACATTAAATAGATGAGTATAACTTACATTCAATTCGATTTAGTTCCTGGTGACATATGTAAAGACAAGTCTCATACCAGCTCTCTAAGCAGAAGGAACTAATTATAGAATGAACACATTAAGAATAGTGATGAAAATTTCCTCTAAACCTGACAGAGAATCTGATACCCGACTCGAATACAAAATGGTATGGCTGAGATTTTCACCCGATTAAATAAATGGATAATCGGGTACGATAATATAGGCGGATTAACTCATACCTATACTCGATCCGAATACCCTATTAAATATATGTATATACATACATACATACATTTATGTAGTTATTTATATTAAAAATATTAATTCTAATTTACTTGATGTTTAGTTTGCTATTTTTTTATCTTTAATTTTTTTATTGTTCTCTTAAAAATTTGGTAAATAAGCATAGTTTTATCGAAATAATTCCATTTTGAAAAAATATAATTGTAGGCAGTAATAAGATATTTGAGTAGGATATGACCATATGGGTACTTGATCCTCCAACTAGTATAAAGATAAGGTTGAAAGTTAAATATATGATGGGGATGAGGATGAGCTGAGGATGAGAGTGGATACAATAAATTATGATGAAGACAGAAACATAGAATCTTACTCGAACCCGATCAATGTCATTCCTAATTAAGAATTCGTAAAAAAAAATGTTAAAGAACTAAAGGGAAGGCTAACAAATATAAAGCAATAAAGCAGCAAATTAAATAATATAATAACATTAAAGATGACTTCCAAAACAACACAAGTCTATCCTGAAATTGGAAATAATATGATTTATTTAAAAAATTTGACATATTTTTTTTGTGATTTATACATCTATTAATTTATAGATAATTCTATAATTACACTGTATTTGTTGTTGACCTTGTTTAGTTTATAATCATATCATTATAGTTTTAAATGCATACATTACGGATGAATTGTGTTTTTGTTTCTTGATTCTTATTCATATTTTTTGCTTATTATGTATATATTTTTTCAAGAAACAAATAAATATATGCCTGTTTAAAATTAATACTTTTAATTAGAAACATAAAAAAGAGTGGACTCGGAAAAAAATAACGTTAAAATTTGTCATTGTTGAAATTATTAAAATAATAAAGAAATATAATACTAAGAAATAATATAAAACTAGCCATTAGTGCGAGCGATTATTTACATGCATGAATTTTTCAATTAAATTAATAAATTTTAAAACTTTTTAGTTATAAGAATGAAGTAATCTATTCTATATTTTTATAATTCAAAAGAGAAGGTAAGAATAAAAAAATATTTAGTGATTCTTTTAAAAAAATGGAAAGTGGGCGAGATATATATGTCATATCATATGTTTTTTCATAAATTCAAAATTATAGATCAAAATAAATATTTTAAAATTTTTAATTTAGAAAATAAATGAGATATAATAGTTACCAGTGGTTGCACGTTTCTATGCAATTAAGTGTTCATTTTGTGATCCATTTAGTTTATAGATCTTCAAGCACAGCATTTGTTCAAACATATATTTGATTTTTATGCTAAACACGTTTGAATCATTTAAATTTATTCATGGTAGGCTATAGGATTACAGGAATTCTTGCCCTTGGGGGTGTTATGCTTTCCTTCTTCTCCCTTGTTTTTTACAAGGTTTGCAAATATATTGAACATCCATTGTCGTTAAAACAGCATTTTTCGATATTTTTATCAAAAGATGAATATGAGAGTTACATTACCTGAAGAAATGTAATTTCAGATGCAGTTGGATATAATTACTTCTACTCTGGCGACATCCATAGAGGTATAGTTTATGGAGACCAGCCAGAAATAGATAGAATTTAGTAGGATGTATTTTAGATGTTATATTTTAATTCAACTACAACTAGTTAGACTGACATCTTATTGAATGTTTGATGCTTATCTCTATTATTTGTAACTGTTTCATGGGATATTTATCAAGATTTCTTGTGCAGGCTTGAACTCTATTTACCGAAAAATAGAGATGGACCAAAGCCAGTAACTGGTGGAGCCTGGATTATTGGGTATGTAGTCATTCTTGTTTGCTTTGATATTTTTTAATATGGAAATGTATGTTTCTTCTAACAAAATAGTACTAGAAAAAAAGCTCTGCTCAAATTATTTAAATTTGAAACATGGACTGTTATATTTCACTGTTATTTGTGTAGAAAAAACACATATGTGCGAATTGGACAGCTACGAATCTTGACGAAGTAATGCTTAAGAGAAAATGGCCATCGTTGTATGATCTGAAACACAGAACCTTTGGTGGTGTTTCAAAATTAGTGTCAGACAAATTAGAGCACCAAAGAACTGAACCTAGCAATATTTAGAAGGGGAAATAGAAGATTGACTTGGCAAGTTAGATTTCCGCAGCCACAGCTGAAGAGAAGTTTTATATATACAAATCCATACATTAATATTTCTTTTTTTTTTTATCCAAGATTTTATGTTCCAAACAATCAGTTAAAATTTTCGTTTGCTTAGCTTCATTGTTGGATCTTTCTTCTTGATGAATTCTGACAATCAGAACAACATCTATCAGAAAGAGATATCATTGTACTTTGCATAGACTACAAGTATATTAACCTATTGAATGATCATTTTTACTCGATGGTTGCTTACTTGCTTACAAGATTTGTCCTGGCACTAAGTATGGGGGCAATGCTGAGATCAATTATTCTAACTCAGATCATTCGGGAGAAATCAGTGTGAAATATTTTAACTTTCAGTCTGATCCACAGTGACAGAACAATGTAGTCCCAGCGGTCGGCAGGTCTTAATTTTAATACACAGACAGATCTCTTTGATCTAATATCTTATATAACCCCCATTTTTCATGCATTAAATGAGTCATCTGAAATTCAATCTCAATGATACATCTGTCTGCCAACTACTTTATACAAGATTATGTTAATGGCCATTTGTGTGGCTTAGAGATATAGCTACTTTTGTATTATAGGAATTTCCCACATGGTACAATTAGTGACATGGTGAATGATGTTTCTCGAGGTATTTCATTTGTTTGCAGTAATATTGCTGATTATAGAGTTGATCCTAACAGGTAGCCTGTTTGTTTTTGTTGGTATATGATACTTTGGCCCGTGTATACTCGGCCCATGTAATGCTAGTCCATGTAATGTTGGTCCATATGGGAAAGTCGCATCTTAGTCTAGGAGTTCTACTTACTTACATTCACGCTTCTTACTTCGTATATATAGGACCTTGTACGTATTCTTTGGCAGTTGATCAATAATACATAGATTTCTTCATTTTGCCTCCTATGGCGGTTATCAGTTTAACATGGTATCAGAGCAGCTGGGTTGATGTTCGCGAAGATCTTTTCCGTCAAGGATCTTAGTTCGCAGCTGATTTTAGACTCAATCGATTGAGATCGTTGAGCATTTCATTTCGTCCTTGCAATTTTCCCAGCTTCTGCCGAATAGATCTATGGCAACCAACAACTTCAATGATCCTCTGTTCTTACACCCATCTGATGCTCCAGGTATGACTATTGTTAGTGAACAATTGACAGGAGTTGAAAATTATGGGATTTGGAGTCGTGCTATGTTAATTGCACTTCGTGCGAAGAATAAGATAGCGTTCATTGATGGAACATGTGTGCGACCAGTAGAAGGAAGTGTTACCTTGAACCAGTGGGAGAGATGCAATGCCTTGGTTTTATCTTGGATTATGAATTCTGTTTTGAAAAGTATTTTCAGTGGAATTGTATATTCGAGCGATGCCTCTGTTGTTTGGTCAGACTTGAAAGATCAATTTGATAAGGTGAATGGTTCGAGAATCTTCTCTATTCACCGAGAATTTGGGAAGCTGACTCAAGGAAACAACACAATTTCGGTGTATTTTTGTAAGCTCAAGCAGCTATGGGATGAATACAGTTCCTTGGTCATTATGCCGTCATGTGAATGTGCTGCAGCGAGGAAGTATGTTGAACATGATCAACAACATCGTCTATTGCAGTTTTTGATGGGTCTAAATGATAGCTATATGCATGTTCGAAGCCAAATATTGATGATGAAGCCTCTTCCATCAGTTAGCCAGGCATTTTCTTTGCTTTCTCAAGAAGAATCTCATCGCATGTTGTCCTCAGTAGATCAACCTACCTCAATTTTCTATGCTAGACAAGGACGGGGCGATGAACGGAGAAAGGAAGTGCTTACATGTGAACATTGTGGGTGGAATGGGCATATTAAGGCTCATTGCTTTATGTTGATAAGATATCCTCCCGGCCACAAGTTTTACAAACCACAACAGGGCAGAGGAAGCTCTCCACGATTTAATCGAGAGTTTGACAAACCCAAGATGAAGACTATGGCTCACAATGTTGCTGAAGTTGACAACGAGGTGTCGCCAAGGATCACTACTGGAGCTGGTTCAAGTTTTACCCCAGCTCAATATGCGGAGATATTGCAACTATTGGGAGGTACTACTCTACACTCATCAAACATTAATGATGCTAAAACTTTGCAGGCAGCGGACACCAATGTTGTGAACATGGCTGGACAATTTCATGGATCTGCTTCTACAGATTGGATCATTGACACAGGGACCAATGAGCATATGACTGGTAACTATTCATTGTTGCGTGGTCCTAAATTTTTGTGTTCTTCCCCTAGTTCCGTGAGATTGCCAAATGGGGTTCAACTCTTAGTTAGTGCTAAAGGATCCGTGGCTATTTTAAACAACACTATCATTCACGATGTGTTATATGTTCCCAATTTTCATTTCAACCTCCTTTCCGTTTCTAAGTTCACAAAGTCCCATGACTGTTATGTCACATTCTACCCTCACTGATGTATATTTCAGGACTGCAAAAGTGGGAGGATAATTTGGATTGGTAGGGCTCAACATGGACTTTACTACCTGTCATCATCACCATCCCAGCCTTCTCAAGTTGCACACCATATAGCCTTTAACATACCTCAATGTAATACTTTCATTTCATGTACCTCTGTTACTCATGACTTGTGGCATCACAGATTAGGCCATATGTCTCTTACTCGAATGCAGATGTTACCTTTTTTGTCAAAGAATATAGATTTTTCTCACTGTGGAATTTGCCCAAAATCAAAACAAACAAGATTGAGTTTTCTTAAAGCTAGTTTGTCCAAAACCTCTACTTTGTTTGAATTTGTACATATGGATATTTGGGGTCCATTTCGAACACCTACATATAATGAGGAGAAATATTTTTTGACAATAGTAGATGATTTTTTCAGAGGGACATGAACATATCTTATGCAATCCAAATTGGACATCCTTAGACTCTTAAGCCAGTTTTTTGTTATGGTTACCACTCAATTTTCCCTCAAAGTTAAAACCATTCGAACCGATAATGCTTCTGATTTCTTTAAAGTTGAGTGTGGATCACTATTTTTGTCACTTGGGATTTTACATCAAAGCTCCTGCCCATATACTCCTCAACAAAACGGAGTAGTTGAAAGAAAACATCGACATATCCTTGACTTGGCTCGAGCTTTATCTTTTCACTCTTCCGTCCCCCTCTTTTTTTGGGGAGATTGTGTTCTCACTGCCGTATATCTCATAAACCGTACTCCCAGCCCCCTTCTCACTAACAAAACTCCTTTTGAAGTCATTTTTGGCAAGCCACCTTCTTATACTCATTTAAAGGTCTTTGGTTGTCTTTGCTATGCATCATCTTTGCATACCTCTCATAAATTCTCTCCTCGAGCCAAGGCTTGTGTGTTTCTAGGTTATTCCACTATTCAAAAGGGATACAAAGTGATAGATCTTGACTCCAAAAGAGTCTTCATCTCAAGAGATGTTATTTTTCATGAATCTACTTTTCCATTTGTTGTAAAGTCTCGGCCTCAACCCATATTTCCTGAACCCAACTTGTTCTTAGATTCCCCTGTATTGGCAGATCAGCATTCATCAGCTGATTTCACCCCTTCATCCATTCATGTCACAGACACTGGTAATGCACCTTTAATTCCCTTGAGAAAATCTTCCAGAGTTGCTCACCCTCCCATTTGGACTAAAGATTTTTCATGTCCCACATTATCTAACTCCTCCACTACTTCTTGCAACTATCCTCTTTCTAATCATATCCATTACTCAAATCTTTCACAGTCCTATCAAAGTTTTCTAACTGCCCTTTCTTCCATTCCTGAGCCCCGATCTTACAAAGAGGCAATCATGGATCCTAGGTGGAAGAAGGCAATGGATTTGGAACTCGCAGCTCTTGATTCTAACCATACTTGGGACATCGTTGATTTACCTCCCTATGTCAAGCCGATAGGGTGTCGATGGGTTTATAAGCTGAAACTCCTGCCCAATGGAAGTGTTGATAAATTTAAAGCACGATTAGTTGCTAAGGGCTACACACAACAAGCTGGAGTTGATTTCCATGACACGTTTTCTCCCACTGCTAAAATTACCACCATCTGTTGTCTCTTCAGCGTAGCAGCCATCCGAGGTTGGAGTTTATTTCAAATGGATGTTGCCAATGCCTTTCTCCAAGGTGACTTGGATGAAGAGATCTTTATGCAACTACCCCTCGGCTATCATGTCCAAGAACAGAACAAAGTATGTAGACTTCGCAAATCTTTGTATGGGCTAAAACAAGCTTCCCGACAATGGAACCAAAAGTTTGCTGCCGTAATGACTGAAGCTGGATTTGTGCAATCTCAGCATGATCACTCCTTGTTCACTCATCATGATGCTCATGCCACCACACTTTTAGTGGTTTATGTTGATGATATCGTCATCACCGGCAATAATATGGATGTCATCACTGCTTTGAAGAAATTCTTACATTCTCGACTTGAACTTCGGGATCTTGGTCTTTTGAAATACTTTTTGGGAATTGAAATATTACGTTCCACCCGTGGTATCCTTTTAAATCAACGGAAATATGCTCTGGATCTTCTTGCGGATGCTGGAGTTCTTGGAGCCAAACCTTCTGACACTCCAACTGAACAACATCAGAAGCTCACATCTCATAACTTTGATGTCTTACTTCCTTCTACATCGGCAAGTACATCAAACAGTTTGCTAACTGACCCGGACTCTTTTAAACGATTGGTTGGCCGCTTGATATATCTAACAATCACTAGACCCGATATATGTTATGCAGTTCAACGGTTAAGCCAGTTCATGCACTCTCCTAAGCGATCTCATATGGCTGCTGCCTTGCGAGTTGTCAAGTACCTCAAAGGATCTCCCGGCATGGGAATCTTTCTGTCATCTCAAAGCGCCCTGAAATTGTCTGCCTACTGTGACTCAGATTGGGCTTCATGTCCCATGACACGTCGATCTTTAACAGGTCTATGCATTAAATTGGGAGATTCACTTGTATCATGGCGAACTAAAAAACAAAGCACCGTCTCAAGATCTTCTGCCGAAGCTGAATATAGAGCCATGGTTACCACTTCGTGTGAGATAGTTTGGATACAAGGGTTGTTGTCTGATATGGGAGTCTTGTTCGTCGAACCTACCAAGTTATATTGTGATAATCATGCGGCTTTGCACATTGCTGCAAATCCTATGTTTCATGAACGTACGAAGCACATCGATATTGATTGTCATCTCATTCGTGATAAGATTAAAGCAGGATGTTTTCAGACCGCTTATGTGGCTTCTTCACATCAGCTAGCTGATCTTTTCACCAAAGGATTGGGTGCTGCTCGACATCATCTTCTCTTGTCCAAGCTTGGTGTCAAGAACCTGTTCCAAGCTTGAAGGGGGCGTGTTGGTATATGATACTTTGGCCCGTGTATACTCGGCCCATGTAATGCTAGTCCATGTAATGTTGGTCCATATGGGAAAGTCGCATCTTAGTCTAGGAGTTCTACTTACTTACATTCACGCTTCTTACTTCGTATATATAGGACCTTGTACGTATTCTTTGGCAGTTGATCAATAATACATAGATTTCTTCATTTTGCCTCCTATGGCGGTTATCAGTTTAACAGTTTTTACACTTGCTCAAGATTAATACTCTTAACTATCAAGCAATTATGACTCATTCTCTTTTTCTTCGTTTAGAATTTTCCTCATGGGACAGTCAGCTGGTGCGCATATTGCTGCTTGTGCTCTACTGGAGCAGGCAATCAAACTTGTTTCGTTGCTCTGTGTTTGTCTCCAATGTACATCACACATACTCATGTATCTTTGTAGTTTTCAAGAATATATAATTGTTCTGATGTTTGGTAGATATAATCAATTCATTTAGACCAAGATTTCTGTGTATATATATTTCATGTTGTTAAATGCCA
The DNA here is from genome assembly GCF_012295235.1 of Primulina huaijiensis. Lineage (NCBI taxonomy): Eukaryota > Viridiplantae > Streptophyta > Magnoliopsida > Lamiales > Gesneriaceae > Primulina > Primulina huaijiensis. The sequence continues at coordinate 7,289,136 of NC_133317.1, read as the reverse complement.
TGGCATGATAATCAAATCTTTAATGACAAGTTAATTTTATTATTATGGGGAGTTCTGTAATATGTATAAATTGTGAAATTGTTTGCCGATCTTAGAATTCTCACATCGCCTGTTGCCTTATTCTCTTGAATCTATTAGCTTTGGAATGATATGGACTTGTGTGGCATCATAATTAGGGAAGTCTCTTGCTTTATGTTCCTGATCATTAGCTGTGATTTTCTATTTTGTTCCTTCGTCATTGTCGCATAATCTCTTGTCTAGCATGCCATGCTACTTCTGACAGATTCTTCGAACCTTTTGTGGGTATGGTTGCTGCTTTCTTCTGTTAATAAACTTAAGCCACATAGTCTAGATTAACTATGATTTCTGTTTTTTCCATTCATAAATTTAAGCTACTTTCTTCCTTTGAATGTATGAGTTCTGTGTTTTTATTGCTTGCTATCTTTAACAATGTGTTCGGGATGTTCCCAGTATTTCAAGCTAACTTGATGACAGTGGGCTTGTGGCAGTGTACTACTTATAGACAGGAATATTTTTAGATACAAGTACAAAGATGCTACAGTAAACTCTCTTCATTTCACAGTCGTCTGTAATGGAAAAGCTTGTATTGAATTTAATAAATGAATTAATTTCATATCATTATGTAGTAAGAAAACAATACAAATGAGGAAATAATGAAAATTAAATATTTGAAAATTGTGTGATGCTCTGATCCCCTTCTGTATGCCAATAAACACATGTCTCACCAAAATCTTTCTAATGAATGCATCCACAGGAGAGTGCTCGTCCTGTAAAATGTTAGGAACAGAATACCATGGCAGCCAAAAGGGTAGCCACAATCAGTCCTGCAATTGCCGGCATTCTAGTTCTTCCCAGCTGATGAATGGATACCCCTCCAATCTGTAAATGAATTTTGAGGAATCATCAAGTTTATGATATTTTGATATATCGGTAAGTTTCTTTATCACCTTTCATCCGAAATATAGTCAAAACTTGAGGCAGGTGTCTTACCAAATCTAAGGTTGGCCCTGGTGCTGGTGTTGTTTCATCGGTTTTTAGAACTTTAGGAGGTGCCGGAGGACTCAAGATAGTTGGTGCCGGTGCCGGTGCTGGTGCGTGATGATGCTTATGCTTTTGCTTCTTTTTTTTGTGTTTTCCAGGTGCTGGTGCAGGTGATGGGACTAATTCAGGTGCCGGTGCAGGTGCGGTTATTGTTGGTGCAGGTGCTTGTACTGGTGGTGTGGTAGGTGGTGACACTGGTTCTGGTATCACGGGTGGAGATGCTGGTGGCAGCACTTGCACTGGTGCTGGGGACGTCGCTGGTGGCAGAACAGTTGGCGGTGGTGCTGGTGGTGGAACTGTTACTGTTGGCGGTGGTACAGGTGGTGGAACTGTTGGCGGTGGTACTGGTGGTGGAGGCAGCAATTCAGGTGACTGTGATGGACTTGAGACTGGTGGATATTGTGAAGGTGGGGTAGTTGGACTTGAAGTAGGCGCAGTTACTGACGGTGGGACTATATTCGGGGCAGCTGGCGTATTAAAAGGCGAAGATGCCGGTCCTTGGCCATTAGCTATCACCGAGAAAATGCAGAAGAAAGCTGGGAAATGAATCCATTGTAAAGTTCCCATTTTGTGGAGGTAGAGTTGATGTGCATGAATTTGTAAATTTATAACTCAAAATTGCGACACATTTTTAAAATTTGGAAGAGTTTGGTGATATGTCATGAGAGTAAATGCAGTTCTCACTTGAATGCTACATGTGGCTTGAAATATTGTTTATGTGTTGCAATCATATAATCGAACAGATTAAAGGGCAATGATGAAATTATATTAGGACAATGATGAAATTATATCATTGATGCATCAAGTAATTAATCAATCTAGAATATCACTTTACACTGTCCTTTCTCTATTGGAGTTTTGAGGGCTTTTCTTCAAAGTGAAATGCACTCTGGTTAATACACCAAGAAAGTTATCATAGGGCAAGGTGTGCATACTAAGAAAAAAATGTCTTCATCATACAACGATCTCTGATTTTCAAGTTGGAATCGATTTTGTAAATCTTCAATCTCTATTAAAAGATCTAAATTCATACCATCTTTTCTTTGATATATGGTATTTTTATGAGCAGAATAAAAATATAATAAAATTATTCCGTTCGTTCCGATAAAACAAATCATGTGGAACATTAAATTATTAATAATGCAGAGTACAGCTATATATAGGTGGGAAAAAACCTTAAACCAAACAGTTGGTTTCAACATAATTCTGATTTTTGTAAAGCACCATATTTTGGTATTGAGTCATATCTCATTCAATTGAAATAAACATTGGTGGGAGCAATGCATTTTTTGCTCTGCTGTAATGGATGATGTCTAGACGGATAGTAGACTAATAAAATATCAGCGTTTTGACTCGAATTGAAACAAAAAGCTCGGATCAGCAGTCCTATCATCTCTGTCTTTGCACAAGCAATCTGCAATCCTGGTTTCAAAAGTGGAACTAGTACTTCCCACTTGAAAAAAAGATGTTATTCATACAATTTAAATATTTTAAACTATAGAATAGCTCGAAAAATAATAATATATTTCATCATAAAATAATATCGAATATACACCACATTTTTCCACATAACTTCAGCTATTTATTTCCAGAAATTTTTTTCAAAAGAGACCGAGTTAATCCAAACATAACCAAAGGTTTGGCAAAAAAAATTACACCCGCGAGGAAAAAAGTGCGTTAAAAAACTAGCAAATCAAATACAACAGAATACAAACTTGTACAAAAGAAACCTGCTCATCTAACTGATGGATTTCTGCAGCTACCGAAATGATCCTGGAACATGATGAAAGTCTAATCTATTGCCCGGTTAACTACAAACAAAACATAATATGGAAGGCATCATGAATCTTTGTCATGAACTTAGAAGGATGGTGTGTAATGGGAAGGTATGAAGGAGGCGTGGGAGGGTCTAGTTTGTTGTTTTTCTTCTTCCTCCTTAGCTGAAAGAACTGTTGCATTGCATCCGCACATTCTGACGCCAACACTCCTCGTCGAATTGTTATATTTGGGTGGAAAGGGTGAATTGGAGCAGGTGGCTTATCAGTTTGGTCCAAGCGATTTTCTTCATCTCCATTTGGAAAAAGCCTGCAAACGTAGATCAAGATTGTTGGCTCTTTATGAAAGTATTCATAATCCTTCTAATACCAATATGATGAAAATTGTTGATGGGATCGATCAAGAAGAGTAGCAGACAACCATTTAATGGGAACATAAAAGTTCGGGGGAAATGAAGAAAGATACCATCGAGTGAAACATTTTTCACATTCATTTTCCACCAATCAAGCACGTGCAAGCTCTAATAGAAATTATCAATAAATAATGTTGAGTTTTAATTTTTTAAAGAGCAGAAACATAATAGAGAATACTACAAAATACATTATTTACATGCTTTGGACATGAAACTTTACATCTACTATACAATATTCAGCGGACAAATTTAGATTACAATCAACTATATATAGCGGTGAAACATAAATAAAAATAAATTTGTTTAAAAAATATATCATAATCTTAATTATATCGAATCTAATTCTAGAATATACTTTTTTATTATAATGACTGAAAATAAACTAAATATGCTTCCACTTTGCTGGCACAATAATATTTCCTTATCTTCCCCTACTACAAAGATAAGACCAGGTATGAGGGAGGTTCTCTTCTACATAAGAAAGCAACATCTTAGGCTTTAATAATGAACGGATAAATGCGCCCAAACATTGAACTAACTGCATTATCAGCACAATGATAAAGTCTGAAATGCTTCCTTGGAATCAGGTTGCAGTAAAATCTACCACTAACTGGCAGAAGTAAAGGAAAGGAAATTGTAATGGAATGAGATCAGTAACCTGGTTGGAAAAATTTTGGAACCGACATTCTGACTGAGGAAGTAAGAATTTTTATCAACTTAACAAGGATAATGGAGAGGAGATCCATCGTGGAGAGGACAAGAAGCATAGAAAGTTGGATAAGCAAACTTAAAATGTTGAATAAAGTTGCTATCAGGTAATGATTATGATGAAATACAATAACATACAAAATTAGCAAGCAACTTACCCAGATCAAAATGAAGAAGAGATTACAATAAATCATATCCAACAAAAGCACAGAAGACATCATAGATTCAGGATTTCTTGAAAATAACCAGAGACTATTAACTGCTTACCTGATCCAGCTGCCGTCAGCTCCTAGAAGCTTGTTAGGTGCTCCCCATACAACAGTGTCTATTCTAGCTTGAAGTATTGCTCCAGCACACATTGGGCATGGTTCAAGAGTCACGTAAAGGGTAGTTGCCTGTTGAAAAAACAAAGTCGAACATTTATTTATTTTTTAGTTTTATGGTACCAAACACAGCCAGAAACTTAGCATGCATTTTTTCATTTGTGTGTCTTCGAAGACAACATTTAGAACAAATGAAAGGTTTCAAGTCAAGAGATCTAAATATCTAATGGTTTATTTTTCCCTCAAACAGAAAACATCCCCCTTCTTGTAAAGATGGGCAAGGAAAGATAAAACTATAAAAGAAAACTTCTTAGGAAAGTGCTTTCTAACTTGGGTTCCACATCAAAGTTACAAAGTAACATACATGGTATTTCTAGCAATTTCAAAGAGAAAATCATGTTTAGAACTTCTTCATCAAAATTATGTTACATATTCATCCTTGCACTGGGAAAAACTAAAAGAGAAAAAGAATCAGTAAGAAGAAAAATAACATGTTTAATAAGGAGTAGTTCACTGAGTTTAATGTAAAGTTAAAACAAAATTTAGGTACATACAAGTGTACTGTAGACTACTTAAGTTTATGCTGCAACAAGGTAATCTTTTTTTTTTTGGCACCATATTACAGGTTAATAAGTCATTTCTTTTGTTAGATTCCTAAACTTACCAGAAACTAAAGCAAAGAAAAACCTTGTTCATGTTGCTAATTACTTCACTAATCAATACCAACTACAGTAACCTCTCGCCTGATAATATTATGATATTAGAAAAATCAGATACATCATGCCCCAGTAAAATAGATTAAAGAAAACTAATCAAGTAGTACCACCACCCCACAAAAAATATGTTGGTTTCATATTAGTCAAGTTTGCAGAATGTTGAAATGTTCTATCCGGATAAATTAAAATATAAATATGTTTTGTTGTGAAATACAGAGAAAGAGATATTACTGAAAGCCTCCATGTCCTTAATATGTTTGAGGCCTCACGGATGCAGATCATTTCTGCATGAGCAGTGGAGTCACGTGACTCTTCTACCCTGAAACATTGCCAATCATGAGTAACTTGATTTCTGCATAACATTCATATAAAAGGAAAAGCACGTCTTAGGAACTTACATGTTGCATCCACGAGCAATTATCTTGCCATTTTGCACTAGCACAGCCCCCACAGGAACCTCCCAGTTATCAGCAGCTTTTTGGGCTTCCAAGAGTGCTTCTCTCATAAACATTTCGTCATTTTTTCGTTGTTCTGATTCAATCCTATATGCTTCTTCCCATACATCAAATCTATCCTTTATGACTTGGTCATTTCTCTTATATTTACTCCCTTTCGCTTCCCCCACAATAACTGCTGCTTCTGATTGCTCCACTGATCTAGTATTTAATTGCTCACTCATGTTACTATCAGATGCATTTGATTCTCCACCCTCTGAAATCAGTCTCACAACAGGAGATCTTCGCAGTCGTAATGCAGGAGAAGTATTTAAGGGCTCTGCTATTGCAGCTGCAGATGATGATGATCCATGATTTGTTTTGGAAGTTTCTTCAATGGAAGGCAAAGAAATGTCCATCGATGAAGAACCACTTCCTAAAACAACTGAAGAAGATGATGCATTTATTTCTGCATGCTCAAGGTGGCCCCCAAAAGTTGATGAGCTAGAACCTTCTTCAAATTTTGAGTGGCTTTCTTGTTCATGTCGTTGAATGCCAGACATAGGTTCTTGTGGCATGTGTCTCATTTCTTTCTCACCAATTGGTCCTTCATTTTCCTCAGCTTCATGACCAGAGAACCATGTCTCACTACTTGTTGACTGATTGGGTGAACTCCTGCCACCAGTCATTCCAACAGTGCTTTGACTTTTGGATCCTGAAGACCACCGCAGCTGGACAATATCTGCTATGACGTTCCATAAGGATCTGCCAGTTCTCTTGACAATAGCATTGCCACTGTTTGCATCCTCCTGTAGTCCTGCCTTTGCTGGCTCTTCAACAGATGGCTCATCTTCTCTCCACATCTCATTCAAAGGCCCCTGTGTGCTAGAGTCCTGGTTTGAATGTCTTGTGTCATGCTTCGACTGAGAAACTCCAGAAGTATATTGAACCAAACTCGTTTGGTCATGCTTCTCCTCAAGAACAATCTCAGTTCCATAGGTTTTCTTCTCCATTTGGATTTTAGAACTCAAAAGCTCATGCCTTGCCTTGTCAACAAACTCACCTACATAGTGGGCTGAGGATTCCTGTAATCGGGCAGCTGATCCAATTTCACCGTCCTGCAATATTAACTTTGAAGGCTGCCCTGCATTGCTCTTGACATCACCATATGATTCATGATGCAATGCTGGAGATCTCTCCAGGTGACGCCTAGGTAATGCAGTAGAATCACTATGTAAGTTTTCATCACTGACCTTACCACGAACTACTACACTAGTTGACTCAACAGTTAGCACACCTGTAGCTCCAAATTTAGAAGATGGAGGTCTCACCAACAGCTCTGGATCAATCTTATGTTGTTCCTCTACAACAATTCCAACAGAATCTGTGGCATGAGTGATCAATAAGTTATTCAAGTTATCAGATCCACTTATGTAATCCCCTTTGTTAATAAGTTTAGCATGTTCTGAGGAATACTGCTTTTTGTATCCTGAAGATGAACCAAAGGCTAAGCTCACGTTATCTTCTTGCTTTGTAAATTGACTGTCAGGATGCTTCTTCAAGATTGAAGTGCTTTCTTTTGTTGCCGATTGTTGGGACTTTCCCCTTGATTCCACCAGCCTGCTAGCCTGATCAGAGTGTTCCTGCCTTTCTGCGTCATTAGTTAAACTGAGAACTTTACTTGAGTAGTCTTCCCTGGTTTTAATATTGGTCTCAAACATTTGGTGAGAAATTAAGTTCTTTCTAATGTCAATCTCTTGTGATTGCTCCATAACCTTTAGAGACTTCCTTTGATATTCCTCCTCTCTGGTACTAAGTCCAACGGTTGTTTGATTTTCACCGACCACTTCCTGGCTGGAGCTTGTTACTTTAGGAGAAATCTCATCCTTGCCACTAAATATCTTTTGAGAGTCATGGGAAGTCCTAACATTATCTCTTTCAGTGCCTGGGATTTCCACCAAATGTTTATGCTTCAGCTTTGTTTCAGATTGCCTTGAAAATTTATTATCAGCATGCCTATTCTTTTGAGCCCTCTCCTTAACAAATCCAGTGCTTCCAGTTAATTGTGATGTCCTGTCTTCGTATTTCATGTTGGAATCAGAAGTATTTCTGTGTTCACTTTCATGCACCAGCGAAAGTTCTGATTCCTTTTTTGAGGTTTCTTTTCTATTTTCTATCTCCTCAATTGAGATATCAGTAAGTTTCTTCTCTGTTTTCTTTCTGAGTTCCGAATCAACAAAAATTGATTCAGCATGGGATCGTCGTGCAGGGCTCTTCTTTGTCATACTAGCCCCATGTTCTTCTTCATAATCCTCAAACCTCTTGTTCTCTTGCGTAGCTTCCTGGTAAACCATCTCATTGTTCTTTGAATCCCTCACATACCCACTTGACAACTCTCCCACGAATCTCTTGTCCCTGATATCAATTTCATTGTCACTTTCATAATCACCAGCTGAAGAAAATGAGTAATAAGAAGAGTAACTAGATCCATCTTTCCTCACTCGATGTCCGTGATTTGCTCTTCTCAAAAAATCTTCATTCCCTTCCTCCCGTGCATGTGCCACCCAATTCTCCTTCCTTAACAAAGATTCTCTCTCTTGGTTTTCATCGGCCTTTTGGCTCTCTTTTCTCAACAAGGTTTCCCTCTCTATTTTTCCTCTAGTTTTATCCTCTTTTCTTATTGAGGCCTCCCTCTTTTCTTCTTGTAGCCGAGCCTTTAGTTTTTCTTTCCTCGATAAAGCTTCCCTTTCTTCTTCCTTCCGAACCATTTCTTCTCTTCTATTATCGCCCCTCATTGAGCTAGATGTGGATACTTCATACTTATTCCGTGTCCCACTTCCGTGAACACCCAAATCATTTCTTCTTTTCTTACTCCCACACTCGTTACAAACTTCACCATCTTCTCTCTTTTCCACCGAGGATTTCTTAACTAATCTTTTCGTTTTCTTTCCCACATGAAAACTCTCCTCACCAACATCCCCAGCCAACAAACTAAGCACAACCTCAGCCTCATCAACACCTCCAAGATCACACCTTTCACCCCTTCCCTCAAAAACCATACATTTTCTAAACCCAGATCTTCTCCCGCCAAAAGCCATCTCCCTAAAGTTACCACAATAACAGCTTCTATCAAAATCACAACCTGGAAACCGGTAATAAAAACACTCATCATAGCCACCAGAAATCAATTTCCTACACGACCGTTGGATCAAATAGGACTGCCTTAACCCGTATGAATCGTAGCAATAACTTGGTGTTATGGGCACTCTATAAACTGAATTGACACAGCAAGAACAACAAGATCTCGACGAAGAATGTGATGTACAGGCGAACGGGTGTCTTTCATTTCGGTAGTATGAGTAGTCATTTAAAGAATATAAAGATGACCTTGTTCTAAATGAAATTCTTGGAGCTATACAAGTGTCATACATAGTAGCTCAAATTCAAAGACGGGAGATTTGAGGAAGGGAGTGTTACCTTTCTCAGTTGAGATGTGGGTTTTGGTTGATTCGTTGCACAGTATTGCAGTGAAATCATGTGCTGAAATTGAATTAATTAATCGATTGGGATCGGAGATAAGATGTATTTCTCACATGATTCATCATAAAATAGGGTAGGAAAAATTAGACATGCTTAACTATTCCCTGGTTCTGGTTTTGGTCGAGGGCTTCTGGAAGTGATCGGCCACTTCCGGTTCCAGTTCCAATCCTAATTGGGGATCGGTTCCGGTTGGACTCGAACCTGTTCCGAATCTAAATTATATTATTTTTTAATATAAAATTATTTTTATTAATGGACAAATTTTTTTATTTAGTTTTTCGAATAGAAACAATACTAATTAATTATATAAATAAAATAATTTAAACATTGATTTTTATACTTAAACATCTAAAATTCATCACGGTTTATGAAAATATATTTTGAATACTCTGAATCGTCATCGGGGCTTAAACTTTGAAATTCGTCGATAACTCCACCGGTCATATTCTTTTTCGACTGCAAATCAATCTCGTAGACATGTTAGCATGCCAAGTGTTTTTTGCTTTAAATTAGTTCTTTGTCACCAATAATTCTTCCACATACTGAAAATGCTGCTTAGGAAGGAACACTTGAAATTTGAACAGCTATGACATGTATTGCATTTTCCGCTAATACTGGGTAAAATTGATAATTTACTTTCTACCGATCAAGAACATTGAAATTCTCTATAGTCTTAATATGTTGGCTTAGATATATTTGGATTTCATTGTAATTTGTTTTTGTCAACGATTTTTCTTTGAACATTTGTTGTTTCAAACTTTGAAAGAAGTTGATTGCTTCACTTTTGCTTTTCTATGTCGGCCTCTCCTCCGGCTGCGCATTCATTTTACAATGTTCACTAGCATACAAATCAAACAATTCTTGGAGAAAATGCATAATTGATTTATTTTGATGGTCAACATTATTCCAAAAAAATTTAGCATAACATTCAAAATACATGTCTAACCCACCTTAACTAGGTTCAAGTAATGTTGCTAATCTATGCACAATTGAGATATTCTCCCAATATTTTTTTAAAAAAATTCATATTTGAAACAAAATCATGTATATCAACATCATCGCGATATTCAATAAATTTATAAAATATATTGAAAATCAAATGTAGCAACATGATTAAAGTAGGGTAGTTAATGCAAGAAATTTTCAGGTTGCTTCTTTGAAAATTTCTAATAAAGAAACACAGTTAGTCAAAAAATTTCAATCATCGTCAGTCAACATTAAAGACTCTACCTCAATATTATTATAATATGGAGTAACTAAATCTTGAAAATGTATGAAAGTATGAAGAAAGTGATATAAAGAATTACATCTAGTTTCAACATGAAGAGAAAATTTTTAATTTTAATCTTGCTTGATTCGACTAGTATTTTCCAATCATGTTCATGTCTTCTTTCACGTAATAACTTTCCACATACTTTGAATTTTTTTATTACGATAGACATTTGTTCCTCACATGCACATTTAACACATAAGTTGATATTAGCACATGGACATCTAACAAGAAAATTATCGTATAAAATCAGTTTTAATGAATCTTTAAGGTATTTAATCGTAAGAGTATTAATACTCGCATTATCTAATGTGATCGACATTATTTTATTTTGTATATCATAAATCATGACAATATTTAAAACATATCTAACTATACTGTATGTGTTATGAGACGGTTCTAAATGATCTAGTACTAAAATTATTTTTTGCATAGTCTAAGTTTCATCAATCCAATGACATGTAACAAAAAGATAAGACTCATATTTTAAATTAATCCAAATATTAGTTGTCAAATTATCTCTACAGGTAATATTTGAAAGATAAGTGCTATGCAGGGCAAAGTGTTGTGTGGGAGGAGCCACCTCTTGAACCCGTGGGGCAAAGTGTTACATCACAGGGGCCATCTCTTGAGCCTGTAAGATTCATCTCTAGATTCTCGGTGGTGGCGAATCGAGGGACAGGCTGTGACGAGGACATCGCATTCTGATGGAATGGTGATAATGATACTCTTGTCCCATATTTGTTTACAATGAGTTTAAAATGTTTTATAAGGGCTTACAATATACTCATATAACAACTTGGGTTAATCATTTTAAAAAAATGGGAACATATATGAAGTGGTTTCTATAAGAGCCTATTGTGCAGTCACGCGGGCCTGAGCACCTGAGCCCGGGCATGACAAGTATTTTCGCAATCAAGTTGCAATTCGTAAGCCCACATTTATCACTACTTATTTATTCCAGATAATATGAGCATTTTCTGCCAAATTTAGCCAATGATAATATATCAAATTTGAAAATGCATAAATAAGAATTCATAAAACTTCTGGATCTTTGATTAAAAAAATCTTCATATTTATCGATCCAGAAATTTATAGTTTCTTCACTAACATCTTTGTACACTATCAATCGTTTTTTTTTATAACTATTTGTATAATTTGGATGCTCAAGTCAATCGATTATACCAAACTATGAATCATTTGTATCAATGATATTTTTATTAGTATAAAAACTCTTGGTTTACAATATCACTAAACCCTTTAGTTTACTATTGAGGTTATGCAAAACAGATAAAAATATTTATTATGAATAATAAATTTATTCACATCTTTTTTTAAGGGAAAATGTATATCACCTCTTTGGGGCGCTAAAACTCTTTTAGAGTCATTGATTTGTAATCTAATAATTTTATAAAATCACTATTGGCTTTGGATTCAAAAATCCATATACCTCAATGTTTATTACTATTTTATTATATCAAGTACATCATTTTTTAAAAAACATCAATTTCTTAAGTGTATGCCTAGAAATATTGTGAAACCATGTTAAATAGTACTTGTAAAATCAACAAAACCTTCTTGTTCAGTTAATATAAAAGATTGACAATATTTCGTAACAAATTTAACGATGTCTTTTCGAGAAATTTCTTTTGTAATTGTAAAAGTTATACAACTTGAAGGATTAATTTGTTTTCGGGTTGGTTCCCCACCGAATGGTTGTAGATATCAGAGTCAAGTTTATGTACCATGATTAAATGTTTTTTTAAGTACTGGTACTACTGGAACCACCATCCGTTTTGTTAGAATATTTGGTTTCGCAAATTTTACATATGACAAAAGAGTTGTTCTTACCTTATTTTTCATTATCGAAGTGATCTTTGCTTCGTTTTGCTCGAGCTGTCGTTGTGCTCATTGCCATCATTGCTCGGTGGACAATTGTGTCTCTACATCTTTGTCGATGAGTTCAATGACTTCTTCCTTCTCGTGACCAGGTTCGATTTCATCAAAGTCAGCGATGTAACCAAAATTTTCACCAAAGTCGGAGATATATTCACCTCCACCACCACCAGGGCTTGAAGATGGTGTCATTGAAATTCAAATTATTTATGTGAGTAAACTGCAAAATAGTAAGTATATAATAATAAAAAGAATATTGAGTGTAGATAAAATTATAGCAAAATTTATTGAATATATGTTGACAAATGATAGCAAATACAGAAAATTGATTGTTGAGAAATGAAGAGTTGAGAGAAAAGTGGTGTGAAAATGTTAAAACATGATCTTGTATTTTTGCGGGGTTAAAAAAATATATGTTTGCAATTTGGGCCCGACGATTAAATACCTATTATTTTAAATTTAAAAAAAATCGACTCCGATCTGATAATGGGCTGGATTCTGTCTCAGAACTGGAATCAGAACAGTTTCAAGAAATACTTAACTGATTCAATCCATTGAAAAGTGGACTCATACCTGTCCCAATTTCGGTCCAAACCGATCCATTAAGCATGTCTAAGGAAAAATAATACTTCTTGTTACTGTTTATTGTACCAAAAATTTGTCGCTTAACTTTATTTATTTTATGTGTCTTTTTCTCTTCTTATTTCTAATATAAATATTTATTTTTCTGTTAATTATCTCAGCTATCTACATTAGTCAAGGTTATTTTTTTCTTAACATGGCTAATAAATTAATGTTTTTCATGCATTTATTAATTATTAATGAAATGATAAGTATCTAGCCTATTTTTAAATAAACTAAATTTAATTATTTAACCTTATCCACATAATGCTTTACCTAATTAACTGACCAATAAATAAAAATTATTTAATACTCAATATAATTTTAAATATTTTTATATTCATATTTTTAACTCTCCGTCCAAATTAAATTAAAATATAACAAATATATATTATTTCATAAATAAAAATATAATGTTCCTGCAACACGAGTGATGAACTCTAAGTTAAAAATAGTTAGTGATAACTATATAAAACAAATCTTATACTGGGAAAAAATAAAATAAAATAAAATGCTAATAAGTGAAAATGCATTAAACAAATTGTATTTAGATTTTGACTAATGTGGAGAAAAATCTACATTATTATATTTAATAGTAAAAAATAAGCACTTGAGCAGTAAATCAGAATTAATTAATATTATTAGGATTTATTATTTAGATTACTAAGTATTTTAGTAATTGAATAGTAAAATGTGTCATAATAAATTGGAACGAACCAGATAAATTTTTCGATTTAAATCAAGGGAAATTTAGAAAAAATACATCTGTCTATAATTTATTTAAGATTCAGTACCCATCAATTTTTTTTTTGTATTTTAATACCTGACAAAAGACCAACTTAGTTTTTACTACATGTGTATTTTTATCTTTTTACCCTTTTAATTAATAAAAATTTATATAAATACATATTTTAGTTGGTCATCTTCTCTTTCCACTCATCATTCCCAATGCATTTGGATGACATGTAAATTGAATTTAAATATTTTTTATTTAAAAAAAACAAATTCGCAACTAATTGAACTTTTTGAAATACCTAGTTTTACTTACGAAATACTTAATTTCAATTTTAAATTACTTCATTTAGTAAATGAAATACTCAAAATGTGTATTAAAATACTGAATATTCGAATATGCAACGCAAGTTCACCAAATGTTCGCATTTCCATCCAAGATTCATTTGAATGACATATTCATTTCATTTAATTATTTTTTTATTGTTAAAAAAACAAATTCGCAACTAAGCATTGAACTTTTTCAATTATTTAGTTTTACTTGCGAATACCTAATTTCAATTTTAAAATACTTGATTTGTTAAATGAGATACTCAGAATGAGTATTAAAATACTGGATATTTGAATATGCAATGTAAGTTCACCAAATGCTCGCATTCCATCCAAGATGCATTTAAATGACATGTTCATTTCATTTAATTATTTTTTAAAAAAAAAATTTGCAACTAAGCATTAAACATTTTGAAGTAATTACTTTTATTTGTGAAATACCTAATTTTAATTTTAAATACTTGATTTGGTTATTGAGATACTCATAAAAGTTAATAAAATACGGATATTCTAGTAGACAATGTAAGTCCACCAAGTGCTCGCATTTCTATCCAAGATGCATTTAGATGACATGTACATTTAAATTAAATATTTTTTAATTTTTAAAAGAAAAACAAATTCGCAACTAAGCATTGAACTTTTTCAATTATTTAGTTTTACTTGCGAATACCTAATTTCAATTTTAAAATACTTGATTTGGTAAATGAAATACACAGAATGGATAATAAAATACTGGATATTAAAATATGCAATGTAAGTTCACCAAATGCTCACATTTCCATCCAAGATGCATTTGGATGACATATCCATTTCATTTAATTATTTTTTTATTGTTAAAAAAACAAATTCGTAACTAATCAAGTACTTAGTTTTACTTGCGAAATACCTAATTTAAATTTTAAAATACTTGATTTGATAAATGAGATACTCAGAATGAGTATTAAAATACTGGATATTCGAATATTTGGATGACATGTTCATTTCATTTAATAGTTTTTTAAATTTTTAAAAAAACAAATTCGCAACTAAGTATTGAACTTTTTCAAGTACTTAGTTTTACTTGCGAAATACCTAATTTCAGTTTTCAAATACTTGATTTGGTAAATGAGATACTTATAATGAGTATTAAAATACTGGATATTCGAATATGTAATGTAAGTTCACCAAGTGCTCGCATTTCCATCCAAGATACATTTGGATGACATGTTCAAGGACTTTTCAGGAGCCACAAAGCTTTGAAAGAGAAAAAAGGCTTAGAGCGAAGATTTGAAGATTTCCGGACAATGTTCTTCGAGAGAATAGCCCGTGATAGGAACGAGTAGCATAATCCGTAGATTTACAATTTACAAATAAATATGAAGTCGGATACACGTCGATAATCATAGTCCAGTAGGTTGAAAGATATGGGATTTAATAAAACGACATGAAATTCACTATTGATAAATAATTAAAGAGATTTAATTACTTCACTGAGTTGAATTAGTTTGACATAGCTTGAGAGGGTGTGTTCAATTGGATATGAAATCTCGTCGAAAGCATAGATAATTGTCGAACGAATTAAGTAGATTAGCGAGGGGTAGGTGAACCGAGATTCCCAATAAATTCATTTCTCATCGAACTTTAATCAATCATTCTAGCTTATTTATTTCATCATTTAGTCCTTGAGCTATTTCATTGAGTTTTTATTTAATAATCGTAGTAGTAAACAATCATCTGAAGTATCGCTGCTAAAAATTGAATAACTGAGAATAATAATTGAGAAATACAGTTCTTAGACAATGAAAGTGTAAAATCAAGTATATGTAAAATCAAATTAGGTATTATTTGTACCAATTTAGGTAGCACGTTTTTTATTCACAAATCTCATCATCAAAAAATATTCAATATTATATTCAAATTATATATTTTGACATACTCAATCGAATTTGAGTATTTAAAAGGTAAAATCAAGTGTTTGTGAACTCGAATTATGTATTATTTGTATTAATTTAGGTATCACATTTTTGCTTCACGAATATCATCATCGGTGGCACTTTATATTAACTTCAAATTATATATTGGATATGAGTATTTACGAGGTAAAATCATGTATTTATATACTCTAATTAGATACTCCGTGTACCAATTTAAGTATCACATTTTAACTTCACAAATGACACAATCAAAAGTCACTTAATATTACTTGAAACTTAAGTGTTTTCTTACACTTTGAAGTATTCAAATAGCCAAATCAAATATTTGGAACCCGAAAATAGGTATTTGATCAATCAAAATAAGTAATTTTTCTAATTCAACAATGAGTGATAAACTGTATTTTTCAAAAATTAGATGACATGAATAAGTCATCTTAATACATTTTTTTATGAAAATACCAACAATTATTGAATTTATTGTGATAGCTCGAAGATCTAGTATTTTCTTACACGTTTGAAGTATTCAAAGAGAAAAATCAAGCACTTGGAACTTCAAAATAGGTATTTTGTTGGTCAAAATAAATACTTAATCTTATTTCATGATGAGTGATGACCTATGTATTTTTTTAAAAAATAAAATGACATGAATAAGTCATCCTAATGCATTTTTCATGAAAAGACCAATAATGACTGAATTTATGGTGAATGCTTGAAAATATAGTATTTTTTTTTTTTATATATTTGGAGTATTCTAAGAGCGAAATCAAGTATCTGAAACCCTATAATAGGTACTTTGTATGTCAAAATAAGTATTTATTTTTATTCCATGATCATTGAGAAACAATATTTTGTTAAAATTATATTACAAATGGAGAAAAATGATATATTTTTTGTGGATAAAACAATATATTTATTTAAATAATAAAGGGTAAAAAAACGTAAAATTTGTTTTATGGGTAGTTAAAACTAAATGTATAGAATTGTCAGGTACCGATTTCTAAAAAATTATGGGTAGGTACTGAATTTTAATGAGATACTTGATTTAGTTAAAAAAATTATGGGTAGGTACTGAATTAATAATTCGGTAAATTACAAAAAAAAGTCATCCAAATGTATCTTGGATGGTAATGCGAGCACTTGATGAACTTACGTTGCATATTCGAATATCCAGTATTTTAATACTCATTCTGAGTATCTCATTTACCAAATCAAGTATTTTAAAATTTAAATTAGGTATTTCGCAAGTAAAACAAAGTACTTGATTAGTTACGAATTTGTTTTTTTTTTTTAACAATAAAAAAAATAATTAAATCAAATGAACATATCATCCAAATGTATCTTGAATGGAAATGCGAGCATTTGGTGAACTTACGTTGTATATTCTAATATCAGTATTTTAATACCCATTCTGAGTATTTCGTTTACCAAATCAAGTATTTTAAAATTGAAATTAGGTATTTCGCAAGTAAAACTAAGTATTTCAAAAAGTTCAATGCTTAGTTGCGAATTTGTTTTTCTTTTAAAAACTAAAAATATTTAATTTAAATGAACATGTCATCTAAATGCATCTTGGATAGAAATGCGAGCACTTGGTGAACTTACATTGTCTACTAGAATATCCAGTATTTTATTAACTTTTATGAGTATCTCAATTACCAAATCAAGTATTTAAAATTGAAATTAGGTATTTCGCAAATAAAAGTAAGTACTTCAAAATGTTCAATGCTTAGTTGAAAATTTTTTTTTAAAAAAATAAAAAAAATAATTAAATGAAATGAACATGTCATCCAAATGCATCTTGGATAGAATGCGAGCATTTGGTGAACTTACATTACATATTCGAATATCCAGTATTTTAATACTCATTCTTAGTATCTCATTTACCAAATCAAATATTTTAAAATTGAAATTAGGTTTTCGCAAGTAAAACTAAGTACTTGAAAAATTTTAATGCTTAGTTGCGAATTTGTTTTTTTAACAATAAAAAAATAATAAAATGAAATGAACATGTCATTCAAATGGATCTTAGATGGAAATGCGAGCGTTTGGTGAACTTGCGTTGCATATTCGAATATTCAGTATTTTAATATACATTCCGAGTATTTCATTTACTAAATCAAATATTTTAAAATTGAAATTAAGTATTTCGTAAGTAAAACTAGGTATTTCAAAAAGTTCAATTAGTTGCGAATTTGTTTTTTTAAAATAAAAAAATATTTAAATTCAATTTACATGTTATCCAAATGCATCGGGAATGATGAGTGGAAAGAGAAGATGACCAACTAAAATATGTATTTATATAATTTTTTATTAAATAAAAGGGTAAAAAGGTAAAAATGCATGAAATATGTAGTAAAAACTAAGTTAGTCTTTTGTCAGATATTAAAATAAAAAAAATTGATGGATACTTAATCTTAAATAAATAATAGACTGATCTATTTTTCTCCAAATTGCCCTTAAATCAATATCTATTCAGAAATGATTTGAATGAAAAAGTGCTTATTCACAAAAAAATATATATTTATTCAAACAGTCACATCTTTTGCTGGACAATCACATCCTTTGTGAAAGATGTTTCAACATTATAAATATAATTTAATTTCTGAACTGTGTTGTACGAATTTCTCTAATCTATTTTGGGAAATTTTATACAAATTAGAGTCTATAAATTTTGTTCTTTGTTATGAAAATCCTGGAAAGAAATTGTCATTATCCCAACAACATAATAGGAGTTCTTTAATGATATCGCGATCGAAACAAAATTATGGAACATTACAAAATCACATTCTGGAAAATTATTTTTCTAGCACGCTACATCCGTCCAACAGGTCCGAGACTTTGCACAATCCATTGCACAACAATGAAAGAAACTTTATTCCAATGGATACTGCTAAATTCAAAACTGTGCTTCTATTTACAGAAAAGAATTGCCCCAACAAATAGAAAGCACATGAATACATGATATATACCAAACAAAACCGAACCGAGCCAAAATCAGACCACTCAGTCAAAAACTGACTCACGTCTGAAAACCCGAATCTAAACTAGATGCAGCTGAGTCAGAGCAAGAGATAGTGCTACCTCCCAGTCTAGCCGCCATCGCATTTACGTTTTACACCAATCTAGCATCTAAGTCAGAGCAAGAGATAGTGCTACCTCCCAGTCTACCCGCCATCGCATTTACGTTTTACACCAATCTATTCATGTTGACAGGAAGACTTTGGAACTTCTGTGCATCAATTTCTTGGGCTATGTACTTGGTTGCCATCACTACTGGAGCTATTTTGATACAAAAAATCTGTACTATAATCTTGACTACCGAATGCCATCCTACGAAACAATCTAATTTCTTCGGAATGTTGAGCGGAGTTGTATATTTCACTTTCACCAACTCTCATTCCATTTGACAAATCCGAGGTAGCCATACTCTCTAAAGCCCTCACGACCTGGAATGCCACGGAAAGGTGTAAATAATTACACAACTTCTACAAGGAAAAGCATGCATTTTACAAGAGACATTGAATGTTTTTCTAAAAACCATGAAAGGTAGGAGGTGCGACGAAATATATGGGTGTTACACTTTTTTATAATTAGAGTTAACATGATTTGTCCTAGAAAGTGTCACCTGTCCCATCTTGGGTCTCTTCGCGGATGAGTGACGTACACAAGCCGCAGCAACTTCAATTGTTCGGAACATCTCGCCATCGACATATTGCCCTTCAAGCCTTGGATCTGCCAACTCCCCAAATTCTTGTGTTTCAAGCGCATGACTAAGCAAAGGTCGGGCCTGGGAGATATAAATGTTAGATGTGAAACTTCTGAATGTCTATATTTCTGTTTTATGCAAACAATTTTGCAGTTGTGTAATGGCACAGAGCAACTTGAGTCCAGGTTGCAATTAGCATACCAAGTGACACCAATCTGATTTGAATGATTGACATTTTGAATCTCACAGCCCGACGAATGAATAATAAGTGGACTCAAAACGTCAAAAGATCACAGGCAAAGCAACTTAATGAGAAACTTATCTACAGTTGACATAAACTAATAATAGCAATTAAAAAGAAAAGGTCAAAACTTAGAAATATCCAAGCAACTTGTATGATGAGAATCATGTTGGACAAGGGATCTGACCAAATGCTTCTAGATAGACGGCCCTTAATGCCCCAACCAGATAGATCTTACATATTACTCAGTCATACATGCCAGAGTGAAAAGAAAGTCATTTGACTAGACAGGTCAAGGTTCCTTGGGTTCATGAATAGTGTCTTTAATTAACTTACCCACTCTACTATGCTCTCCTCCCCTAAGGGCTGAGATGCATCGACAGGCTTGCGTCCAGTAATTAACTCCAAGAGCACAACGCCAAAGGAATACACATCGGATTTGTCAGTCAACTTGCCACTGGATGCATACTCAGGAGCCATGTATCTGGACCAATCCAACCAGGGGAAAAATATTGAAGATATGGTAAAAATACAATCTTTTGATGCTCCTATTTAGCTTCTTTTGAACAATTAAATTAAATGGATGCCAACTTACCCAAAGGTTCCCATTACACGTGTTGTAACATGTGTATTAGCATCCATAGCTAATTTTGCGAGTCCAAAATCAGAAACCTGAAATGTAGATATTATAAAGATGGTCTGAAAGATATAAAAAAAATTATAGTTCTTCATAAATAAGGCTTACCCGTGCTACAAAATTGTTATCTAAAAGGATGTTTGATGACTTGATATCTCTATGAATAATACGGGGGTGACCTGAAGATTGATAAGTTTCTTAACGAATTAATGTCTTTTTAATTGCATAAAGATATAGATATTCAAATGTTAATAAAAGATTAAAATACCAAACCAATGATTCAGGGTGAACCACCCAATTAATGATTACTGTCCATAATTTTTTCAATAGCTTGAAAACTAAATGACGTCTAATTTCTGAAACCATTCGTTTGTAAAACTGCCACCAGTTTCTTTACAGACCTTCCAAAAAACAGAACCACGTAACTACACATAAAAAAGTACAACTTTGACAAATTTCAACCAAAAAAGGGGGGAAATTACTTCTGCTCCCAGCAATTTCTCATTTCCCAAAGTACATCTAGGAGTTAGTATTTCATAAATATTCTATCCTGTTAGTAACCAAGATAAATATATAGTTGCACAATAAATATGAAAGACGAGAAGAGAAAAATGTTACAAATAACCAAGTAGGAAATCCTCAAACAATATCAAATCTGGAGGGGTAGATTCTGATAGATTTATTGATGTATTGGAAACAACGTGGATAAATAGCTTACAGTCTTCATGAAGGTAGGCAATGCCACGAGCTGAGCCAATGGCAATCTTCACACGTGTAATCCAATCCATAACTGGCCTATCTTGACCTAACAGGAGAAACGAAAACATAAGTACACTTTTGGCCAACATTACGTTAAACACTAAGCAATAAAATTTACCATGAAGGTGGAAGTAGAGAGTATTATTTGGGACATATTCATACACAAGCAGCCTTCTATTCTCTGCAATGCAATAACCTACAAGTGAAACCAAATGGCGATGGTGTATACGACTTATTATCTCGACTTCTGATCTGAATTCTCGCTCCCCCTGCCCTCCACCAACCTTTAACTGCTTAACTGCTACTTCTCGACCATCCACAAGTTTTCCTTTGTACACCGGACCAAATCCACCTTCACCTAAGAGATTCTGAGGGGGAAACCCAGCAGTGGCCTCAACTAATTCATTGTAGGTGAACCATGACCTTGAATTCCCCAACCCACGGGGCTCGCGAGGTGAATGAGAGATGCCATTGCCAGAGCCGCTTCCATAACCGGATCCTGATATTTGCACCTTCACCATGCCAGAACCTAGTCACAAATGAGAGCACTTCTTTAATCATTTGCGACATTTAAAAGAGTTCATGTTACTGTTGAAAACCTCATTAGCATGCGCTAAATACAGCACCTGATTCTGTAGAAGGTTCAACTGAAGTTGGCAAAATGTGACCACCGTTTTGTCCAAAGTTCTTCTTCTTTCGCTTCCACACACAGCATGCAGTAGCTCCAAGGACACCGAGCAATAGAAAACCAACTACTAAAACAATTGTCACCATTCCTCCAGTGCCTATCCCACCACCTCCAGGGGATGGTGAACCATTTGATGAATTGCCATCAAAATTACTGGTATTTGTATTACCTGGTGGAACTAGGGGAGTCGAAGGAGGTGACAAGGATGGTGGTGACACAACCTGGGGAGATGGTGGTGTTGGTGGTCCTACTACAGGTGGTGGAGATCTTCCTGGAGGAGAATTTGAAGATGGTGGAGATGCAGGGGGAGAACGGGGTGGACCTGGTGGCACAGAGTTCGGTGGCGGTGGAGGTGAATTCGCAGGTCTACGAGATGGGGGTGGAGGTGAACTTTGGGGTGGTACAGGCACATCTGGCGGTGGAGGTGAATCTCCCGGGGGTATAGGAGACGGTGGTGGCGACGAATTATCAGGAGTCTGGGGCGGTGGAGGTGAGGTTTCGGGTGGGGTAGCAGAAGGAGGAGGGGGGGAACTGCTTGGAGGTTCAGGTGGCGTAGGTGTTACTGGTGGAGGTGGACTTTCAGGGGCTGGTGGTGGATTAGTTGAAGGGGGAGGTGGTGAAATAGGAGGATCAGACGGTGGAGTAGGAGGAGGTGGTGAGGAAGCCGGGGGATTAGGCGGTGGAGACGCTGTTGGAGGTGGAGTAGAAGGCTGAGATGGTGGGGTAGGAGATGGTGTAGGCTGAGAAGGTGGAGGAGGAGATGACGTCGGTGGTGGAGAAGACATGGGAGGAGGCGGTGGCAAGGATGGCTCTGGTGGGCTTACGACGGTGGCCGGTGGTGGAGTGGCTGCAGGCAGTGGAGGCGAAACAATGTGAGGCGGTGGTGCACTACCAGAATTCTGAGAAATGGGCAGCTGAAATGGTGGCGGATTCGAGGGAGCATCAACAATTGGTGAATTTGGTGATGGAGATGTAAATCTCATCAACAAACTTTGACCAATTCAATCATTTTACAGCCAAATTCTAAATCATATTCCTACAAAAACAATATAACTTGGAATCAGAGATTGAATCAACCAATTCTTTCATATTCAAGAACAGAATACATCAGAAGTCATACAAAAGATTCAATTTTTACCCCAATAATCAGCTCTCAACTGAACCCACAAATCAGTATTCAAATATTCAAATCCCAGCTTCTCAAATCACACTTGGAGGATAAACAAGAAATCCCAATCATCAAACACAAAAACGGGCAAAACACAGACCACTTAACACAAATTCAACGTTTAGCCAGAGAACACCAGTAACACAATAAAGAATGAGCAATAATTTCACGCGCAGAATATTTCTTCTGGTGTAATATTGTAAAATCCAAATGCTACAGACAAGAAGACCATTGCTTTCGAAGGACAATAGGATAGACTACAAATGCTAAAAATCCCACCAAGATTTGTCATCCCCTCTGTTTGAATGTGAAAATATAAACAAAGCTTGCATCAGCAAATTAGAGATTACATATGCAGCTAGGTTTAATTATTAAACGAAAATGGAAACTTCTCTTATTTTCTTGGAAATTTTGAATACAAGAGTCGAGACACAGAAAATAGGGTCTGTCAAACATAAATGAAATACCAAACTAGCATTCAATACAAATTAGGGATGACCATGTTCAATGACTCGAATTCTGGTAGGATTTCATGTAGTGATTCTATATATACGTCATTTTCTCCAACAACAAAAATTCAATTTGTCAAAATATCACCATACATTAATTACAAAATATCGCGATATAATAGTAAAATTTCGTGATATAATAATAGTTGTAAATATCATTGTAGTGATATATTGGTTATACGTTTAACATTATTCGATTTCATTTCATATTCATTTTTTATATTTACTTTCATATATATTGGGTATCCAATTTTCATCGTCATCCACATACTCGTCGGAAATAAAATGTACATACTCTACTCAAATATTTTATCGTCAATTATATTTTTCAAATATGAATTATTTCGATAAAACCATGCATGTTTGCCTAATTCTTAAGATAAAAATAATAAAAAAAAATTAAAGATAAAAATTAACAAACTAAATATCATAGAAGAAAATAATAAAATATTATAAATAGTTTATCCATACACTATTATCCTACAAAAATTGCATAAGAAATATACCATTAATTTTTTTAGTTCCATCCAATTATCATTATTCCATAAAAACATATTTGAATAAATTTTTTTAATATTAATAAATATACATGTGTATGAAAAATATATAAATATATATTATAATGTAATCGGGTATAAGTAAGATATTATCAGATACGCTTCCATTCCCGAGCTCCATACTCAGATACCGATTATTCAATCAAGTCCAAAAAAAAACCTTTTATAATCTCGTCTATTTGGATTGGATATCGAAATTTTTATCATCCGTATATACAAGAAGTGACAGTGTCTTGAGACTTTTTTTTTAATAAAAAAAATGGATTAATATTCGAAATATTAACCAGTTAATATAATATGCAAATACCATGTGATATACGATGTGGATAAAATAGATCTGCATACACAATTAATGTTGTTGCCGGTCAAGTTTTTACCACATTGGTCATAAGTAAGTAAATGTTTTTTTAGCTTTAAATAAGAAATCATTTTTTTTTATATAAAATATTAAATTTATCCCAAATTTTGTTATAAGTTTTAGGAACTTAAAAGCAGGGTGAAAAATATATAATATTGTTGCATTTTGTTATTTATGTTAATCGCTATTATTTAATCATACGCTAAATTAATTTATTTCTCTTGTACAAATTTTATTATTATTAAACTATCACATGGAAGAAAATCTTCTTAGAGATAATTTATTAAATTCACATGATATAAGACCAAAATAATATATGGCAATTAAACGTTGTATTGTCTAGATTCAGCCGCAAAAGTACAAAGTTCAAAATACGGGTCAAAATTACAATTTCATGATTTTTTTAAATTAAAAAATAGGTATAATTAGTTTGTAACTTAATGTTAAAAAATTTATTCTCAAAATATTCAAATTTTGAATTTTTTTAAAAACAAGGAAAAAATTTGTGCGCTGGTGATGGCTTTTCTTGCTTGCATGGGCTGAAACATTTTATTATTTCATTATTTTGTACTTTTTCGCATGCATCATTTGTTTTATTTTATTATAAAAATAGCACCGCCATGCACATTTTGAAAGTGTGTATTTTCAAATGTACGTCTATTTTTCATTTTATAAATCTTTATTTATAAAACAGATCAACCTTAAATAAAACGACGGAGACAGATTTTCATTTCTATCCATGATATAATTTTCTAAACTATGGTTGAGATAATATTGACAAATAAAACCCCCATACTACCGGAAAATAAGACAAAATTTTTATGTATAAAAATTATCGGAAAAAAACAAGTTATCCGGGTGGAACAACACATGGCTCCGCCCGTGCCTACACATATTTACAATAAAAAATAATATTTTTAACATAAAAAGTAACATTTTTTTATGGATAACTCAAATAGAATATTTATCTCACAAAATTATTCTGTGAGGCTCCCATTAGTTTTTGTGTATTTTCAAATAGAATTATTAACATTTTATGTTTATTAATAAAATAAATTTTTGTTTGTATTTTCCTAAGATTCTTATAATTCTTCGTTTAAAAAATTTATCAATGTCAAATAATTCGTGTATTATCCAAAATTTTAATGCAATATTGCAATATATCATGGAGATGACTGTTGGGAAGACTGTTTCTTTTCTTAAATATCATCCTGGACGAATAATTCCAGTTTGCATCATTATAATTTCTATTCCTTTATTTGAGCGATGACCCCTTCATTAATTGTAATTTTATTAAGTAAACGCAAGGAATATTTTTCTACATAAAAATAAAATAAAAATCACAAAAATTCATGTAATATAGTTTCGAGGGTCAATTTTGTGAGACTTATATTTTATTCGACTCGACCCATGAAAAGTATTAATTTTAATCGAAAATGGGCACAAAAATATTTTCTTTTTTATTTTAGATATGGAACGAGTCGATCTGTCTCACGGATATAAATTCGTGAAACCATCTCACAAGAGAACTACTCGATAAAAATCACAAAAACTCATATGAGACAGTCTCGCTGGTCATTTTTGTGATACTGATATAATATCCAATCTGATCCGTGAAAAAAATTATTTTTAGCCTAAAAAAATATTTTTATCCTAAAAAATTTAATTTTTATCCTATATATAGATCGAACCAACCATTTTCACATATATAAATTGTGAGATAACTGCCGAATAAAAATATACGCTTCAAAGAAAATCCCTTGAACGTAACTAAAACTAAATTTCACTTTTGGGTAAAAAAAGAAAAAGAAAAAAACAATACTTGGCCATATTGGTAAAGTTGACACTGACATATGTATAATCATTATATTATTAATAAGAATGGGAAATTGGCTTTCCGTCCCCAGCCGTTGTTTTTTTTGTGTTCAGTCCCTGGGTACTTTTTTAGTACCACATTTCCATATGAAGTGTACCACATTTCCACATGAAGTACACCACAATTTGTATGACATAGTACCACAATTTTGTGGGTAGAGAGTAAATCCAAAGAAATGTTTTGATTGGAGATTTTTCACCAACTTCCCATATTAAGAACCAATCATTAAATTCGATCTTTTTAACTAATGGACCAATAAAAATTATCTTAAAACATGCTTTAATAAAGTTATTATAATCTACCTACAACGGGTCTTACGTACTCTTGAAAATGGGTTTTATATGAAAATAAACATTCTCGAACTTGGTAAAAACTTGTGTGAGACGGTCTCACGGGTTGTATTTTGTAAGACATCTTTTATTTGGGTCATCCATAAAAAATTATTACTTTTTATGGTAAGAATATTATTTTACAGATAAATATTCGCGAGACCGTACTTTTCGAACTTATTCCATTCTTTTTATGTTTCTACAAAAATATCCATTCTTAACGAAATGTCTATTCGTATATTTCTCCTGCAATTAACCTTAATTATATTAATCTTTCGCGTAACAATCTCGACATAAAACTTAAACTTCATTTGATTCAACGATTCGATCCATTTTTTATAATACCAAACATATGAACGGAATAAAATAATTCTTTTCACGTTCTTATTTCATTCTCGAAACTAATTCCATTTTTATTATATCGTGTTCAATCAGGATCCTATGTCTCATTTTGTTACTTTTCAAAATTTTAAAAACTACGAAAATATTTATTTATGTTTATCTATATCTTGGTATTTATAAATCATTTTTAATTTTAATCATGATTAATAAAAAAAATATAAAATAATTAATTTGATTCAAAATTTGTGCGCTCTGAATTGATTAGTTTAAGCAAGACACATGTAACGTAACTACTAAAGGATACTACACCACTAAGTTCATTCGGATAAAACAATGATGAAAAATGTTGCTTCACTCTTCCACTATGCACGCTTATTCCTATGGAATCATTTGGTTTCGGGATATAAAATATAAAATTATTGAAATTAAATATTTAATTAGCTCAATTGGTACCAAGATTAATGACAACACCTATATATATCCAAGAAGTCTTGGGTTCTAATCCTGAGAAAGTAAAAACTCCAGTGACTGGACTGAAAAAGTCCTATGAGTAATGTCGCATGGGAAAACTCGTGAGGGACAAAGACCCCTTGAGGGAGCCCAAGATCGGGATAGCCTATGGTCATTACAATAAAAATTGTTTTTTATTATTGATATGAACTAGATCAATACGTCTCACGAATATAGATCTATAAAATCAAGTCACACGACACATATTCCATTATTAATAAAAGAATTCCTCCACGACAATGTTAGGTTCCCTACCACGTGATATATTTACTACATTTCATGAATTAATTGTCCAAAAGCTAATGTAATAAATTTGAAGGATCCTATCAATCATATTGAACAAAAGGCGAAAACATGTAGACTTATAGGCCAAATGAATATTTATTATATATTATTACTAAAGAGCTATTGATGGATAAATTACGTGGTTCCATACCTAAATTTGATTCTAAGATTGGATGGGATTTTACGTAAGTTAGGAATAATTAGATATTAATTTTTTTTAATTTTCTTTTTAAGGTGTTAAAAAAGTGAATAATGATATAATTACAACCAAAATATCGTACAACGATATGTACAACAATAATATCGTGATATTTTGTTATTATATCATGAGATTTTGTTATTATTTCGTGAGATTTTGTATTGAATTTATCGTGATATTTTGATAAATGAAATTTTTGTATTGAATTTTTTGTTTGGTAAGAATTGTTGTATGAATTTGGTTGTACATGTAGCATTACTCTAAAAAAGTTTATACGACGGGTACATCCAATAACTTACTATCAACACAACACGAGTTAATTTACCAGGAAAAGAAAGTACAACAGATTTTGGTAATACATTAGTAAAACAAAGTTTTTTTTCAAGATTATATGAATCATAACTCGAACATGATCTCGAACCCGCGACAAGAAAAAAACGAACCGATGTCATTGTGTAAAAAGAACGAACCGGGATAATACATTATTAGTTAGGTCTATTTGCCAATCTTGAATTCCTTCTGGAAGTGATCACTGCTGCCCACTTTTTTCCAATTTCAGTTTGAAATTTACCTGCATGACATATTCAATCAAGTATGATTCTTTACGAGATTGAGTGTAATGAAATGAGGATCGATTCGGTCTTGAAGTGAATTACCTGCTGTCGACAGAAAAAATTCGTCCAAAACCTTCTCATGCTCTGTGAGAAAATTACAAACAAAAAAATTTACTGTCAAATATGGAAATCTGATCTAAAACTCATAGACTGAACATATTCTTCCAATTTCTGTGTAAATAACTATACCAAACAGATTTTTTTGTGACCCATCGCTTACCAGTTTCATACTCTAATGCTTGAAGAATCATTTCTATCTGACAATGCATAAAGGGAAATGAAATTACATCAGATAGATATTTCTCCAAGGTTTATAAAATTAAAAACAACGTTATATTCATGTAAAATTTTAATAGACAAAAACAGGAAATTGCTTAGTACATGTATATCTGAGCCTTAAAAAATTAGAAATCATGTAAGTATTATATTGCTTTAGGATTTGAATTCAGTTATGGTATAGAAATGCAAGAATAAGATACTTTATCGAAATCTTTAACAAGATTGGCCTCCAAGGACGAGTTGTTTTCATACTCCAGCCATAGTTCTTTAATCTCTTCAGCTGCAAAATTAAACATAAAAGCTGATGCAATAAAAAAGAAACGAAGATATAATTAAATTTTTTATAATTCATAAGCCTTGGTCAAACCTCTCATCCCTCCGCCAAGAACCATGCACATCTCGTCCAAAGCTGCTTGTTCAAGTCTACTTTTTTCTTCCTTTGGCACACCATCAGATGGAGTTATATCCCCAACAATAGCTAGAAAATAGAATAGAAATTTCAACAATTTGAATGGTCATAAGACCGGACTTGTGAACTGACAATCAGTTTAAATGCATGGAACTTTCCGATTAATAAACACGTCATATTTTTCTCCTATCACATTATATTATAGCCAATCATTGATAAATACAATAGAAAAATAGTCCAATCCAAGCAGATCCAAACTCTTTTCAGAAATGATGATTTTAACTTAGCCTATCTCAAAGATGCTCAAGAAAGTTGTCAAACCGACAAATAGGAACAGTTTTGAGATATTGATACAAAGAAAACTGGAGAAAGACTATGTAAATGAGCAGAAAAAACAACACAGAACATAATTATATTACAAAAATGATGCAAATCAAATGAAACATATTGAGGTGCTGTGATACAAAAAAAAGGGATGGTGGCATGAAGGACGAATACAAAGTGAGTAGGTTACACTTTTGAGAAATGAAGAAGGTACTGATACTATTTGCTACTGTAAAACATTAATAATCAATGAGCAAAAATAAAGCTGAATCACGTAATCACCTTCTGCAATGTCGTGAACGATTGCTATCTTGATACACCTGGATGCATTCATAAACAGCACTTCAATAAAATTATATTCATAGGTGCAAGCAGCAAAAAATAAACAGTATTAGGTCCAGTGTAGTTCAAAGGAGAAACAAGGCTCTATGACTTCACCTTCTTCGTGCCAAAATAATAGGAAGAAATTTAACAAGCTCGTGACCAACGAACCCCAAGATATGTTGTGTGGATGTTTCCCACAATTCTTTCTCATGAGATGATGTGACACTTGAGACATTAGATTGGACTCATATGGTGAATGGCCCAGCTAGCGCGAGTCCAAGACCCAAGGGTTTGTCACACAAAATGTGGAGGGCAAGGTGTTTTGGAGTTGAAGAAAAATCACACATGAAGCATGCACAGGAAGAAATCTCTGAGTAAACAGCTTCAAGAGGATTTGGAAATCAAGAGTGAGAGTTGGTTGACGTGTATGTTTTCTATTCTTCATTGCTGGATTGGTTTTTTCTCTGATACAGAATTTTCCTTCAAGTTCTACAAAGCTGGTTGATTGAGTTATTTGGGGTTGCATTTTTTACAATAAGATTATCCCCTCCCCTCAATATGGGACTCCCAAAACAAAAATGCACTACTTACCACCCATTATAGTAACTAGCATAGCTACTAAAGACCGGAAAGTAGAAAAAATATTACAAGAAACAATTAAAGACAACCTTTCCCTGTTAACGCCAGGAAGGTCATCAACGATCAAAGCCATCAATGCCATGCGATACATATGATCGGCGATAGATTCGGGGCCCCTTATACCATGATTAATCCATCCTTTTCGTTTCGTAGACTGTAGAGAGACAGCATCAAAATGTGTTAGTTTCCAAAATATAAATGAGTAAACCATCAAAGAAGCAGCAAATATCTTGTCTTCCATTTTATTCTTTTCCATTTTTCCTCTTTAATTTTCCCTGTCAAGTAACTACAATATTGAGTCCTACCTTAGATGTACACCTGATATATATTTATAATTTATTGACAAGATTGCCCAAAAAAATAATGCAGACGGAACTCTTTATTGATACTTCTGTGCACACTTGAGGAAAACGGAAACTTAATACAGTCGAATGCCCCATTCATTGTAGCTTGCAGTTCGGTGTGTGATCCTACAGTTACCTCAGCCCCAATCATCTCGAATTGAAGGGAAACTTGTACACAAATGAAAGGACCATGCCGATCCCCCACATTTTACTAATGGATACTGTCCATGTACATCACACAAATGGAACCGATTTAACTACTTATTTTGAGAATCCATCCCTGAAGGTAACTACAGCTAGCATGGTTTACATAGTGTTTATGCAAATATCTGATAACATGGTCTACTTATTTCTGACGAACAGGACGGATCTTCTAAACTTTGCCCTTTGATTCAGTCTTTCTTCTTGGAAAGAAAATCAGATAAATGCCTCGTGATTCAAAACAATAAGCTTACAAAATCAATCAATCAATCAATCAAACCACCTAATTGAATCTCATCACCGAACTAGAAAATGTATGAATTCAACAAAAAGAACAATGCAAGCAATCCACAAAACACTTTTCAAATTCAAAATGTTCTAACCCATCATATGCAAAAAAATAAAAATAAAAAAAATCGAAGCAAACACTGAACAAATCAACCGCATCTTGGCATCACACAGACTACCACAAGATTCATCAATACAAAGGTCTCGAGAACATGCAACATTAGACATGCACACATGCCTTCAAACGATGGCACAATGTCAAGAAATCAATGGCAGAAGAAGGCGAGGCAACTTCATGCAAATGGGTATCTCTTTCGGAGCCCGATCCGTACCCAGATGCAGTATGATCCATTTTGATGGAATCGAGTTGGGGATTGTGAGAATGAACAGACACGAGCCTTAAACTCGACGGGTCTGAGAAAAATTGGATTTTGATCGGGAAGTTGCAGGAAAAATTAAAATTTTGGAGCGGAAAGAACTGAGGGTGAATAGGGGAATATGGATTTGCTTTGGGTGTTGCTGATGCCATTGTTCTTGTGCTATGCTTGGAGGAGAACTGCAGAATTATTTTTATTTTAGTTTCTGTTCTCTGGTATTTCGGCTCTATGAAATTTCCTTCCAATAAATACCAGACAAAAACTTGTGTGAGGAGCTCTCACGGATCGTATTTCGTGAGACGGATCTCTTATTTTGGGTCATCAATGAAAAAGTATTA
Organism: Primulina huaijiensis; assembly: GCF_012295235.1. Taxonomy (NCBI): domain Eukaryota; kingdom Viridiplantae; phylum Streptophyta; class Magnoliopsida; order Lamiales; family Gesneriaceae; genus Primulina; species Primulina huaijiensis. The sequence continues at coordinate 7,257,102 of NC_133317.1, read as the reverse complement.
ATTTTTATGTTAAGAGTATTATTTTTTATTGTGAATATCCGTAGAGTTGACAATGCGTGAGACCGTCTCACAATAACCTACTCTAAATACTAATTAGTATTTAAAAAAAGATTTACTCCAGTAAATAGAAAGCGTCGTTTTTTTTAAAATTAAAAAAAGTCAGCAAGCCAATTGATTAATTATAATTATACTTTATTATACTCTCTATTTTTTTTTTTAGCAATTAATTATACGCTATATTTTTTTTTTAATCTTAAAATCGCAGCCATTATTTTTCATGTGCTCTTTGTAGTCTCAAAATTGATACAAGGAGATATTGAACATGCATTTTGGTAGCGGCTAATTGTACTCTACCATCCAAGCTATGAGAGATTTGATATTTAATTAAAATAATTGTTCGAGTAGGATAATTTTTGTTATTTTTGAAATTTATAATACTTCACATCTTTTATTAATATATATATTTTTGTTGTCCACTAACCGTGTCCGTCTCTGTATTCATCAATGATATGACAATCACGTATCAAAATTATATATATAACTACAATAATATTAACTGACAAAATTATCATTTGACGATTCTTTTGATATATGAAGACAATAAATAACCTTCAAAGTATTACGCAATTTTGATATATTTTTAAAAAAATGATTTTTAATATTTCTTTATAACTTACTGTATATTTCTTGTTTACATGAAATATGTTAATTATAATATATTTTTTAAAAAAAATCAAGCAGTATATTATAAATCGCTGAAAAATTTTTATATTAACTGAATTATTTTTTCCTGAGCAATATTATTAAACCAATTATTTTTAAAATTTAATAACAAATTTATTTTTATTCCCATGCCATCTTCTAAAAATGTCAATCTAAGATTGAAAAGACATTTATTGCGAAGTATAAGATTACGTAATTATTAGAATTTATTGCAATGTATATGATTACATAATTAGTAAATATTATTACGTACAATATCTATTTTTACGTATTATTTAGCTTTTCTTTTTTTCTTTTTAAAAAATTGTTTACAAGATATAGGATTACATAATTTGTATTCATTGCAAGGTATATGATTACATAATTAGTAAATATTATTATGTATAATATTGAATTTTTACGAATTATTTAACTTTGGTTTTTTTTTTCCAATAATCCATTTCAAGGATTTGAAATTTTGTATTTTATGTGCTCCAAATGAATAATACATAATTGTTCCATTTAGTATGACGTTTTATATATACAAAAAAAATGGAATTTATTAATGTATAAAAAATGGTTGATGAAAAATAATATTCTAAAAGTATATATTTTATCATAAAATTAACAAGAAACATCAAGATAGTTTTGTCACTATGCATATTATTGACTTGGTGAAAATACCATATTCTATTCCTTATTCCTTGTAGTGAATTTGGAAAAGACACACACACACACACATATATATAGTNAAAAATTCAAACTTGAAAAGTACCTTTCTGATTCGCGCGCAGGAAAGGCCCAAACCCAATCCCGGGGAACAGTGAGAAGCTTCATAGGGTCTTTCTGTCCAGGTGCAACATTTCATTTGATGGTCAGAGGCGAATTGAAAACCATAGGAATTCTTTCTGGAGCAGTATGGGCTAACGAAGCATGGGGATCTTATTGGTACTGCAAAGCCCTGGCATTTATTACCGGTCAGAATTGGACCATAACGGAATTTCGGTCCCAATTTTGAGACATCAATCATTTTAGTGGAAGCTATAATTGTAAACCAGGATCGAATCTATGGAAGCATTGGTTTATACATTCCTTTTAGTCAACGAGCAGGTGAATCAATCAATGAAGTTCATTTTTTCAAAAGGATCATGAGTTGGAGATAAGCGGACTCGAACCGCTGACATCCGCCGCAGGGTAAACCAATAATGTGAGATTGTTAAGATGGTTAAAGCAAATAGAAAAATCTCTCAAAGGTTTACTCATTTTGACTGTTGGCGGGTCCTCCCCTGTTCCGGTCATGGAATAGATGAAAAAAAAACAAAAAAATTTTAAAAAACAAAATAGGGCTGTGCGCCAAATTGGCGCAGAGGAGAGCTCCGTTGGAGAACAACCCTTGCACCTTTTGATGCAAGGGTTGGAGATGCCCTTAATTGCCATTTAGTAAACGACCAATCTATATTCAATTTACTGACAATTAAAAGTCACCAGAGCCACAAGGCTCGATATTAAATACTAATATTGCATTATTTAATTATTCAATTTATTTGATAAAAAACGACTAGATAATCAATTAATTTTTCTGAAAATTATGGAGAAGCAACATTTTTTTAAACAGGAGAAGTACTTAGTTGAAAGTGGTGGTTGATAGTTAAATAAAATTTTCATGTATTGTTTCTTAATCTTCCTTTTTTTCCCTAAATGATGTCAATCTATATTCAATTAACATACTTTTTTGAAGTTGGATATGTCAAGATTAAAAATATCACCTATCTTAAGTATAAAGAAAATTAGAAGAAAAATATTGGATTTGGTTTTTTTTTTAAAAAAATGAAATAGACATTATCATAAATAAAATCATGAAATATATATATAAAATAAAAACGTGGAAAAAATAAAGATTTTGCGTTCACAATATTTTAAAAAGACCTTTATGTTATCTTAAATTCGCTAAAATCCTCTATAAAAAATCAATATACAATTTGAATAAAAATAATCAATAAACCTATGAAAAATTAGAGAGTTGAAAGAATAACTTGCACGAGACAACCATCCACCAAACACAGTCGGTGGGAAATGTAAGAACAAATATTCAAATTGATATCAAAGCAGAATCGTAATTTCATAATTATGAGTTAACCATATGCGTATTTGTGTAGTAGGTGAAATTACACACACTTAAATACGAAGTGAAAACTGTTCTAAACAACTACAGTAAAAAATTATTGACAACCACAAAAACAGCCAGTGATGATTCATTTTTAAGTGTAATGAATGAGTAAATAATAAGCACAATTGTCACCGTCTTAAAACCATTAGAACAGCATTTTGTTGGTCTTTGGTTAAACTCTGCATTAGAAATCACAGAAATAGTTATGGTCAAACCAGTAGATAAAAGAATCAAACTCCCAAGAGCGCACATGTTGAGTTTCACCAAATAAATATTATCAAACCTGGAAAAGTAGTTCGAAATATGATTTGTCGCGGTCGGAGAACTTCATGAAGAACTCTACGAGATTATTAACCAAATTTATCTGCAAGATGGGGGTGAAAAAAGATAGATTGGCACAGAGAATTGAGCTACAATTTTAAGACGGTTAAAATAAATTTGTGTGTAAAAAGAGATGCCTCGTTCAGTGGATCTGCACTGCTGAGATATTCATCTTCATAGTCATCATCCTGGTCCTGAAACATTTATGACAACCGAACTCCTTCAGTAAAGGGAAAAAGCACTATTTGAAAATCATAAAGTTTAGCAATAGTCGGACCACGTCGAAGGCCTTGGCCATGGCATCAAGATATTCATATGTAGGTCTGCCTTGTGACGCAGTGCCAACCGAATATTGGAAATTGTCAATGTTGTCTTCGTGTTCTTTGTCTCCATTCTGAACTTCTTCCCAATCACTGTCCTGCCATGATGGATTGGCAAAAACTTTTGATTATAAACGAAGTCTTGGACAAGGTAATAGAAATGCTAAAAAGACGTAAAAATACCTCATTATCACCATCCACTTGCTCGTGAATTTCAAGTAAAGAGTCTGCCAACAAAGCCAGAATCTATTCGCACAGGGAGAAATAAGTACGTCAAATAACATATATCTGCAATCAGAATGTGTTGCATATCTGTAATAACCTTTGTTTCTTATTATTGATTGATATACGACTATTTCGCCAAATTAAACTATCATCTATATGACAGTCCATCTTCCCTCAATTTCCTTGGTTTTCCCATAGCTAAATAAAACAGTTAATTTCAAATATCCACTTTCACTCGTTATCAGCAAACGAAAAGTCGAGGGAAGCTGTCAAAACTTTCAAGATTTCGCCAGAAGCCCAGCCTTGGAAGCCAAAAATAAAGTTAAGTACCTTCTCGGGAAGTGGTGATAGTGTCCATTGATCTGGTACTAGCTTTGCTTTGGAACGGGTGGTTATCTCTGCGGCAGACTGTCGGTAATACATTATGCAGTGAATTCACTTTAAGGAACAACAAATGCCAGCAACACAAGATAAAAAAAACCTTGGTAAGATGGCCTTGGACTTTGATATTTCCCAACTCAACATGCCCAGTCAATAACAATAACGCTAAAGCAGTGGTTGTCACTTTAATTTGGTAGGCTCCCTGAACTTCCCCTGAAGTTAATCAATAGAATCATTTGTAAACTACTGCAAGAATGTGTTCGGATTAGAGAATTTGAAAAAAAAAAAAAAAGAAAAGAAAAAACTTCAAATTCGAGAGTCAAATTTATCACACTTGCTTGGATACTATTGAATTCCACAAATTCAAAATTTACCCACCTTCAATCTTAACTCGTTTACGACTTAAAGCAATGCATCTCAAATTCCAATAAAAGTGAAGTCATTTGAAAGTTATCAATCAAATCATGCTCTCAAATTCAAAAGCATGCTCCAGTGGTAGAAGAAGGTTAACAAGGAAACTTCTCAGCTTATGAAAGCCAGATTCTTGTCTTTTACGATTTAACACTATATGGTCTACAAGAAATAACAAGCTTTTTGAAAATTTGGACGCATGTTTACATTTTTTTTATTTAAATTAAATTACATATTTTTAGATGTATAATCCACATCCCCGTGATTCCTTTGTGGATGATATATAGTTGAGTAAACTTCACATATGCTCCTGTGTATTTGCCCAATTTATTTGTATATATTTTTAATTAATGAAATTTAATTCAACGATTAAAAAAGCATTTATAGCAAAGATAATTTCTGTAATGTAGGTAAAAAAAAATACAGTCAACCACCGAAGTAAACCTTTATTACATAATCTACATGGGACAAAGGTAACTCTTCAATTCATACTTAAGCTGCATAGTTGTATCATGAAACAAACAACAAAATCTTGTACACAGAAATAAAATTGGAAATAGAGATGACATATTTACTTGCCTTGCTGTCTAGTCCATTCAAACATTACATATCCAAAGGAGTTTTGATGACCTTCAGCTGGGATTGAGACCAGCAGATCAATAAATTGTTCAACATGAGGTACACTCATGTGAACCTGCATTGCAGAAGAACATGTACCATTTAGGTCATGTCATGCCAAGCATATTAATATTTGAAAGCAGGCAATGCCACAATCATAAGATAATTATCTATCTGATGAGGTAAAATATTTAAGCTTTTATGAGGGAAAAAGGTAATTCTGTTGACACTAGTATGGCAAATCACTTATCACTTAACATATCAGATAAGTGGCTGTCAAACCGGGTACCAAATATATATTGGATGCGAAGAGCTTATACACTTTACTTCTCAAGCTCCAAGATAAGTATTCCTCAAGGTACTTAAAAAGATCATAGCATTCTGGATTAAAAAGACACATGATGTTCTAAAACACATTCAAATAAATGTTGCAAGAATAAGCTCATGGTGTGATCATGCATTACAGACCAAACATATCAATATCATACTGTAAGTTTACCAGTCTAGCAAAAATTAGAAGCAATGAGCTTTTCAGTCCCGCAATTTGAGAAGATTGCATGCGTCTGATAAGAGCAATGACGAGGTCTCTAATATGATGTGCCATTTGTGAAGGCAGGTGTAAAATTAGTTGTAGAATGTAACTACCAACAAAAAGTGATCCAGAGCTTTCCAAATCAGGATCTAGAAGCCTGCACAAACATGCAATGGAGAAGTTTACAGAAGCACAACTCAATGTTAAGTTGCTGCTTATTCTAAGTCTCAGTACGTACTGATAAACAATTATCACAACCTAACACTGTAATAGAAGTATCTATTCTGTAGAACAATGAATCAGTGACAATCTCTTTGATTATCAGCTACTGAAGCTCTGTAAACACATGTTGAGAGAGAGAGAGGCAAATATTTTATACATTGATCAATGCTATGCTGCTGTATGATATTCCAAGTATTGATAGAGTCCACCATTCTATGCTTTTATAGCAGCCATGTCGATTTTTCCACCAAACTCTTTTCTTATACCACAAATATTGAGTTTCAGCCACAAAAAATTATCTCAAAACCATGTTGAATTAACAAATGATATATTTAACTAACCCCTAGAAACCCTAAAATAAAGATTCTACAGAGAGTTTTCACAATACAATGACCTAAAAACAGTTCCAAAAGTATTGCAAACAGAAGGAAACAAGAGCATCACCTTGAAGCTACATCAAGTAAACTCCTCATTGTAAATCCAGGATCACCATTCCAAGCAAGCAAATCTTGTTTTCCACCAGACACAAAGGCAGCTAAGCACTGAGTAGCATTCTAATTGGAGTAAAAGTAAAACCATTAGGCTCATATCTCTTACCAGAAGAAACCCATTCTAGAAAACATGCAGACAACAAGCACAAATTGCAAGAGGTTCCAAAGAAAAGTATAGATAACCTGCATCTCACTGTGGTCATTACTCTGGAGGACTATTCTAACAACAGGGTCAAAAGAAACTTGGTTCACTGCTTTTACCACATCAATAGGAGCATTCTGAAAACATAATGTCACATAGACATACGTAAAAAAAACCCTCCAAAGTCTTGGCTATTAAATAGCTCATAAACCAAAAATATATATAAAGCAAAGTTCTCCGAGGGGTGATTAACCTTCACTAACATTGTTACAAGATCCAGCGATGCAGCAACTAATCCATCAGGTTGTTGATGTGGCTGAGAAATGCTAACAATACCGTGAGGAATAAAACTAACATGAACTGTTAAAGTTCTCCAATTCTAGCGAAATACGAGAAATTTTTTTGCAGGGCATACATTGCTGAGAATTGGTCTGATATAAGGTAAAACTCGAGAAACCAGAGGATGAATGCAACCGGTTGCATTTTTTATCGCCTGAGAACATAAAAAGCACAGGTACAAACAATTCCATTTAGTGAAGTACGACTGGGATGAAGGATCTTACTCATAAAATAATTTTTAATTGTTCATTGTGAGAGTCCGAGAACTCAGACAGTTGAATTCAAAATCTACCAAGACATAATTGCATCCAAATGAACTGTATACCTATAATCTATCCAAAAAAAAAGATGAAACATCCAGGACCTGCCTTTTTTTACACTAGGTCTCAGAAAAGCTTATTGACAATTATGTATATGGTATACCTCTCACCTAATTTTCATGACCCATCCTGCGAATTTTATTTAGTAGAGTTCACTAAAGCGAAACTCAGAACATTATCTAAATGATGAAAAAAATAAATATTGAAAAAAATATACTTACCTCCAGAACCTCCAGAGCATCAATACTTATGAAAGGGTTTGAGACATGTGAAGCCCACATATTAAGGATAATAGGAGAGATAACTGGTTCAATCGAAGCTAATATCCCATGACCTAAAAAGAAAACAACCTCAAACCTTGAAAGCAATTCACATATTACATGAGGAACTGTACTGCTTATCAAGACTATTTAGACTAACCAGCCTTCACAGCTGCCTGCAGGGTTTCAAGAACCAAGTGCATGGTCTCATCAGATGCCTATGAAGCAGTCAGGAACATAATGTCAGCAAGAGTATATTATATCAATTTAAAATATCAAATGCCAACTCACATTATTGAGAAGATCTATAAGTGACGAGAATAAATCGAGAGCATAAGGCTGAAGAATTGCTCCAGAAGAATCTGGTAGGAGCTCAGAAAGCGCTCGACATGCACCAACTTTCACAGGTGGGGGCCTGTAAAAAGCAGTGATGATTTCCATTCTCATATAACATTACCAAGTGAAAAGGGTTCGAGAGTTCAGGTTTCTCACACATCCATGCCCACTGTCTTAATAGCAGCACACAAAAAATGCTCTGTCACTTGTTGGTTCATCTGCACAGTAAAAGGTACACAAATAAGACTGTGCATGAAGATATCAAAGAGCAGGGGTAAGGACAACAGGAGTGACCAGGGGTTTCCAGATAAATACCACAGAAGAAAACTTTGCAACGGATGTAAACAAGCGTGCATAAAGAAAAGGATAGACATGTACACCTGCAGATGAACAAGATATTAATTGCATATCAAGGTAAATGTGCAGCAAAACATAGTTAACAGCTGGGACAATATAATATCCAGTGAAAAATTCATCTCACTTGTTGCCACATCATCAATTACAATTTGCTCCAGCATATTTTGCATCGCTGGTCCAGTAGCCTGAAAGAGAAGATACACATAGAACACATATATTATATTTTAAACCAAGTATTCATTTTGAATCGAATCCTGACAGTGCTCTCATTCAGATTATAAAAAATCTAATCATTCAGATTATAAAAAATCTATGGAGCGATGGCATACCTCTGTTTGAAGCAACTGCTCTGATACAGAACCCAAGGCAAAAAGAGTAGCCTCCCGCAACTGTCAGAATACATAGGGAATTAAATAAAGAGATAAAACAGGTGAAAAGGAGTCTTAAATCACGGTAAGGTTGACTGTGTGGCAATAAAGTTTGCATGATCCCATTTTTTTCTCACATATTTTCCTTATAAAGGAACTTGATAGACAGCAGAAATCAAACTTAGTTCCCTAAAAGAATTTGGAAACAAAGTAAATCCTCCATTTGACATCGAAACCAGCTTAAGCATCTTCCATAAAAAAATAACCTGAATGCTTCTCAGCATACCTTCAGGTGATAAGTCCTTATATGGTCTAAACAAAATGAAAAAAAGCCTTACACTCTTTTAAAACAATTCTCCTTCTGCCAGAAAGTACGAGGCTGACCAACCAATTCAAATAAATTTCCAAGGAAGAATAACTCTTTGACCTTGCATATGAGCAAGTTAAGATTAACCAGATGGACGTTCCAATGCTATAGCAATCAGGATTGAGGAGGGATCCCAAACACACATCAATGTGAAACATAAATTTTTAGTATGTGCGTCACTCTTTTAGGTAACAGTAATTCAAATCATTAAGTGGTACTACAACTTACTTTCCACCATCCTGGAGTACCACTATCTTTCTGCTGTTTAGAATCACTTATTCGTCTTTTCAAAGAGTCAATTACAGCATTTAATCCCTCCATTCCACAAGAAGTAATAATCTCTTCCAATAGAAGTGCACCTAGAAGATGTGATTTTCCAGATTTTAAACTCCACGACGCAACATGAAAGGAACAGAACAAAATGAAGGGCCAATTTAACTACCAGAGCAACACTAAAATAAGCTATGGGCAATATCAACAATAATGCAAAGCAAGGAGTCCTGAGAGGATAGTATCTAACGTCATTACTAATGAGAGACACAAAATATCTTTGAAACAATGAAAGAAATTTCTGAGTTGCAGTGACCAGCGGTTTGTTGTGCTAATATGTGAGAACATCCACTCATATAACTATAAAGCTTTGACCATGACAAATTTTCTTCGGGCAATGTAGGTCTAATATATGCCACTTCTGATTACAGTATTACATTGAAAATTATTTTCTATTGTTGGTAGAGTTAGACAATATAACATGAAAACTACCATAAGCTTAACCATATACAAGCTTTCAAACTTATCTCATCTCATTAAGAAAATATATGCCAACTTTTAACAAATACTTTGCACAATTAAATTCTTTTTTATATGTAAAGAACTCATTATCCAATAATATAGAACCTATATATTCAAGATTTTTTCATCCACATATAGAATGTCAGACCAATTTAAATCTTTAACTGCCCAAGAGCCACGATTCTAGCCAATGCCAGGCCATGCAACTAACATGCTGAGAAAGAATTACATGTCCACATGCTGAGAAAATAGAATCATGTCCAGTATAATTTCCCAGCACACCACCAATATTCTTTATACCTCACGTACTTATATGCAAACAAACAGAAAGAGACATGCACATTAACAAAAGATCAATATAAAGATGTATCCACAACAAACATTTTCAATAACCAATCAACAAAGTTTAGCATTTCCAGAACCACCTCACTGGCTTACCAGACACACGACAACTATATGTATTGTCATCCTCATCAGCAACATATTGATTAGCATCCAGAGACCAGGTATGAACCTAAATCCAAGTTACATGTGAAAAAGATGGTAATAATTAACTCAAAAGGAAAACAATATACTCATTAATCAACTATGCAGTAGGACCATCCCAAGGTAAACAAAATAACATTTGTGTCTGATGATTAGAAAACCAAGTAGAGTCGCATCATCTATTCGAATTTCTTTACCCACTTTAGTAGAAAAGAAAAAGGAAACACACTGGATTTCACGTACTAATTCTCCTTGATTTAAGATAGTTAATTAGTCACAGATGCAATTTTATCTGTAGGTGAAATTAATTTATGCAAAACGTGATGTCACTAAAGGTGGAACATGCATACAATTAGGATAAACTGAAAGAGATTCTACAACTAACAGCATGCTACATTTCTTTATCTCCTTCCCAATCCCGACCAAAGAAAAAACCAATAAAGTTAACAAAATTAATAATTTTAAAAGACGCTCATCTACAAGTGTGACAAGATTAAAATCAAAAGCTTCTATGCAATCAAGAGTCATGATGACATCGGGCCCTCAGTATGTATGACAATCTGGAAGAAAAAAAACTAAACCAAATGTCAGTAACTGAACCAAAAAAATATAGAATCGAGGATTGAAGATGTAACATAAGCACCGAAACACATCAAATTCTTTCTTTATTTCTTCCTTGGATTTCCATCTTAAGGATGCATAACAATAGCAGCAACATTAAAGTAATTGTCATCCTAAACAAAACACCAAGCACCAGAGTTTCCATTCAAAAAACTTCAACTAATTGTTATAAGTCAAGATTTCAATTTTCAGAATTGATAAAAGAGAACATAAAGGATTACAGTTTCATTAACCAACTAGCATAAACAGAATACCTGTTGTTCTGTCATTTGTAGGAAACCAATGGTATGGTAAACCAACTCTTTCACATTGTTCATAACAACCTGAATTGGAGAAATATTAACATTTATGGAAACTGACAGCCTCGTGTAACAAAAATGAGAAAAAATTTAAAAAGTCTCAAAGCATACCCTTACAAATTTTGGGCTTCCAACAATGGTCAATAAAAATTCAAATAACTGCATCCAAAGATAATCAGGCATGTCACGAGGCTAGCAAGTGAATGCCAATAATTTACTCTCAACAACAAAAACAAGGAAAATATTACAAGAAAGCATACTCATACGTCAAAAGGTAAATCACAGGCTTATGCCTGAACAGGTGCTCCAATTTTTACAATATGAAAGAGTTTCTCAAATCACTCGAAGGTTTTACAGAGGGTACAAACTGAAACTGTTATTTTCAATGTTGCAATTTGAATTTTACCACAACAATCTTTTGACTGAATATCCTTACATAAATCGACGAGGCACATATTGAATGCTTAACTGAAATTATAAATGACCAGATATATGAAAGCCGGCTCATATAAACTTGCTTGGAGAAAGGTTTGGTGCTATATAAAATGTCAGAAAACATGCTGATTCTACACACTGATTGATAATATTCAGCATCTTTTTTTGTTCATTTCCTTATGCCAATGTCTTTTGATGGCCAAAAGGTCCAATGAAGAAATTTGCGTCATAAACCCAAATAAGTACTCCTAGAAAAGATAAATAGATCTGGATTAAACTATTTTTTTTACTTTTTTCTGGTCCGTAGAAGACGGATGCATGATTGATAACAATGTTGTACACTGAATGTTCAACTCAAAACTTTTTTGGAGAAATAATAAAGTGGACATTACACGTAAAGTTAAAAGATAAAAGCCAATGCATAAAGTCCTAAATCCAGTAGGAAAAACAAACAAATTCCATTATCCTTAGTCCATATGTTCAAGATAGTTTTCAAATAACGAGTCAAATATGATAAAATCATGTATAAAAGGACAGAAAAGTTCAGTCTGCAAGTAAAGAAGTAAAATCAAGCACTAAAGAGGAAATTAAAGCAAGACCACAAGTTTGCTAGTAAAGATAATGTGGTACTGCCAGTGTCAAACACAAAGCAAAATTTTTTTTTGATACGAAACATTAATTTTATATAATAATTAGTTTGTGTTACATAAGAAGCGGATGAGTAGTCCGCGAGATAAAAGAAACTAATACACTGTCGTCAAGACATTACAAACTTCCAATCCCTAACAGCGTCTGATATTTCAAAATTAACCACATGAAACCAATAAGAATGTTATACAATTTTAAAATTTCAAAGGAAATTCAAATCTCAGCATTGAACACCAGTGCCGTAGTCAATCATATTTTACAGTAGCAGTTATAAGTTGTCAAACATCATTACACAGTGATTATTATAATTAACCTGAATGACAAAGGACTCCAGACTTTTTTCTGCACCGTCAGAATCATATCTTCCATCATAGGAATCTTCAACACCTTCAACTGAAGATCGCTCATAGACTCCCAAGGATGTTATAAATGTATGCCACAATGGCCCTACAATAACTGAAACACCACCACGATGTCAAAAAAAAAGAAAGAAAAAAGAACAAGAACAAGTAAAAGGAAAGTAAATGTATCAGCACATTCAATAGATTACTGCAACATACCTGTAAAATGAGTATCGGCTATGGCTGGAAAGTATTGAACAAACTGATTCAGGCACTTTAAAACCTGATACCAATAATGGAAAAAATGTTCTAGAAGTCAGAAATTTTCACAGAGCATCATGAGAGACAAACCAAAAGAATAACAACCTCCATCCGAATGCTCCAATCATCAGGATCTTCAGATGGCACTGGGTGCTTTAGGATTGAAGAAAATTGCTCCATCCAAGGCTGGAGCATTGGTAACAGCAAGGCGCTTGTTTCCATCTAATTACCAGTAATCAATCCACTAATCATTAGCAATAATAAAATACATTCATTCAATCAGCCAACTTATAGAAGCAATATACCTTATATACACCACTCAAAATCCCGAGCACTGAAGTACAATTGTACACTATTGAAAGAGCTTTAGACCTGAGACATTTATCATAGATCTGTAGTGATAAATATCCAAAAAGAAAAAAATCAAAGATAAGATCAAATAAAACATTTCAGAATAATTTTGCAAACCAACAAATAAAGCATAAATTTTTCTCATATACTTCTTGAATAGAAATGAACATGGATATGTAACCAGAAGAAAGGTAAAAGGTAACTCGAGTTCCTCTATTGTTGCATCAAGTTTCTGATTTGTTGAGTTAAAAAAACATCAGGTGAAGCTAAGACAAATGAAGAGTTTCAACCAAGCCACATAATATACTACAATTCACACCCTCCTTAGTCATACACAAACACCTTTTTAAAAAATATGATCAGAGGACAAACACCACAAATAGCATTCTTCAGTCAGTAAGTACTACACAAGCACCTTTTTAGAAAACAACCTCCTTTCTGACATGGAAAAATACTCAAGGATGAAGTTATTGTCTCTAAATTATATATTAAATACATCTTCTAATCTATAGAATAAATTGTTCTAATAGAAGTACAGAACATAAAAAATATAACTAATTCTAGAACAAGTCAGCAAAGGCATAGGTTCCCAGAGCCAAATATTGGAGAAACAAAAGAATTCTTCAGGCTCTTATTTAGGATTATGCGTCCCGTACACAAGTGCAAACCTGTAGCCTATCCATTATTATGTAAAGTAACAAATAAAGGGGTATAAAGTGATTAATCAAGTTGTGCTGGTGATCTCTTTATTAACCAAAACCTGTACTGTACCTTTAATATGACTAGTTCTTCTCATGAGACGGATCATAAACCTAGTGCAACCGCAAGCCATAGTTTCCAATACTTGCTGATAAAGTGATGGACTGATACAATTTATATTGCTTGTCTAAACATGATAGTTATTGCCTAAAAGTTTTAAACCAGTGTTTCAATCGCTTATTTGTAATTTATTAGATAACTACGATATGGAGGTAATAACGACATTTACCTGAGGAGATGACACAATAGTGAGCAAGCACGGGAATAAAACTGGTATAAGTTTAGGAACGATCTTATCATCCATATCCGAAGAAATAAGTGCCAAGCATCTTATAGCCCCATGCACTGGGACAATCAGCAACAAAGATTAGATTCACTCACAAAAAATGAATCCAAAACTTCAAAGGAAAACAAAGGACTCACCAGCGTTCAGTTTACTCTGGTCATTAATCAAACTAAGAAGGAAAGGAGCTAGATCTGGCCAATTTTCCGGCCAGTCATACTGTGCAATTGTTGATACAGCCACACTAACTGCAGTACAGATCTTCTTTTGTGGATCATCTAACAATGAAAGAAGTATTCCACGTATGGATGCCTGAAAAATTAACAGAATGAGGGTCATTTTATATGTAACAGAGTTAAAAGGTATCTAACTTCTTGTGGTTTCCAGTTTCCACTTTATGAAACCAACCCGGGGAAGCATAGTATGAAATGGAATCAGTTCGGAAAGAAGATTCAAAGGCCCAAGTTTCAGACAATTGTGGCCATTCCAGTTAGGCATGTGATAAATTTGAAACAATAACAAATAGCAGTTAAAGGACACAAAAAACTGCAACCTTAAAGAGGGTTTAGATAATTAAATTAAAGTAAAACTAAAGTTTTAGATAACTAAATGAAGTAAAAAATTCAAAGTCGAGATCTTTAGACCAAGGCATTCCCATTTCTACTGAAATGCGTAGATTTGATCCATGAGGAGACATGCATCAAGAAAAAGGAATAACCTTTTCATCGCTGGAAACAACAGGATGCTCAAAGCCTTCCTCATCTTCATCCCAGTGTTTCTTTATATATTGCTTTAGCAGGACTGCCGCTAAGTAAAGATTGTTAAGCACACAACCAAAATACAAAAGGAAAGAAGAACAAACTGCACTCACTGAATAGACATTTATTTTACTAAAACATGGAAAAGATCCGCTATTAAAACAACTGGAGCACAGGATATCTGTCGCAATCCAAATGAGAGTTTCCGATTTGCAGCAACGGAAGCTAAGGCCACACCAAAGCCTATTTAAAGAGAAACAAAATCAGTTCCCATACTTCAATGAGGAAGCATAAAAACAAATCATAAAAGGACTTTTCAGAAACAGTAATACTCATGTCATTTCTCAAATCATTACAAAATTGCATCAAAATAATCGATATACCTGCTTCGATCCTCCAAGGTAACGCGCTAATCGAGAAAAATTAAATTCAACTACACAATTTGCATGTATTTGAGTTTAAAGTTTCATCTCCAAGTTCCTGACTTTGGGTTTTCCTTTGAAAGATTCGGAAGTTTCATCTCCACTCCAATGGAAAACCCGACTTCAAAAACTAAAAAGCACACTAAACCGAACCGACCAATTTCACATCACCACGTGAAATGAATTGCAAATCCTCAATTAAAAACCTTTTAACCATCCAAGTAACAAAGATTATCAGAATCAAAGACAGAAACATCACGTTTAACAATCGACTCAATCAACAGAAAAACAGAGTGGATGGACCTGACTGCGAAGACGCTTGCTGAAGTGAGGTCTCCGCGAATGTTCGAACTTGATGGTCGGGATCGAGCGACGCGTTCAAGCAGTTGATCAGCCATTGCTGATCTTGATCCATAAACAAATACTTTTCAGATATATACAACGTATAATGTGTGTGAGTGTATCTATATGTGCGCGTGAATTCACCACAAATGTGTGTTTTCGATGCGAGAAAAATGGGGCAAAAGGGAGGGAATTTTCTGTGTCGGGTTTTTGTAGTTGGGCCTCTTTTATAGGCGCTAGGGTTTTTGTATCGACCATGTCCACCGTAATAGCTGAAATTACCTTTCTGCCGCCAATAATTTAATATTTTTAAAAATAAAACCAAACAAGCAACAGAAAAGATATTCTTTTTCATTTCAATGACCTTAGGGTAATTTTTCGATCGTCTAGATAAAAGCATCGATCGAGAACTCTAAGATGGAATCTGGGAGAGATTCGCCAGATTCTTCAGCCCATCAGCAGTCCAAGAAAATCAAAGCGCCCCCTGAAGCTCAAACACTCGTCAATGGAGGAATTCCCTTTCTTCCTGAAGAAATTATGGTGGAAATACTTGGAAGACTACCAGTCAAATCACTCTTGAAGTTCAGGTGTGTTTCTAAATCGTGGCTCACATTAATTTATAGCCGTCAATTCATCAAAAGCCACCTCGATAGTTTTAGAGTGGATGGGAATTTATCGAATTACAGAATCATGTTGACCATCTGCTGCCCCACTTTTGACCTCAAACATTGTCCATTGAGCTCCTTGATGCAAGAACCTTCTACTGATGCATGTAGCATTGATTATCCTAAAAAATATAGGCAAAGAGCTGTTTGGTTTGTGGGTTCCTGTAATGGTTTGATTTGCGTGGCTTTAAATGAAAAAGAATTGTTCTTTTGGAACCCATCCACCAGAAAATCGAAAAAATTGCCGCCTGTGAATGTCAATATCAAACGAGGTTTCTACAATATATATGGCTTTGGTTATAATGCGTGTGATGACGATTACAAGGTTGTGGGAATTTACTGTGTGTTTGGAAATGTGGGTGCATATGAGTCGATGGTCAAGATTTATAGTTTGAAGACCAATTCTTGGAAGAGGATGGATGATTTCAAGGGCGGTGTTCCTCTAGATGATTCGGGCAAGTTTGCTAGCGGAAGCTTCACTGGTCCACCTCTGGTAAACTTGGTTTGGATTTCCGGTGGGATATTGTCTCTCTTGATATGGAAAATGAGGATTATGGGATAGTGGAGCAACCAAATTATGGCGAGAGAGAATTTGGCTCAACTCTAGGGGTGCTGGGAGACTGCATTTGTGTTCTTTGCAACTATCAATGTATCAATGCAGATTTGTGGGTTTTGAAAGAGTATGGTGTTAAGCAGTCTTGGACTAAAGTGGCTACCATCCCTTACATGGATATTCCTGGGAAATTGTTGTACTCGAAACCATTGTTCATGCTACAAAATGGAGAACTGTTGTTGGTCTTTGGGATGCATTTTGTAGTTTACAATCCGAGAGATAATTCTGTCAGGATTCCTGAAATAAGTAATGTCGAGAAGTTTCTGGAAGTGGATATCTATTTTGAGAGCCTTGTTTCACCTTTTCCTAATGGAAGATAAAGGATAATCTCAATTGATAGCAGAAAAGGTGCCTATACTTTTCTTGGTATTGTATGTCATTTAATATCATAAACCAGTATTTCAAATTATGATGGCATTATAAATTTGATTCCATTAGAAAAAAATAGTATGTTGCTAATTCTCTAAGAACGGATGACAACCTATTCCTTATTGTCGTTTATAATGTTATTTAGGATCAAGCAGGCGTTGAACATATAATGACGGCTTCTGTTTCATAGTTTCAAATAATGCACTGAATCAACTGGCATAAACCAGTTATTTCATGTGTGCACACAATATATTATGTGATTTGCTTGGAAGGAAGCTGATGAAAATCTTGAGTTGTAAATGGAAATTGTGTCTTGATTTTCTCATCCTTGTCTAGTAACATTCATGCAAGTAATAGTTACCATTCTTTTCTTGCTTAAATGTATTCGTGTGTTGTTCATTCCATAAATTGCAATCACATTAATCCCTTTTTCGCCAAGTATTTTAATTTTTGGTGCGAAAAATTATTCACTTTTGGATCTATAAATGGCTGTGGAATATAATGTTATCTCTCAAACCAATTCTTCCCTTAAAAGGTCTGGTTGATAACCATAGTTGGCTAAATTGCTATCACCAACTTTGCTCAGACGGATATATTTCGATTTTGATTAGTTGATGAAATTTCATAGTTTGTGGATCTTTTCATCTTTACTTTCATAATTAACAAGAATTAACTCCTTAGTATGACATTTGATAAATATAGTGTCCTTTTATGTTGGGTCACATAGAATTAGATAATGTGGTCGATCATTTTCACGATGATAAAAAACTGAGGAACATGCCAATTGACCTTCAAGCATGCTTAATGTCCGGTCCTGCTTCTAGACCGATTGCCGACACTACGAAGTTCCAGTTGGTGAAAGTGGAATTCCTAGAATGCCGTTTTTTGTTGGAAAATCGGTGATTTCTTGGTCGTTGGCTCGTGCAAACTAGAACTGCTGTTATGGAACATTTATGTTTTTTTGGGTATCCTGTAATGATGCTTTTTAATGGATCACGGCGATTTCTTGGCATCCCAGAATTGGTATTGGCAATCACAAAATGTTTTTTTTTGTGGAACATAACATCTGATATTGTATATTTCTCAGTTCTCATTAGTGTAAATGCTTCTTGGTTCTGAATAAGTGATCACTTTCTCCATGTCCTTGCCCCAACCATTTCCATTATCCACCATATGGTTTCAACAAATCAAGTTCCATGCAGAAAATGTTTTACCGAACAATTTTACCCTAATAAACCAACGATTTCTTTCACAGTACATATCGGAATGACATATTGAAGGTTTTCCAGGAATCTATTTGAAAAGGTGTTTTAAAAACTCGAATCTTTGGAAACTCAGTTTCACTCTGGCCTTTGTGCCTTGTGGCATGTGTCATTTAGGAGTTCACACCAGTAAAGTTTTTTGTGCTGCTTCATACATCCGTATAAGTAAATTAAAACATAGAAAACCAATTCCCACATCATAAAATTTTTTTTAAAAAAAAATTGCTTAGTACATATGAAAATGAAGTTTTTTTTAAGAAGGAAAAATATAATTATTGAATTTTTTAGATATAAATATTTTTATATGATTTTCTCAAATTTTATATATAATATAATCATGTGAATTGATAATATAGATTTTGGATAAATGATGTTTTGTAAAATATTTGAAGAAGATTTAAAATTTATGAGTAAGTTATATAAATTTAAGACTAAAAATAGTTTTATTGTTTTTCAAATTCAAATCTATTAAATACCAATCATATTTTAAAATCTCATTTTGTCAAACTTCTGAAACTAAATCTCATGTAAATGCATGAATGCTACCAAACACCTCTGTTAATAAAATCCGGTCAAATTCTTCCTCTGTTTGAGCTTGTTCTTCTGCAGAACTCTGTTTCACGATCTTCAGCCATAAACATCAGTGATCTTCGCGCACCAAGCTCTCGAGAATTCTAAGATGGATTCGGTCTCCAATATTCCTGAAGACATTATAGTGGAAATACTCGCAAGGCTACCAGTCAAAATCACTCTTACGATTCAGGTGTGTCTCCAAACCGTGGCTCACATTAATTTCAAGTATAAGAATGCATCTCGATAATTTATCTCATTACAGAATCATGTTAACCGTTTACGACCCATTTTTAACCTCATACACTGGCTCCTTGATGCATGAAACTTCAACTCATTGTGTATCCTATGCATGGAACATCCAGAGAGAGCTGTTCGGGTTGTGGGTTCCATTAATGGTTTAATTTTGTTGACTGTGAAGGAAAAAGAATTGTTCTCACCTCTCATCTATCAGAAAATCGAAAAAATTGCCGTCCGTGAAAGTCGATGTTAAAATAAGTTTCGATGATATCCATGGCTTACAAAGATTACAAGTTTGTGGGAATTTTCTCTACGTATCCGGATCTGGATGCACACGAGTGAATGCTTATGATTTATAGTTTGAAGGCTAATTCTTGGAGGATTTCAAGGGTGGCGTTCCTGTGGATGATCCGGGCAGGTTCGCTAGTGGGCATGATGTGTATAATGAATATTAATTACTGTTAATATTTTAAGTTCCAAATCTAATATTTTTTTAATTACCTTAAAAGTGGGCATATTATTATTTTCTTAAATGGTTGAGTTAAAAATTTTGACATCTAACAATCAAATTTAATAATAAGATTTAATACAAAACTAATGTATTAATTAACGAATTCATAGTAAACATGCAGACTCGGGAAGAAGTGCGACAAAAAGTTAAAAGCAACTATACATATGATGATAAACATATTTAAATAAAAATTTCAAAAAAATCAAATTTTGACAAACAAAAATTTATATTTATTGAATCAACTAAAATGTTAGTTAATGAATTTTCATTTCCTGAATTCGTCGATAGTATTAATATTTTAAATTTTATTTGCAAATTTCTAGTTCGAAATATTTTTAGTTATACGTACGCTTCTCACAAACCCCTATTAAAACTCAATTAAGAAAAGAAACATATCTCCTCTGTGAGCTCATTTTTTGAATTATCACAACTTCCATTTCAATGACTTCTGAATTTGCGGATCTTTTCTTTCGCCTCCCCCAATTCTCTTGTGGTTGTCATCTTTAATAAATTGAATTATGTTTTAAAAAAAACTATCATTTCTATTCTGTTTCGGATAAATTGGCCTCCCTTGTTATTCAAACTCGCTCCATCTTTGTTGAACTACCATACAACATGACTTTATCTTTTGGATACGATGCTGAATGGCCAAAGGACTTGATGAACCTTTTGGGAGAAATTTCATGCATTGAATCTACAAGCCTTTGATTTTCTTCATGATAATATCAACCATTGCAATGCGAAAGAAACTTTCTATTAGTGCTCTAAGAGAAAAACTGGCCAATAACTGATTCTCCACGGAGAGCAAAATATAAAAGAGCACTAATGGAAAGTTTCACATCAATAAAGAAAATATCCACTTTTGATTATGCAAATCAAGGGGTACACATTCTCAAGAACAAGAATTCAAAGTGGGATGGAAATGTCCACGTTAAAATATGGAGGATACCGTTAGAATAAACTTTTATAACTTTAAGAAAGAAAGACGAAAATTATTATTATTATTATTAGCGGAACATGCACACGGGTTATTTGTATAACATAATTTATGAATATTATGTTTACTATTTGTAACATATATATATTTTTTAAATTATGTATTAACAAGTGCAAAAATTAATAAATGCCTAAATAAATAATGTAGGTGTGTCATATAATTTTCTATATCATAATACAAAAAATTTATTACTTTTTTGGTCTCAAGGGTTTCAAAGTTCTATTATAAAGGTTCAAGTCTCAAGGATGTCAAAGAAGACCAAACAGTTACTATAATGGTCTGAGTCTTTATATAATAGTAAGATTATTATTATTATTTTTTATTTTTCTTTTTTGATGACGTGGGAACTTGCAGCTGCTACTTTTAGGTGTGAAGTGGGTAAACCTCCGGACTAACACAATAACCCGCAAACAACGCTAGTCAGGTAAATCGCACTGGACAAGCCATGTGCGACAGACTCGTCCAAGAATGTGTTGGTAGGGAAAATCGAACTTTTGATCACTTGTCAAACTTTCACCTACTCCACCAACTCTAACACTCTTTTGGGAGCAAGTTATGAAGAAAATTACTATTTGAATGGAAGAGAGATTGAATTTCTATGGGGAAAAAAACAAGAAATCTTGATATTTTATTACTTAAATTTTTCTTTTTAACATACAAAAATGGGAGGCAACATCCATATTTATACTACAACCACCTCCTTAACCTATGGTCATGATTAAGCCAACACATTTTTAATCTGATGGACATTAAAGATATCTAGGAGTTTCTTAACTTTTCTATAATTATACATCTCATGTATTTCTTAATGTTTATCTAGAACAAGCCAACTCATTTTGTTACAAGATGATTCTAAAAAGACACACTAATTATTGCTCTAATGAATTCTCTAGAAAATTTGGCTCACAATTTTTTATCCTATTTGGTGATACCCCCATAAGGTTCTGGGTCGCTGATGACCCGGACACCATCAAGAGCCCGAGCACTACATATTTTCCAAGTATTCTCCGAACAGCCCGGGCTCTCATACAAGTACTCGGGTAACCAATTGCCCGGGCCACCTCGAGAATTGAACCACATTCGAGTATGATTGATACAGGACGTCTAATCTGTCAGAACAACTTGGGCTTGGAGTGTCCTAGAAGTCATCAGAAGATAGGGTATGGGCAGCCGACTTGCCATACTTAGTAGGTAGCACTGGAATCGAGGTACCTACCTCATCTTCTACTATAAATAGCAGGTATTAATGTCATTTACAGATTCTGAAATCTTTGAACTCTTAAGCATTATACATATTTTTCTACCAAATATTGCTTGTGCTCATCTTCAACCTGTTGACTTAAGCATCGGAGTGGCCACGCCGGACACCCCTCCGGCGCCCATTCACGAGTTCCTTTCATTGTTTGCAGGTGCTATTGAAGACATTATCTTCACTCAAAATTCCCTAAAAACTATAAATTATTGATTTGACCCGTTGGAGCTCCTTACCCGGCTCATCCATTTCAACGAAGTCGCATCATTGGCGCCGTCTGTGGGAAGTTTGAGATTAAGGCGTTGATATGGCTCATACTCGAAGAACTAACCAAGATAATTCCCGGGCTCATGGGGATAATACGCGTGCTTCGGGGCAAGGTGGCGGTGTTCCTACCACAGGACCCAATCTTATTACCATGACCCCGGAGGAGTTGGCTAGAATAATCTCCGAAGCGGTGGAGAAAGCTGTGGCCAGGAGAGAAACTTCTCATCAAGTTACACCACCGGGAGGGGGGAAAATTAATGAGCATGAGCATGAGCAGGAGCAGGAGCAAGAGCAAGAGTGGAGGGAGGAGGAAGTGAGAGGAGAGGATGAGAAGTCTAGTGCTGGGTCCAAATCACCTACCGTGGCTGAGGAGTTGTTTGAATTAAGGCAGAAAATGAAAGTTCTGGAAGGGCAGTTGGAGAGTCGTAGCATTTCTCGAGCTACTGCTAAGGGTTGCCCATTTACTGATATCAATGTCCGGGAACCTCTTCCCGGGAATTTCAAGTCCGCCAAAGTCAAAGATTACGATGGCAATGCGGATCCTGATGAGCACTTAGCCCGGTTTGAGAACATGGCTATGTTACACTGTTATACAGATCGAATCAAGTGTAAGGTGTTCCTTACTACCTTGGTGGACTCAGCTCAAAGGTGGTTCGAAGGACTGACTCCTAAGAGTATTGATTCATTTAAAGACTTCCAGAAGGTGCTCCTACACCACTTCAGTAGCAGCAAGAAATACAAGAAGACTGCTTTTAGTCTTTTCGAAGTCAAACAGAGCCTGGATGAAAGTTTGAGGGCTTATATCAAAAGATTTAATAGAGTGGCTTTGGATGTACCTACTTGCGCTACTGAAACAAAAACTACGACATTCACACAAGGCTTGAGGGAGGGTGAATTTTTCAAATCGTTGACCAAAAAAGTGCCCGGGGATTTCGAGGACTTATTATCCCGGGCAGAAAAATACATCAACATGGAGGAAGCCCAGAAGCAGAAGAGGGAAGCTGTAAGGAAAGAAAGAGGAGACCGGGTAGCTAGGCCCGAGGAGAAAGGACAGAGAAGGAATAATCCAGGACACTTCTCCCACCATGTGCCTCTTAAGATTGCCCGGGACAGAGAGGTCCAGGAGTGTAGTAGGGATCTGGCCCCGGACCATCAATTATCCCGGCCTGAGAAAAGAGGATTTTGTACTCTCCATAAGGTGTGTTATCACAACACCGAGGATTGCAAAACATTGAAGGGAAACTAGTTCTCCCCTTCCGCCCCGGAACAAAGTCAAGCCAATAAGAGACCAAGATTGCCATGGACATCTCCACAGCCAGGGTCCAACGCTCGAGGAGGAGGTATGAGGAGTATACCGAGAGGAGAGCCCGGGAGGAGAAGAGAGCCCGAGCTTAAGACAAAAAAGAATTCACCCCCTGCTACGGGGTTGATAAAAATGAGATCAGGAGGCTCTACTGATGGAGACTCCAACCGGGAGAGGAAATCGAGGAGTAGGAGGGAGTGTATGGAGGTAGATGGAATGAGAAGGAGCGAGGCAGTAATCAGTTTTGGCCCAGAAGATTTAAAGGGGGTGAGTCTACCCCACAATGATGCTCTGGTTATCCAAGCCCGGGTGGCAAATTATGACATTCTGAGAGTCTTTGTTGACTCGGGCAACTTTGTAAATGTAATTTTTAAAGATACCTTTGTGCAGATGGATTTGCAGGGTTACCATTTGGAAGCCGTGGAAACTGACCTTTTTGACTTTGCTGGCCATGTGGTCTACCCGGAAGGGGAAATTGTCCTACCATTAACCCTGGGCTCCCAGGATCTCAAGAAAACGGTGATGACTACTTTTACTGTGGTAGACTCCCCTTCATCATATAATATCATTTTGGGGAGGCCAGCTATGAATGAATTAAAAGCCGTGGCATCTACCTATCACCAAAAGATTAAGTTCCCGGTTGGTAGTAAAGTGGGTGAAGTCCGGGGAGACCAACCTTCCTCCCGGAAATGTTATGTAGAAGCTGTCCGGGTAGATCAGAGCAAAGCAAAGAAGGCAGGGAAGAAGGCCCGAACTGATGAAGTAGGTGGAAGAGCAGTTGAGAAGGGAGAAGTGCATTTCGTGGCAGAAGAGGAGCAGGAAGTTGTGGAGATTGGACCAGGCCAGCAGATCCGGGTGGCCCGAGATCTTAATATATCCACCCGGGTCAGTCTACTTAACTGTTTAAAGGCTAATATTCATGTTTTTGCTTGGTCCCAACAGGAGTTGACGGGAATCTCTCCCCTGATATCGGAGCACCAACTGAATATTCTCCCGGGATCTCACCCGATAAAGCAGAAAAAGAGGCACTTTGGTCCTGAAAAGGACAAAGTTATTGATGAACAAGTAAAAGAGCTTTTGAAAGCCGGTCACATTCGGGAAATTCAATTCCCTACTTGGCTCTCGAATGTGGTATTAGTGCCTAAATCAACAGGGAAGTGGCGCATGTGTGTGGACTTTCGCGATCTCAATAAGGCTTGTCCCAAGGATCATTATCCTTTGCCCCGTATTGATCAATTGGTGGATTCCACCTCAGGCTTCGAATTGTTAAGTTTCATGGACGCATACCAGGGATATCATCAAATCCCCCTGGCCAAGAGTGATCAGGATAAAGCCAGCTTCATCACCTCGGGAGGTACATTTTGTTATATTGTAATGCCTTTCAAGTTAAAGAATGCAGGAGCTACTTACCAGCGTCTGATGATCAAAGTCTTCGAGAAACAGCTGGGACGAAACGTGGAAGTCTATGTGGATGATATCCTGGGCAAGACCCGGGAGGTTGCCAGCTTTATTGACTATTTAGAAGAAACTTTTGCCACTCTCGTGCATTACGGAATCAAGCTTAACCCGGCCAAGTGCATTTTTGGCGTAAAGAGTGGCAAATTCTTGGGATTCATAGTGGCAGATCGAGGGATCGAGGTGAATCAGGAAAAAGTCAAATCTGTGCTGAGGATGCCATCTCCCCGATCTGTCAAAGACGTACAGAAGTTGACCGGGAGGATTGCTTCCCTCTCTCGATTTATTTCCCGATCAGCACACAGGAGTTATCCTTTCTTTCAAGTATTGAGGAAGGCCCGGCAATTCGGATGTGATGACAAATGTGAACAGGCCTTCCAGGACTTGAAGATCCATCTTGCAGAGCTCCTTGTGTTGGTGAAACCAGAGCCCGGGGAAAAATTATTTGTTTATCTATCCACCACAGAGTATGCTGTCAGCTCGGTTCTAATAAAAGAAGAAGGCTCCGATCAAAAGCCTGTTTATTATGTCAGCCATGGTCTGAGAAGACCCGAGCTCCGGTACAGTGAAGTGGAGAAGATTGCTCTAGCCTTGATCATGACTGCCCGGAAGCTAAGGCCTTACTTCCTGTCGCATCAAATAATGGTCTTGACTAATAGTCCTTTAGGCAGGATCATGACTCATTCTGAAGTATCTGGGCGAATGATCAAATGGGCAGTGGAATTAGGAGAGTATGATATCGTATACAAACCCCGGGTGGCCATCAAAGCACAAGCCTTATCAGACTTTTTGTCCGAGATGGTACAACCCGATGAAGATGAAGTATGGAGGGTGTTTGTGGATGGGGCGTCTGGCCTTGCAGGGTGTGGAGTAGGTCTTGTAGTAATATCTCCTCCGGGAGAGAAGATTAAATTGGCTTTAAGAATTGATTCTCGGGTAACTAATAATGAAGTTGAGTATGAAGCTGTCCTTGCTGGAATCCGAGCTGCTCAAGAGATTGGAGCTTCCCGTGTTATTTTGTATTCTGATTCACAATTAATCACTCAGCAGATAAAGGGTGCTTATGAAGATAAAGATGACAGGATGCTCAAATATTTACAGCTCATAAAAACCCAGGCAGCAATCTTTGTGGATTGGAGTATCGAACAAATACCCCGGGAGGAGAATGGAGAGGCAGACGCTCTAGCAAAATGGCTGCTTCATTATCGGAAGTCAACACCCGGGAAAATTTGCATGTTTCCCGTTTGGTCCTGTCCACCGAGGAAGAAATATTACCAGTACCCGAGGACTCCTGGATGACGCCATTGATCAAATTCATTACAACAAATGAATTACCTGAAGACAGGACTCGGGCTCAAAAATCAAGAGACAAGCTCCCAGGTTTGTTCTCTTAAATAAAATCTTGTACAGAAGATCATTCCAGGGACCTTTCCTAAAATGCTTATCTGAAGGAGAAGTGGATTATGTCCTCCGAGAAATACATGAGGGATGTTGTGCTGAGCATCTCGGAGGAATGGCTTTGGCCCGGAAGACAATACTTGCCGGATTCTGGTGGCCAACTCTTAGCCAAAATTCTGCTCGAGTGGTTCAGGCTTGTGAGAGATGTCAACATCACTCAAACTTCCAGCACAGGCCGGCCACTCCCATGAAGCCTATCTGGGCATCTTGCCCCTTTGATCAATGGGGCATGGATATTGTCGGCCCTCTCCCAACTGCCCGGGCTCAAAAGAAGTTCTTGCTGGTGGCTGTGGATTACTTTTCCAAATGGGTAGAAGCCGAGCCATTGACTAAAATCACTGAACAGGAAGTATTGAAATTTTTGTGGAAGAACATTGTGTGCCGGTTTGGAGTGCCCCGAAGACTAATCTCAAATAATGGGAGACAATTTCAGGGCAAAGGAATTACATCTTGGTGTCATGAAATGAAAATCACTCAGTCTTTTACTTCTGTTGCCTACCCTCAAGCTAATGGTCAAACAGAAGTTATTAACAGAATTATTGTACAAGCATTGAAAACCAGGCTACAAGGCAAGGGAAAAGACTGGGTGGAAGAATTCCCCAGTGTTCTCTGGGCGTACAGAACTACTCCCCGAGCACCTGCTCAAGAAACTCCCTTCAACTTGGTATATGGTTCTGAAGCAGTCCTTCCTGTTGAAATTGAGAAAACTTCTTCTCGGGTAGAATCTTACCCAGACAACAATGATCAAAGTCGGGCCATGGAATTGTATTTGGTAGAAGAGAAAAGAGATTGAGCAATAATTCGAATGGAAGCATACCGAAGCCGTGTCATGAAATCATATAATAAAAAGGTCCGAGTTCGAGATTTTCAAATAGGGGATCTAGTCATGAAGAAAGTTAATCCTGCCGGGGATGTTGGGAAATTAGAAGCTCGGTGGGAAGGACCTTATAAAATCATCCGGAAAGTAAGCTCAGGATCTTTCTATTTAGAAGACGCGCAAGGACGCTCTCTCAAAAGGACTTGGAATGTATTTAATTTAAAGCAGTACTATGCTTAATAGATGTAATTGATTGATTGAAGATATAATGAAAGACCTGTTTTTCTCAGCAAGAAGTATCATATTATTTGTTGTATCTAAAAAGCCTAGGGCACTACACCCTGGCTCGGGGAACCACACCTCGACCATTCACAAGTCCCGGGACATGTTCCCCGGCCCAAGGCTCCGCACCTTGGATCTAAAAGCCCAGGGCACTACACCCTGGCTCGGGGAACCACACCTCGACCATTCACAAGTCCCGGGACATGTTCCCCGGCCCAAGGCTCCGCACCTTGG
>NC_133317.1:7218510-7228808 GCF_012295235.1 Primulina huaijiensis | reverse complement strand
CCCGGCTCAAGGGTTAATCCGCCCTGATTATTCCTAACCTGACAGGATCCACGCTAGGGACATTCATTCGTTACGAAAATGTGTGTTTTTCTTATCTCAATTGTTTACTAAGAAGTCCTGGTTAGTTATCAACACTTGAAATATTTTCTGAATGTTTACATAGAAACAATGGTATTACTTGGATATTGAAAGATTAATCGAGACACTATTGAAGGAAAGAATTTGTTCATTAAAAATCCGAGGACAGGAATTACAGAAATAAAGAAAAAAGAAAATATAACCCTAGTCTATATCAATATGGTCGGATCCTGGCTCGTCTTCCTGGTTTTCCTATTTCTCCTCCTCACCATCCTTGGGAAGGGATGCAATGGCCAGGCCAAAATCAGGAAAATTTTCCTTATCCGGGGGTAAGAGTCCAGCTCCCTCAAATTGTTCCCGGCACTTGTCAAAACCGGTCTTGAAAAGAGGGTAAGCCTTATCTACCACGGCCTTCTTGAACTCAGGAGATTGAAGGAAGGAAGCTTGCCACTTATCCTTATTATGCTCCGCCAGGGACAAAGCATTCTCGGCCTTCTCTGCCCGGGATTGTTGAACTTCTATCTGCTCGGATAGAGAATGGTTTCTCGTCTCCGAGACAGACAGGGCACCTCGCATATTCTCCTCCCGAATGGTAGCTTCATTGAGGTCCTCCCGAGACTTGTCTAGTGCTGTGTGAGCCGACTCCAAGGAAGCTTTTAGGATGGCGGTCTCCTCTTCGTGAAGGCTTTTAGCCCGGGCAAGCTCTCCGTGCAGTTGATCTTGAATTTCTTGAGCAGCTCGGGTTTGTTGACCTCTCTTGGTAGCCACCGCCGCCACTTCCTCGAAGGCCGAGATCATCATTTGGGCAGCCTGTACGAAGCAAGTTAGTAAAAGAAAGGAGAAATGAAGGAAAAAAGAATAAAGAAAAGACTTACAGATAGGAATCGGTTGGATCCCTCAAGGAACCGAGCACCAGGCCCAGGATTCTACAAAAAGGCCTCTTCTTCAGGAGTAAGCATATGTTTTAAGCGCCGAATGCCTGTTGAGGAAGCCCCCTCCAGGAAGATGTTGGGCCAGGTGGGTTGATCGATCAGAAGAGGCTCTTGGGGTGGCTCCTCTGTGGGTTGACGCTGGGGAGGAGTGGTTGACGCGCTCTGCCCTCCTTCCCGATTAGATTCACCCAGAATCCGCTCCGGGCTTGTGACAGCCTTTCGCTTCCTCCGGACAAGGGGAATGTGGTCTTCGGGGTCTTCCCGGGATAAATCCCGGGTCATATCTTCTTGCTGGGCTTCCACCCGGTTCAGCTCAGCTTGCCGAGCTGCTTCCGCCTCAGCTTGTTTCTTCTCACGGGCAGCCTTCCGGGCTGCCAATTTCTTCTCATTGGCAACCCTTTCCTCTTCCCACTTTTGGAGAAAAGCCTCTTGCATTTTGGAGGAATCTGCGCAATAAGAGAGAGAATTAGTAGAGATTATAAAGTACAGATGAATAACAAACTAAGAAGACAGGAATTAGAAAGTTACCGGGTTGAGGGTCCGAGCCAGCCACCTCGTCAATTACCCGATCTATTGGGTCTTCAGCCCGGACGCTCAACCCATAGGTAATCAAGTGCTCCTGGGAAATAAGGGAGGAGGAAGAGAATTTTTGGCCCTCCACCAAGTCTTGACTTCGGATGTAAAATTCCTCGAATTTGTAAGCTCGGGGAAGGGCAGGCTGGGGAGGAAGGAAGGGAAGAAACCCTGTTAAACAGGAAAGAGAGGATGGGAGTTGTATAAAAAATTATCTTCCTTTCCATCCTTTCTGGGAAGAAGGAATGTCATCAAGGAACCGGGCGTTAAATCGGGCAGAAAGAGAAAAGGCATTATCACCTAGCCTACAGGTAAAATAGTAATGAAGAATAAGGGAGTTAATAACAAGGTTATACATACGAAAAAGGACAAAGGCCGAGGCCATAATCCGAAAAGAGTTGGGATGAAATTGATTGACAGGCGCCCCAAAGAATTTAGCGACCTCGATGTAGAAAGAAGGGATGGGAAAGCGAAGACCATTCTTGATTTGGTCCCGGAAGAAAGTAGTATACCCGAGAGGAGGGCTCTCTGCCCGATCAGAGGGTCCGGGTATAATAATAGGAAAGGAAGAGGGAATAACTCCTAGGGTACGGAGTTCCTCGTCCGCCCCCGAGCGCAAAGTGCTGTTCATTGAGGAGAACCAAGGAACTCCCGGGGCCTCAGAAGAAGGGCGGTCAGAAACCCGAGCTTTTCCCTTACCCTTGTCCTTTCTTGGAGCTCGGGAAGTGCCCGAGGAGGAGGGTTTTGAAGAGGAAGGTTTGGTTAGAAGGGTTTTTTGTTTTGTAGAAGGTTGGGTGATAGAGCGGAGAGGAGGAGACGGAGGGGAATCGGAGCGCATCGCGGTGGACTCGTCACTGGGAGAGCCTCGCGCATTCGCTCCAGAGGTTGAAGAAGTTGAATTTGACATAGTATGAAGGAGAAACTTACGAGTTTTTGGGAGGAGGATGGTCGAGGATCGTTGGAGCTAAGTGATTTTGCGTGGAGCAGCTTCAGGGAGAAAATTCGCAAGGGCTTCGCCGAAGTTTCAAATTTGAAAGTGTTTTTTCGAAAACAAGAGGCCTAATATATAGGCGGTGGGAACAAATCTAGGCCGTTGATCCAAGCACACGTGGACGATCAGGATGCGCCTCGAAAATTGTGCCAGTAGGCGAAAGGACGAATAAATCATGAGTGTGTCAAGCTTATCGGCTCCTCGGAATGCGAAACGTTCCTGACCGTTGGAATGGAAGGGCACACGTCATTATCACATTGCATTCATAGCCCGGAAAAGCTAAACGACAAAATACTACAAGATCGGACGGTATCAAGCCCCGGCATCTTATTATCATCCCGGGAGATACGAAGCCCCGGCATATTATATTACAAGACCGGATTATATCAAACCCCGGAATCTTATTATCAGCCCGGGAGATTTGAGGCCCCGGTACTTTATTTAAAACCCGGCATGTTATATTAGAGATCAGGACACATTAGATCCTGAAACAGTATTTTTATTTATCAAGTTATATCTGGCTTAGTTCATATTAATTTAGTTGCAGAAAAGTGAAGAAACAAAGTACGCAAGTTAAAATATTATTAATGGAATCGATGCCATATTACAGCTGCCATTCTAGAGCCTACAGAATCTTGCCACTCCGATATCCAATTAGTCAATTCGGGGATTCGGAGGTTGGCGAAAGACCCGGTAGTAGCAATCTTGTTTAGCTGATGCCATTCCTTCCATAGCATCGCCTGCAGCAGAACTTGATCAGTGGCCAGCTCTGCAACATAATTTACGTGAAATTCCCGCTTGTATTTCCTCGCCACTGCTCTTTGCGGTCGAGTAAAAGCCAAGCCATTCTGGTGTGCATACAGAAGGTCTTGAATCTTAAAAAAGGTGGACATGACCTTCACCAAAACATATTCCTCAATGGTCCTCTTCAGTTCCTTTAGATGAGGACGTATCCGAGAAGGCGCCTGGACATGCATGCTGCTACAAACGGTGGACTCGCTCGAACTCGGCATATTGGATTATTGTTCTTATTTCACTTTCATCTTCTTATTTATAGACATGTGGTATTTAATACTAAAGAAGGTGGAAAGTCGTGAGCTAGTCTAAACGTTTTTTATTTATGAAGAAAGACGGAGCTACAGATATCAATGTATCGGAATTACCAGATTCTTGGAACATGGAATGATATGAATGCGAAGCGTGTGTCATAATGACGTCTCTTGGAATACCCGAGAAGAATAACCGATAAAGCACCGTATTCAGAACCCGGGAGGCATGAGGCCCCGGCATCTCAAGGAAAGCCCAGGAGATGTTAAGGTTTGGCATTATAATTTATCAATTAATCTTGTTCAACTCGCGATATATATGTATCAACTGATAAACTTAAAAGATTACAGCAAAGTAACGACAAAGACATGCTAGAATTAATATTTTATTCAACCATAGACATTAGCACGTACTACATCATCATATTATTCTTCTACAACAATTATCCATATTTTCAACCAAGCAGCTAAAGGCCCGGTGGAAGTCTTCAGGAAGCTGTCTGAATCGGCAATGCGCTTAAGGATCTTTATTTCTTTCCGAAGCATTAATTGATAGATGCGACCATCTGTAAAGATGTCTACCCACTCAGCTACATGCAAGTGCTCTCGCACTCTTCTCAGTTTAGCTACCAGGCTAGGAGTGATAGCTTCTCCCGAGTCATAAAGAAGCTTCAGCCCCTGAAGCTCTTCCCAGTAGTCAAGAATTTCGTGAAACACTTCATCTTCCATAGTAGATTTTCGAATCTCTAGAGCAGAATCCTTGAAGGCTTCGGTCATACTCGGAGTTTTCGAACTGCTTGCACCAGCCATTGTGTTTCCTGGATGACAATTCGTTAATATGATTGAAAAGTGGGTGAGTGGCTATGTATAGGAGGAAGGATCTAATCACAGCCGTTGATCTATAAGTGCACGAACGTCTAGGATGCGTTTTTGGAAATAGTGTCAAGAGGTGAAAAGACGTGTATGGTTATCGAGGCGTCAGATTTATCCACTTCTCGGAATGCCAAACATCCTTTAGGCGGGAATTCATGCTATGACACGTGTCATCGTGGTAATAACGACAGGGCCCAAGAATGTTAGACAATAAGTTATTATGAGTCCGGGGAATAGGAGGTCTCAGCATTTCATCTCATCTCTGGGATATTTGAAGGCTCCGATGTTGTACATTGTTAATTATCTTGGACTGATCGGGACAGCGAGTCAAGCTCTAGCCCGACTATTTTAGGGATGGGTGGTGATACCCCCATAAGGATCCGGGTCGCTGATGACCCGGACACCATCAAGAGCCCGAGCACTACATATTTCCCAAGTATTCTCCGAACAGCCCGAGCTCTCATACAAATACCCGGGTAACCAATTGCCCGGGCCACCTCGAGAATTGAACCACATTCGAGTATGATTGATACATGACGTCTAATCTGTCAGAACAACTTGGGCTTGGAGTGTCCTAAAAGTCATCAGAAGATAGGGTATGGGCAGCCGACTTGCCATACTTAGTAGGTAGCACTGGAATCGAGGTACCTACCTCATCTTCTACTATAAATAGCAGTATTAATGTCATTTACAGATTCTGAAATATTTGAACTCTTAAGCATTATACATATTTTTCTACCAAATATTGCTTGTGCTCATCTTCAACCTGTTGACTTAAGCATCGGAGTGGCCACGTCGGACACCCCTCCGGCGCCCATTCACGAGTTCCTTTCATTGTTTGCAGGTGCTATTGAAGCCATTATCTTCACTCAAAATTCCCTAAAAACTATAAATTATTGATTTGACCCGTTGGAGCTCCTTATCCGCCTCATCCATTTCAACGAAGTCGCATCACTATTCTTTGTGTAGCCCAATTATAATAATTAAAAATCAATTTCTCCAACACTACCTCTTAAACTTGATTTTCTAACTCCAAGTAATTTTCACATCTTGATAAAGTCTATACGGGTCTAATAATGGTTGTAGACTACTAAAAATTAGGTCTCTCGTGATACAGTTTCATGGATCTATCTGCGAGACGAGTCGACCCGATCCATATTCTAACTGAAAATAAATAATTTTGACATAAAAAATAGAATTTTTATAGATAGGATCGGATCGAAGATTCATCTCACAAAATTGATCCGTGAGACAGTATATCAAAAAAACTCATGTGATCTCACATAAGTTTTTATAACTACTAAAATTCCCAAATCTTTGTTTTTGAAAGAAAATTCCAAATCTTAAAAGAAATTAAACCCTAATTTTTTAAAAAAATCCAAAAGCTTACATATTTAGTTGTCTACCAAACAAAGAAAATAATCAACCTCTGTCGTGCCTAGGGATGGGAAAAAAAATACCGAACATTCTGACATATCGCACTTACCGTACCACAAAATATATCAAATATCGAATTTTACGGTATACCGAAAATTTCGGTGCAGTATCATATCGTACCGAAATTTTCGGCATCGATATAGGTATGACAATAGAAAAAAATTCAGTATTTCGTTATAACCACATATAATTTGGGAATCAAGGAATAAAAGAATATATAGAAGCATTCACACCATGAAATATCAGCTACCTTGTGCTATGTTATCTCAGTAGAACAGAGATGGACCTACAGGGTACGGCGAGCAACACAGTTTCTGCCCAAACTATAGCTCTTAAAACTTTATATTTTTTTCATAAAAAACCGAGTTTTGGTGCAGAATATACCAAGACCCAGTGCCTAAATCCTAAGGGCCAGAAGCAAATTTCGACTAACCAGTCATCCCCTTACAAGTTTCATACAATCGCACACAACCATACACTGACCAACTCCAAAAAACAACTGACAATCTTACAACTTCGACAATTCATAAATCAATCCACCAAAATAAATTAAACTAATTGAGCATCAAGAGCATATATTTCGAAATACATTCGATATTTCATCCAAATTATAATTAAAAAAAATGACATAGTATTGCGGTGAGAACCGAAAGATGAAGTCATGTAGCAAGATGGAAATTTCAAATCTATGATTGAGATGTTGCTATTAGTTTAGGACCTTCTTATTACTTTTTATTAAATTCTGTGGCTTGATATCTATGATTGAGCTATTATATATTATTTTAGTTTAGTTTTAATAAATAAGATAATTTTCAAAAGATGGTAAGTTATTGTTAGAGTAGATGCCCTGTAAGCCAACTGTTGGCTGGGGAATTTATTGACTCAAATGTAATAAACAATCTTTATTTTAATATAATTTACTTTTTACTGGTTTCGTTATAATTTATCTGTATACCCATGCAAGCAGCATAGATAAAGTCCTTGATTATGCTTTAATACAAATGAATCGTAATTCGATGATGAAACTCATTTGTAAACACTGCATATTCTAAATTCGTTCCTAGTCGATTCAGCCGCCTAAAACAGGAATAAAGGTCGCTTGAGCTTGAGACTAGCATCTGTGATGTTGTGTACTGCGTTTCTTGGTAAGGGCATAGAGATGTCCAAACATGCAGATGGGTAGTCATATGATGATTATACCGAACAACCCTCCCTCGGACTTTCCAAGTAGTTATCATTCATTGAGATGATAAGTCCGTGGTTATGATTGTACACCATTAGTCCTTACGACCCATGACAACACTGAGGCTCTATATGCTAGGGTTGTCCTTTGACTCGTTTACCGGCTCCAGGAGAGTCATCAGGTGGCGAGGTTGGGTACAGTTGCGACACATATAGGAGCTAGTGCATTGTAGTCGGGGATTCACCGCTCACCTACGGGTGTGGATATCCCATGTGATCTGAAGTAATAATAGTGCATGGAATCTCTTGCCAGAGTATGAGATGTACGTTGGACAAGGAGTTTTCCAAATAGTACACGCGATGCCACTATTATATGTGTCACATAGTTATCGCATTAATATGCAACCCTCGATGAACCAATGGTTGCAGATTCGACCGGGATATATGAGATGAAGGGACCGTACTGTACGTTAATCATAATCGACCGGTTCTTGCAGGCACTATCAGTGATACCTAGGGGGTCATGGGGCGATGCTACTAGACGCTCTTACTATGATCCGATGGGTGCAATCAGAAATGAGTTCTGACATTCTTGATCAATGTGTTGATGAAACGAATGGGGCTAACTAGGGTAAGCCCGAATAAGAATAAATGTTATTCTGAATCACAAAGAGTTGTGAACCCAAGGCTAGTTGTATCCCTGAACCATTGAGGGTCACACAAACACTGGATTGTTTGTTCCCGTTGAGAGAATAAATTCAAGGAGTTGAATTTATATTATGATATGGTAAATTCAAGGAGTTGAATTTATGATAATTAAATTTTGAGAAAATAAATTCAAGGAGTTGAATTTATGAGATAGTAAATTCAAGAAGTTGAGTTTATGAAATTTGGAGATAATAAATTCAAAGAGTTGAATTTATAAAATTTGATAATTTAATTTATTAAACTCAAATGTTGGGTTTATTAAATATTAAATTTTGGAGGTGGTAAAATTCAATGAGTTGAATTTATAATAATAAATTCAAATGTTGAATTTATAATGGATTTAATTTATTAAACTCAAGAGTTGAATTTATTAAATATTAAATTAAATATGATGGGAGGTATGTTTAATGGGCTTGTAGGAGTACAAGTCCAACATATTAAATGATTAAAGTTCTTAATGAACTTTAATATAATTAATTAAACTAATTTGACTAGTCTATTTAATTAACAAAGTCCATTGGATTTAATTAAGGAACCTAAATCCATAATTATGGAATTTAGGTTAAAGCTCTTGTTTTTAATATATAAATTAAAAAGGGTAGCCTCCACTAAGTGTTGATGGGATTTTCGAGAATCCAAAAATCACAATTCCTCCAAAATATTTTGGCCACTTTTCAAAAAAAAGAGATTTGAGTCATCTCTCAAATTTTTGATCTCAACGTAAAAACTTCTTTCAAATATTCTAGTACTATTTGAAAGAGGAACAAATCTTCTGGTCGTGGACTTGATAGAAGGAGACTCGAAGAAAGTTCGTAGAGAATTTATCAAGAGCTATCTCCTCTAACCCCGGAATAGTTGGAGCCTTGTGAAATCTTCACCGAAGGTATAAATTCTAACATCCTATGAATGTTTTGATTTTGAAAACCATACGAACGCCCAATAAAATATATTTTGATTGTCAAAATAAAATAAAAATTTTAAAATTTCCGTTGCGTTTGGGCGTGTAGAAAACCGAGATCCAACAGTTATGATATGATTATCTTTTAGGATATGATGATCCTTTTATTTTATATTAAAATAAAGGTATCTTTATTTTTAAAAAAAAAATTGATTTTCTAAAAAACAATTTGAATCATTTTAGTATTTATCTGAGTTTAATCTCTTGCTATATGAGACGAATAAATTAATTAAGAACTTATATAACTTATTTTCAAAATTGTTTCTCAAATTAATATTCAAGGTTATTGATTTTATGTTATATAATAGCTGATAATGAACATAATATATATAACGAAATGAACCAAAAAAAATTTTAAAAAAATTATATATACAAACACTACTTATAAATCAGAATAACCTAAAAATCAACCAAATTATGTATTCTTACCAATGAATAAATAATAATTTATACAAGTGAAGCACATTAATGACAAATAATTATCAATTTAAAATCTCCGTGACTAACTCATTCAAACAATATCAAAATTAATGAAATAGTAATATTGATAGTAAAATATAACCCATTATATTCAATTTAAATAATATTTAACCTCATAGAGATTTTTTTTATTTTATATTACGGATAATTAATTATATATCAGAATCGACCTTTCGTAGACTAACATTGATGGATATTAATTTCTTTTTAAATACAGTTTTAAAATATTAAATAAGTCAACATATGTAAGGAAATACACATTTAATAAGATTGTATGGTAAATATCAAATAAAATCTTATAAACTCAAACAATAATTATTAAATATAGATTTTAAATTATTGGTATGATTTAAACCATTAAAATTTGATATATAACTAAAGAAATAATTTTTAAAAAAAAAATGATATTTTTTGTATTTTTTGAATTAGTTTGTTTGATTTCTAAATAATTAAATAAATATATTAAAGTATCATACATAAAAATCTAATATTTTGACAAGTGCTAATCAAGGAGCATTATAATTATATTTATTATAAATATTATGTCATATATTGTTTTTACATTATAAAATAATTCATGTGTCTTTTTATTGCTAATTAATATCTCTTTTCATGCATTACATATTTAGGATTTTGATTGGTGATTGATTTTGACGAGCAGATGCATGTAATTTTTTAGTTATACAATTTAATAAAATAATTATGTCTAGTACATTTGTTACATATAAATTTTTTCTTCAAATTTTCAATTTTTTTGAATTTTTATTATCTTTTAAAATCAAAATCAAAATTATATATGCATTACATTATAAATTTTAATATGTATATTTATTATCTTACTTGAAAGAAAAAATAGATACAAATATAATTTTTTTACAATCAAGTAATTTTCATATGCATTATTTCATGAAGAATTTTTAAAAAATATATAATTTATATTTTTCATCAAGTCTTCAGATACAGATTATTGTTATGTTTTTTTTCTGTATCTGTACGTGTGTACTTAGTTATTATATATATATATATATATATATATATTT
>NC_133317.1:7135585-7218219 GCF_012295235.1 Primulina huaijiensis | reverse complement strand
TTTTAATATCAACCATAATTGTTAAAAAATTAGTTTCATTGTCTTACATATTGCATAGTTATTTTATTTATAAATTTGTCTGATATATAATTTTTTTTAAAGTGCTACTATGATCCATTTTTTAATATCAAATAAAATAACTATGCAATATGTAAGACAATGAAACTATTTGTTTAACAATTATGCCGTAAAAAATTTTAGAATTGAACCCAAGAAAAGATTTTAGTTCTGATTTTGGTTCTACTGTTTTTGAGAACCATGATCATGTTTACTTTTAGACCCTTAATGTCTAAATTTTAAACAATCTTAGTAGATGTTTAAAATACTACCAAATTTTTGTATTGAATTAATAATTTTGTCATATATATATTTTTTCTAAAAGTGCCATTAAAATCTTTAAATTTCTTATTATAGCTAAAATTTCTGAATTCTTCTAAGAGATTCATATTTATGATATTATTAGTATATTAACATTCATAATTGTTGATATAAATTCTCCTAAATAATTTATTAAACTCTTTACTTTCAATTCTTTGTTAAAAACCCATAAAATATGTTAGTATTAAACTTCATATTATCATATTATTCTATATTTAGCATGTTAATCTATTATTGCATATATATTAATTTTTATCTTCTTGTGATACTATAATTTATTACTTAATTAGAAATTGTAATAAAAATATAATTACAAAATTATATTAAAAGCATAAAAAAACATGTAGAGAGAAAATTAAATGGATAAACATTTAAAAATAGTATAAATATGAATTATTTGAGAAAATTAATATAGTAGTTACTACAATCAATGTATATTGTAGTGATAATTCATTATAATTTGTTAGAAATTTACATATATATCCTTCACAATTGGAAAACAAAGCTCGTGATCCACGCTTTTATAGATATATATATCACACCCAAGAGATCGAGAGGTTCTCTTCCAACGAGCCTCAAATTCACAATAGACAACCCCCTAACAAGATCCATAGTCTGGGACCATAAACAACCGGTACCAGATCCAAGAAATTAAAACGTACCCATTCAAAACACGTTCCCAACAAACCTTGGTTTTGGTATTTTCCCAATGGCTTCTCAATTCGCAGAGTTCCTTTCTCTGCCAGATTCTCTGAAGGGGTCATCTTCAATAAACTGGAGGATATCAAAGGCTTTACCAATTCTACAGTGTTTCCGAGAAATAGGCATCACTTGTTTTTGAGTTTCGGATAAATTGGCCTCCCTTGTTATTCAAACTCGCTCCATATTTGCCATACAACATGAATTTATCTTTTGGATACGATGCTGAATGGCCAAAGGACCTAATGAACTTTTTGGGAGAAATTTCATGCATTGAATCTACAAGCCTTTGATTTTCTTCATGATAATATCAACCATTGCAATGCCAAATAAACTTTCTATTAGTGCTCTAGGAGAAAAACTGGCCAAGAACTGATTCTCCACGGAAAGAAAAATACATAAGAGCACAAATGGAAAGTTTCACATCAATAAAGAAAATATCCACTTTTGATTATGCAAATCAAGGGGTACACATTCTCAAGAACAAGAATTCAAAGTGGGATGGAAATGTCCACGTTAAAATATGGAGGATACCGTTAGAATAAACTTTTATAACTTTAAGAAAGAAAGACGAAAATTATTATTATTATTATTATTAGCGGAACATGCACACGGGTTATTTGTATAACATAATTTATGAATATTATGTTTACTATTTGTAACATATATATATTTTTTAAATTATGTATTAACAAGTGCAAAATTTAATAAATGCCTAAATAAATAATGTAGGTGTGTCATATAATTTTCTATATCATAATACAAAAAATTTATTACTTTTTTGGTCTCAAGGGTTTCAAAGTTCTATTATAAAGGTTCAAGTATCAAGGATGTCAAGAAAACCAAACAGTTACTATAATGGTCTGAGTCTTTATATAATAGTAAGATAGTAAGATGATTATTATTATTATTATTATTATTATTATTATTATTATTATTATTATTATTATTATTATTAATTTGATGACGTGGGAACTTGCAGCTGCTACATTTCGGTGTGAAGTGGGTAAACTTTCGGACTAACACAATAACCCGTAAACAGCGCTAGTCATGTAAATCGCACTGGACAAGCCATGTGCGACAGACTCGTCCAAAAATATGTTGGTTGTGAAAATCGAACTTTTGATCACTTGTCAAGCTTTTACCTACTCCACCAACACCAACACTCTCTTGGGGGCAAGTTATGAAGAAAACTATTATTTGAATGGAAGAGAGATTGAATTTCTATGGGAAAAAAAACAAGAAATCTTGATATTTTATTACTTAAATTTTTCTTTTTAACATACAAAAATGGGAGGCAACATCCATATTTATACTACAACCACCTCCTTAACCTATGGTCATGATTAAGCCAACACATTTTTAATCTGATGGACATTAAAGATATCTAGGAGTTTCTTAACTTTTCTATAATTATACATCTCATGTATTTCTTAATGTTTATCTAGAACAAGCCAACTCATTTTGTTACAAGATGATTCTAAAAAGACACACTAATTATTGCCGTAATGAATTCTCTAGAAATTTGGCTCACAATTTTTTATCCTATTCTTTGTGTTGCCCAATCATAATAATTCAAAATCAATTTTTCCAACCCTACCTCTTAAACTTGATTTTCTAACTCCAAGCAATTTTCACATCTTGATAAAGTCTATACGGTCTAATAATGGTTGTAGACTACTAAATTTAGGTATCTCGTGATACAGTTTCTTGGATCTATCTGCGAGACGGGTCGACCCGATCCATATTCTTAGTGAAAATAAATAATTTTGACATAAAAAATGGAATTTTTATAGGTAGGATCGGATCGGAGATTCATATCAAAAAATTGATCCGTGAGACAGTTTATCAAAAAACTCATATGATCTCATAAGTTTATAACTACTAAAATTCCCAAATCTTTGTTTTTGAAAGAAAATTCCAAATCTTAAAAGAAGTTAAACCCTAATTTTTTTAAAAAATCCAAAAGCTTACATATTTAGCTTTCTACCAAACAAAGCAAATAATCAACCTCTGCCAAGCCTAGGAATGGGAAAAAAATACCGAACATTCCGACATATCGCACTTACCGAACCGCAATATATATCAAATATGGAATTTTACGGTATATCGAAATTTTTGATACAGTATCATATCGTACCGAAATTTTCGGTATCAATATCGGTATGACAATAGAAAAAATTCAGTATTTCGGTATAACCACATATAATTAGGGAATCAAGGAATAAAAGAATATATAGTAGCATTCACACCATGAAAATCATCTACCTTGTGCTATGTTATCTCAGTAGAACAGGGATGGACCTACAGAGTACGGCGAGCAACACTGTATTTGCCCAAACTATAGCTCTTAAAACTTTATATTTTTTCATGAAAAACCGAGTTTTGGTGTAGCAGAATATACCAAGACCCAGTCCCTAAATCCTAAGGGCCAGAGGCAAAGTTCAACTAAGCAGTCATCCCTTTAGAAGTTTCATAACATCGCACACAACCATACACTGACCAACTCCAGAAAACAACCGACAGTCTTACAACTTCGATAATTCATAAATCAATCCACCAAAATAAATTAAACAAATTGAGCATCAAGAGCATATATTTCGCAATACTTTTGATATTTCATCCAAATTATAATAAAAAAAAATGACGTAGTATTGCNATTATTATTATTATTATT
The DNA here is from genome assembly GCF_012295235.1 of Primulina huaijiensis. Taxonomy (NCBI): domain Eukaryota; kingdom Viridiplantae; phylum Streptophyta; class Magnoliopsida; order Lamiales; family Gesneriaceae; genus Primulina; species Primulina huaijiensis. The sequence goes on along the minus strand of NC_133317.1, from coordinate 7,214,465 downwards.
ATTATTATTATTATTATTATTATTATTATTAATTTGATGACGTGGGAACTTGCAGCTGCTACATTTCGGTGTGAAGTGGGTAAACTTTCGGACTAACACAATAACCCGTAAACAGCGCTAGTCATGTAAATCGCACTGGACAAGCCATGTGCGACAGACTCGTCCAAAAATATGTTGGTTGTGAAAATCGAACTTTTGATCACTTGTCAAGCTTTTACCTACTCCACCAACACCAACACTCTCTTGGGGGCAAGTTATGAAGAAAACTATTATTTGAATGGAAGAGAGATTGAATTTCTATGGGAAAAAAAACAAGAAATCTTGATATTTTATTACTTAAATTTTTCTTTTTAACATACAAAAATGGGAGGCAACATCCATATTTATACTACAACCACCTCCTTAACCTATGGTCATGATTAAGCCAACACATTTTTAATCTGATGGACATTAAAGATATCTAGGAGTTTCTTAACTTTTCTATAATTATACATCTCATGTATTTCTTAATGTTTATCTAGAACAAGCCAACTCATTTTGTTACAAGATGATTCTAAAAAGACACACTAATTATTGCCGTAATGAATTCTCTAGAAATTTGGCTCACAATTTTTTATCCTATTCTTTGTGTTGCCCAATCATAATAATTCAAAATCAATTTTTCCAACCCTACCTCTTAAACTTGATTTTCTAACTCCAAGCAATTTTCACATCTTGATAAAGTCTATACGGTCTAATAATGGTTGTAGACTACTAAATTTAGGTATCTCGTGATACAGTTTCTTGGATCTATCTGCGAGACGGGTCGACCCGATCCATATTCTTAGTGAAAATAAATAATTTTGACATAAAAAATGGAATTTTTATAGGTAGGATCGGATCGGAGATTCATATCAAAAAATTGATCCGTGAGACAGTTTATCAAAAAACTCATATGATCTCATAAGTTTATAACTACTAAAATTCCCAAATCTTTGTTTTTGAAAGAAAATTCCAAATCTTAAAAGAAGTTAAACCCTAATTTTTTTAAAAAATCCAAAAGCTTACATATTTAGCTTTCTACCAAACAAAGCAAATAATCAACCTCTGCCAAGCCTAGGAATGGGAAAAAAATACCGAACATTCCGACATATCGCACTTACCGAACCGCAATATATATCAAATATGGAATTTTACGGTATATCGAAATTTTTGATACAGTATCATATCGTACCGAAATTTTCGGTATCAATATCGGTATGACAATAGAAAAAATTCAGTATTTCGGTATAACCACATATAATTAGGGAATCAAGGAATAAAAGAATATATAGTAGCATTCACACCATGAAAATCATCTACCTTGTGCTATGTTATCTCAGTAGAACAGGGATGGACCTACAGAGTACGGCGAGCAACACTGTATTTGCCCAAACTATAGCTCTTAAAACTTTATATTTTTTCATGAAAAACCGAGTTTTGGTGTAGCAGAATATACCAAGACCCAGTCCCTAAATCCTAAGGGCCAGAGGCAAAGTTCAACTAAGCAGTCATCCCTTTAGAAGTTTCATAACATCGCACACAACCATACACTGACCAACTCCAGAAAACAACCGACAGTCTTACAACTTCGATAATTCATAAATCAATCCACCAAAATAAATTAAACAAATTGAGCATCAAGAGCATATATTTCGCAATACTTTTGATATTTCATCCAAATTATAATAAAAAAAAATGACGTAGTATTGCGGTGAGAACCGAAAGATGAAGTCATGTAGCAAGATGGAAATTTCAAATCTATGATTGAGATGTTGCTATTAAATTAGGACCTTATTATTATTTTTTATTAAATTCTGTGGCTTGATATCTTTGATTGAGCTATTACATATTATTCTAGTTTAGTTTTAATAAATAAGATAATTTTCAAAAGATGGTAAGTTATGATATGATTATCTTTTAGGATATGATGATCCTTTTATTTTAGATTAGGATAAATTTATTTTTATTTAAAAAAAATTGATTTTCTAAAAAACAATTTGAATCATTTTGTTTTTTATCTGAGTTTAATCTCTTGTCATATGAGACGAATAAATTACTTATATAACTTATTTTCAAAATTGTTTCTCAAATTAATATTTAAAATATTGATTTTATGTTATATAATAACTCATAATGAACATAATATATAGAACGAAAAGGACCGAAACAAATTTTAAAAAAAAATTATATATACAAACACCACGTATAAAGCATAATAACATAAAAAACAACCAAATTATGTATTTTTACCAATGAATAAATCATAATTTACATAAGTGAAGCACATTAATGACAAATAATTATCAATTTAAAATCTCCGTGACTAACTCATTCAAACAATATCAAAACTAATGAAATAGTAATATTGATAGTAAAATATAACTCATTATATTCAATTTAAATAATATTTAATCTCATAGTGAATTTTTTTATTTTTTTAATTATATATTACGAATAATTAATTATATATCAGAATTGATCTTTCGTAGACTAACATTGATGGATATTAATTTCTTGTTAAATACAGTTTTAAATAATAAATAAATCAACATATGTAAGGAAATATACATTCAAATAAGATTGTATGGTAAATATCAAATAAAATCTTATAAACTCACACAATAATTATAAAATATAGATTTTAAACAACTGGTATGATTTTCACCATTAAAATTTGATATATAACTAAAGAAATAAACTTTTTTAAAAAATGATATTTTTTGTATTTATTGAATTAGTTAGTTTGATTTCAAAATAATTAAATAAATTTGTTAAAATATCATATATAAAAACTCTAATACTTTGACAAGTACCGCTAATAGAGGAGCATTATAATTATATTTATTATAAAGATTATGTCATATATTGTTTTTACAGTATAAAATAACTCACGTGTCTTTTTATTGCTAATGAATATCTCTTTTCATGCATTACATATTCATGATTTTGATTGGTGATTGATTTTGACGAACATATGCATGTAATTTTTTAGTTATACAATTTAATAAAATAATCATGGCTAGTACATTTGTTACATATAAATTTTTTCTTCAAATTTTAATTTTTTTTGAATTTTTAATATCTTTTAAAATCAAAATAAAATCAAAATTATATATGTATTACATTATATATTTTAATATGGATATTTATTATCTTATTTGAAAAAAAATAGATACGAATATTTAACTTTTTTACAATCAAGTAATTTTCAGATTTATTATTTCATGAAGAATTTTTAAAAAATATATAATTTACATTTTTCATCAAGTCTTCAGATACAAATTATTGTTATGTTTTTTTTCTATATTTGTGTGTGCTTAGTTCTTATATATATGTACACTGGACATTTCAAATTATTTATTTTTTATGATTCATTTTTTAATATCAAATAGGCCGTAGTATTGAACATTTGAAATAATTTTCTTTTTAAGTTTTAGAGTTGTAGCATAGTCAAATTATATATGATATTTATGTTACTTGATTATAAAATTTTTTATTTTTATTTTCTGAAAATTTCATAAATAATTAAAATATATCTACTTATATGAAAGCGGCAAAAAATTTGTGATGGCCAGTTTTGGTACAGTTGCAGGTTAAAAAAAGTACACGTGGATTGCATTGCTTTCTCCGACTTTGTGCTGTCACAAAATGGGCGCTTGCGTACGTTTACAACATCCGGTTTTCTTCTTCATCTCATTCCTTTCCGATTCCATCTGCTTACCATCTTGTGCTGTCTTCTCAGCCTCCGAGAGCGTCGACTAGGTGCGTCTTCCCCATGGTTTTGTTCCAGCCTGTTGTGCCACTTATGTTGCGGTTTTCCTACATCTGTATTTAGTGTTTCGATGCACGTTGTTCTGTCTCCTCCGCCTCCGAGTGCGTCTACTAGGTGCGTATTCCCCATTGTTTTGTTCCAGTCTGTTGTGCCACTTATGTTGCTGTTTTCCTACGGCTGTATTTAGTGTTTCGATAAGTATCGANTGTGGGTGGAGTATGTGATTCAATCTATGCAACTGAATCATGTATTTGTGTCCAATGAGCAGAAAAAGTAGAAATGAGACAAGTAACAGAATTTGGAGTTTAGTATCTTTTCCCATCACGGATACTTCAATATATTGTTTGCTCATATGTTCTGGATCAGTCGATGCTTATGTTCTTTACTGTTTCTCCAATTTCTTAATTTATACAATCCTTTGCAGATTGTACAGAAAAGCCACAAAGTGCTTATTCCAAACCGGTTACTATGGACATGGATAAAACTGCAGTGGCCATGGAAGCCATCAATAATGAAACTGTTGAGTTGGTGAGATTCAATATATGATCGTTTATAATTCAAAAGTGAGGTTGACTATAATACTAATCGACCTAATTTTTTATATCGATCGAGTAGCATATGTTCTTTGTTTTCTATCGGTATTATAGATTATTATAGATGCTTAAGATGGAAGTTGATGTAGATGATCTCTTATCTACTACTATTTTCTNGTTGTGGGCTATATTTGACGTTATTCTAGAAAATTGGGCTCACATTTATTTGACAAAATGTATCAATTAAAATTTCTTACTAATGTCCATTTTGCGCCAACAAGTGTACAACCTCTCCTGTTTTGGTAAGAAATAACCATTAATCTTCTGGAAAAAAAATTTTGGTTGGTTAAAGGCTGAAGTAATGTCATACTTGGGTAAAACTTTAGAAGTTCAGCTTTCTTTAATATCCAACAGTTTTACAAGTTTGTAAATTTATCTAAATGTCAGGCGCCGTTCCGTTTTGTTAGCTGTTATTTTTTTTCCCTTCGTCCACTAACTTTGACAGTGCTGATTTGTTGCTAAAAAGATCAACTAAGATGCAGCATCACTCTGGATTAAGTTCTACAAAACCAACGTCCATGAAACTTTCTTTTATTTATTCTTTACGCCACTTTACTTTCGTTACGTTACAATACAGAAATAGCTTTTATTATTGTTATTGATGGACCATATTTTTTAGTTGACATAGCTACTGACCATTTGAAGATGTGTATCACTTGACATGTTACTGATAAACTTGTCAATATCTGATGTATCTACCTGGTTTCTGGTTTTGATAAGTAGATGCTATACATGACCTTTGACTTGTGTATATGCTCAATAATAGCCAATAGATAATATAGCTTATCCAAATTTATTAACGTTTATGAGTGCGGATTTTCAATAGTTTGTATTTAATGTTTGACGAAATAAATATGATAAATTCTAAACATTTTGTTCTCTCAAGTTACTTAGCTCTCAATAGGTTAAAATCATATGCTTACATTTTTCTCAATATTTTTGTTTAAAATCAATTAAATTTCTACTGTTAGATACCGGTAAATACACTGGGAATTAACTCACCTTGTTATTGGATTTATTTTTATCAGGTACAATCCAACGGTCGGAAACAGAGATTAAAATAAGCTTGTAATATTGTGAATATAACTAGGCGTTTTGTACTTTCTAAGTATGTAATATCTAAAAATTTTAATAGAATATCTGTAAATTATCATGTTTTTATCATGTCTAGACTTTCTTAATATTATGCTAGCAAGATGCAGCCTAGCTATAGCTTGTTTTTCAGTTTTAACAACACTACCAATATCTAACAAAATAAAAATATGATAAATGTGATATAAATGTATGAAAAATTCTTCAGCCTCTACTTATATTTTTATACACTTCATTATCTCAACAAATCAAAAACCTCTATTTTTGAGAAATATAGATGTTAGAATCAAATCAAACATTTCGAAGGTAAAATCTACATATTATTGACCCCCTGAATTTTTTCCTTTTCGTTTAAAAAAATACTATTTACAGATATATATATGTGTGTGTGTTTCTGTTTGTTTGTATGTAAAATACTCATTCCCTATTTTATGTTGTTTAACTGAATCATATTCTTTCCATTATTGTTTATCTCGCCTACTCAAGTACTTGCAATTTAATTTCATCCAAGCTTAAGGATGGATTTCTTTTGTAGTGTGTAATTGTTTAACGTAATTTATACCTGATTTTTTATAAACACCATTATTTATACAATATAATGCNATTCTTTCCATTATTGTTTATCTCGCCTACTCAAGTACTTGCAATTTAATTTCATCCAAGCTTAAGGATGGATTTCTTTTGTAGTGTGTATTTGTTTAACGTAATTTATACCTGATTTCTTATAAAAACCATTATTTATACAATATAATATATTAAAATTTTTCCTAAATATTAAGTATACAAATATAAACATATATTTATCATCTTTACATTAAAAACCTATCGTTTGTTGCACAACAAATCTGGGTAAACACCTCAATTTTTGAGGTGGCGATACCTAGTTATATAGAAATTGTAAATTATAAATAAAAAAAATCACATATTACCAAATTTTTTATATTAAATTTATAAATTTGTCTGATATATAATTTTTTTTTTTGAAAAAATGCTACTATGATCTATTTTTTAATATCAACCATAATTGTTAAAAAATTAGTTTCATTGTCTTACATATTGCATAGTTATTTTATTTATAAATTTGTCTGATATATAATTTTTTTTAAAGTGCTACTATGATCCATTTTTTAATATTTCAATAGTTTGTATTTAAATATGTAAGACAATGAAACTATTTGTTTAACAATTATGCCGTAAAATTTATATATTATGATAGCTGATTTTAGAACTGAACCCAAGAAAAGATTTTAGTTCTGATTTTGGTTCTACTGTTTTTGAGAACCATGATCATGTTTACTTTTAGACCCTTAATGTCTAAATTTTAAACAATCTTAGTAGATGTTTAAAATACTACCAAATTTTTGTATTGAATTAATAATTTTGTCATATATATATTTTTTCTAAAAGTGCCATTAAAATCTTTAAATTTCTTATTATAGCTAAAATTACTGAATTCTTCTAAGAGATTCATATTTATGATATTATTAGTATATTAACATTCATAAACACTTGAAACAAAATAAGATTAACTTGTTGGGAAATAATAAAAAAAAGTTGCATAGAATGAAATCTAGTTAGCCATCAGATAGGTGGAATAGTACGAAATCGAGAACACATATTGTCTCCCACCCGTCTGGAGGCGGAACTCGGCCCGACACGAAGGAAGTTTCCTTACAGGGATATTCCTTCATCATGGTAGCGGCAAGTTCACGATATAGGTCCTCTTCAAAGCAATTCATCTCATGGCCAGGTCCAATTTCTTGGATGGAAATAAGAATTGCATCCTTGATCGCACATCCAGAACGTGGCAATTTGACCAAGGGTGCTGTCCATAGCTTTACACAGAAATCCTTCGCCTTTGTTCTTCTGGCAATGTCTTCTTCCCAGAAAATAGTCCCCAGCTCCGTGGATTCAACAGCCCAAATATTCTTCAAATTTGGAAATAAAGCAAGAAGCTCTTTGTTAAAATCAAACCTATGCCTGAAATGGAACATGTGCCTGATAATTGAATCAAGTAAGGCATGACGATACTCAATTTCGAACTCAGACGTGGCTTCAAGCATGGGATCAATGCTTGTAGTATCATCAATAAGGCTCTTGGCAGAAACTAAGATGAAGCTCGATGAATCCGATTTATACACAAGTAAAGGCAAAGATCTTGGTAGTTCCAAATCGCAGGAGAATTGGATGCTTACATGTTCAACGCGAGATAACTTTTTCAGAAACTCGTGAATTCCCGGTGACCAAGACCAACTACCCCAGTGATCAAGAAGAATTTGCACGGAAATAAAGCGGGTGTGAAGAATAAGTGCGGCAAAAAGCTTGGACACTGAAGAACAAATGCATAGACATTTGGCATCACTGATTTTTTCGAAAATATAGACGATTACATCTGTTGGAAGGCGATCGAAATCCGCAGAGGCCATCGTTTTCTTCCGCAGAAGCGACTAATAATATTTTTATCTTTTGCCCAAGAGATAAATTATAATATGATAACATCTCTTCATCGTCCAACCCAAATCAAATATTTAATTAGATGCTAACACGGAAGTTACCTAAATTAATTAGATATTCTTAATATGAGAAGATTTTTTATTTTTTGAAAAATATTTATTCATTCTTTAAAATTTTGATAAATAAATCTTTTTAAAAGATAGGATTCATTCTATTTCAACTAACATATTAATTAAATTAAACACAACAATAGTAAAGAAGTCAATTTTATGACAAAAATTTGCATGTTATTGTAGTTAATTCAAATAAAATAAATAATTTTTATGTCATAATTTGTTATTATAATAATTAAAATTTTGTTATTATAATAATTAAATTTTAAATATATTCATTATATTATATCAATAATTATTCACACACTTTACTTATTAATTCAAATAATTAATTACATTTTGTTCTTTCAGATTTTAAACCTAGAGATCAATTAAACTAATTCGATTATCCAAGATTTGATGCTAGCTAGGTTCACATTGGTCAACTCTTTAAACTACGTTTTCAAGTTATAATCTAGCTATCTCCCTCTATTTTGCAATTCTTTATTTGATTATTATCAATATTTGAAGTCTCAATTGTTCATCAAATCGGAACATGACATCCTACATATTGTCCGAGTGCATCTAATGATCAAAAATTCTACTTTCATAGTAAAAAAATCACTGTGCAAGTCAATAAAGAGAATACAAAAGATCCGCAAAAAAAAACCCCACAAAATTTGCTGAGACACACCCTCCTCTTCCTCTAACAAAACTCAAATCACTTCCAAAACCTCCAAGTATAGGATATTAGGCAAAATCTACGTTCCCGATAAGAAGTGTGGCATTGCAAAACATTCGGAGGTATTCAGTGCGATTATAAATAAAATCTACATGTCGAATAATGGTATCTCGGATCGGATGAGATCACTTTCCAGTTAAAAATCCCTTGAGCAAAAAAATTCCTAGCCCGCCAACAGCCAATGATGCTAAGACCATGGAGATCTTGATGGGTTCGATATCCAGCATCTCACCTCTGCCATGCTTTGTATCGCGATGTGATCTTGTGGAGCTCACGTTTTCTCGTAGAAGATTGCTAAGATTGTCTAGCTGATGCATGACTTGACGTTGTCCACGTGTTATGTTCGATATCTGCCACAAAAGTCCGACCAAAATCTAGATAACTAATGTAACCAAAAGAACAAGAAAATGAAGTAATACCTCTTCCATTAAAGAAGACTCTTTTGCTAGTTGGGAGGAAGATAAGGAATTCGTCATTACTGATCCGGTTAAAGAACCATTGCCTAAACCAGATATGAAATAGGAAGTTGGGGCCGACCCGTTGCAGGATTCGGCCTGCAACGCTATGTTTTGCGAACTGGGAGAACCTCTTTTGCTATTTAACTTAGAACTTAGCTCTTCAATGCGAGATGTGAAATCGTCTATACGATCATTTAGAGTAGAAATTTGTTCTGAAAGCTGCGTTATTGCTCCCTGCGGTATATAGGTTGGATACGATAAATAACTTCAGCGAGATGGATATTCTCATGTATCAGAAGCTTTACATAGTACATCTAAATTTGAATTATTTTACCTGACTTGCCGACGTTGCTGGAGAGTCTATGATTCTATCATCGAATCTTATGTTCACTCTTTTAGGTAACAGTAATTCAAATCATTAAGTGGTACTACAACTTACTTTCCACCATCCTGGAGTACCACTATCTTTCTGCTGTTTAGAATCACTTATTCGTCTTTTCAAAGAGTCTATTACAGCATTTAATCCCTCCATTCCAGAAGAAGTAATAATCTCTTCCAGTAGAAGAGCACCTAGAAGATGTGACTTTCCAGATTTTAAACTCCACGACACGCAACATGAAAGTAACAGAACAAAATGAAGGGCCAATTTAACAACCAGAGCAACACTAAAATAAGTTGTGGGCAATATCAACAATAATGCAAAGCAAGGAGTCCTGAGAGGATAGTATCAAACGTCATTACAAATGAGAGACACAAAATATCTTTGGAACAATGAAAGAAATTTCTGAGTTGCGTTGACCAGCGGTTTGTTGTGCTAATATGTGAGAACATCCACTCATATAACTATCAAGCTTTGACCATGACAAATTTTCTTCAGGCAATGTTGGTCTAATATATGCCACTTCTGATTACAGTATTACATTGAAAATTATTTTCTATTGTTGGTAGAGTTAGACAATATAACATGAAAACTACCATAAGCTTAACCATATACAAGCTTTCAAACTTATCTCATCTCATTAAGAAAATATATGCCAACTTTTAACAAATACTTTGCACAATTAAATTCTTTTTTATATGTAAAGAACTCATATTATCCAATAATATAGAACCTATATATTCAAGATTTTTTCATTCACATATAGAATGTCAGACCAATTTAAATCTTTAACTGTCCAAGAGCCACGATTTTAGCCAATGCCAGGCCATGCAACTAACATGCTGAGAAAGAATTACATATCCACATGCTGAGAAAATAGAATCATGTCCAGTATAATTTCCCAGCACACCACCGATATTCTTTATACCTCACTTACTTATATGCAAACAAACAGAAAGAGACATGCACATTAACAAAAGATCAATTGATAGACTATTGAACATACCTATTGACAACATCATGGCCCAAGGAGTTGTAAGAAAGTGGGCTGAAAATAAAGAGATCCACGAGGCCCACTCTGAAGAAATTATTGTCGATTATTCTCAAGAACTTGGGAAGACAAATGATATTGGGAAAGCTCCAGAAGCACAGGAAAAAGAAACAAAAAAAGCCAACCAATGGGAAGATAAAACGATAAGGAATCGTAAAGCTCCATGTTGGATGAAAGATTACGTTTCCAAGTAGCATGTTAAGATACGATAGAATTGTAAGGGTTGTTAATGACTACTGAGAGATATATATTGATAGGAGTTTGTAATGGAAAAGGGGAATAGAAGAATTTATTTGCGTTCTCTCTCTTTTTCTTCTCGACTCTTACTCGGTATCCTACTTCCTATTCTACGTTCTTGGTTTATTCTTCATTTGATTCTTGAAAGAAATTAAATTGAAATAGTAGGAGTCAACCTCACTCAAAGAGGGTTTAAAATATTGAATCTAATATTAATTAGATTCTATCAAGGTGCTCTCGTTGTCATGGCATCAAGGGGAATTGAGGACACATTGAAAGAGCAAGACTCACGCTTAGAAAGCATCTCCAAAACTCTTCAGCAATTTCAAGAGTTAATGCTAGCAATGGATTCTCGAATCGAAGCTATTTCCCAGCGTACTGTGAATAATTCAGATAACCATGGAAATGGCATTCTCGGACCGCCACCATTTCGTATCGATGCTACTTCTGGATCTGATGTTTCTCATCATTTGCGCTCTCTGCGCCTTGAACTTCCTCGGTTTGATGGCTCAAACCCGGGTGAATGGATATTTCGCGCAGAACAATATTTTAATATGTACTCAACTCCTGAGCATTTGCGTCTCCAAATTGTTGCAGCATATTTTGAAGGTTCGGCTTCTACTTGGTACCAATGGCTGCAAGCTAATGGGCTGCTCCGCTCTTGGAAGGAGTTTTTGGTTCAATTACGACAACGATTTGGTGCCTCTTTGTTTGAAGATTATCAAGGTCAGCTTGCCAAATTGATGCAGATACATAGCGTGTCAGAGTACCAATCTGAATTTGAATTGCTTTCTAATAAAGTGTCTGGAATATCTGAATCTCTTCTTATTAGTTTTTATATTAATGGGCTGAAACCGGAACTCAAACGTGAGTTACTTATGGTGCAACCTACTTCATTAGTTCAAGCCATGGCATTATCTAGGTTATACGAGCAAAAGTATCATGACATTCGAGCTTTGGCTCTTAAAGCTTCCGGTAAACACGTTTTTTCTACATCTTTACCATCACCTTCCTCTCAAACCCACTCTTCTAGTTCCATTATTCCTTTACCCAAACCAAAACCCACTGCATCTCATTCTTCCTTACCCATCAAACGACTTTCACCAACAGAATTACAAGAAAAACGGGAGAAAGGTTTATGCTTCAACTGTGATGAAAAGTACGGACCACAACATCGTTGTAAAAGCAAATACTTGCCACTTATGGGTACCGATGATGATTCTTCTCTTTATATTCAAGAGGATTCAGACTGCCACCAACTTGAGGAATTGGAAGATATCTCTGAAGTAAGTATGAACGCATTAACAGGCCAATCTAATCCACAATCGTTACGTGTCAAGGGGAAATATGGTGCACATGAAGTCAACATATTGATCGATAATGGGAGCACCCATAATTTTATTCGAGAAACAACTGCACATCATTTGGGATTGGATCTTGTTACTACCAAAGGATTTAAAGTAATTGTGGGAAATGGCGATTTTCTACTCTGCCAAAAGAAAGCTGCTGATGTTAAACTTGAATTACAGGGCCATCGATTCATTATTGATCTTTATGCTCTTCCTATTCAAGGGGCTGAGATAGTTCTCGGAGTACAATGGCTCCAAACTCTTGGACCTATATTGCAGGATTATAATAAGATGACTATGGAATTTAATTGGCAAGGCACACGCATCCAGTTGCATGGTTCTACATCACAACAACCATTGCCGGTTTCATTTCACCAACTAACGGCTCTGTTATCACATGATCATGTTTCTCAATTATTATACTTTGTACCAGCAGATGTTACAGCACCGACTCCGGAATTGCAGGATTTAATTTCAGACATCAAACACCGTGATTTGGCCGAACCATTTCAATCTTTGTTACTCGAGTTCATAGATGTTTTTGCGGAGCCAAAAGGGTTACCACCACATCGTACAATAGATCATCGGATTCATTTAGAGCCTGGTACTCGACCCATCACAATACGTCCATATCGATATCCACATTTTCAGAAAACAGAGATGGAAAACTTAGTTCAAGTGATGCTTGACCAGGGCATAATTCGAGATAGCCATAGCCCTTTCTCTTCTCCTGTTCTGTTGGTTAAAAAGAAAGACGGCTCTTGGCGTTTTTGTGTGGATTATCGTGCTCTTAATGCAGTCACTGTCCGTGATCAGTATCCTATTCCCACCATTGACGAATTATTTGATGAACTTCAGGATGCCTTGATTTTTTCTAAATTGGATTTGCGGTCCGGCTACCACCAGATCCGAGTTCATCACCGAGATATTCAGAAAACTGCCTTTCGCACACATAGCGGACACTACGAATTTCTCGTTATGCCTTTCGGCTTAACTAATGCCCCATCAACTTTTCAGTCATTGATGAACAAGATATTTCGACCTTTCCTTCGTCAATTTGTCATAGTTTTCTTTGATGACATTTTGGTGTATAGTAATTCAAGCAAAGATCATTTATATCATCTGCGTTTGGTTTTGGATTGTTTACGAAATCATAGGTTATTTGCTAAGATGAGCAAATGTCAGTTTTTCCAACATACAATTGATTATTTGGGACATATTGTGGGTTCGGGAAAAGTACAAGCTGATCCCACCAAATTGGAAGCCATGGATAATTGGCCTCTACCCAAGACCATAAAACATCTTCGTGGATTTTTGGGTCTCACTGGCTATTATAGAAGATTTATTCGTGGTTATGCAACAATTGCAGCTCCACTCACTGAGCTACTTAAAAAAGAGGCCTTTGTTTGGTCGGCAGCAGCAACTTCAGCATTTGATGCTCTTAAATCTGCGATGATGGAAGCCCCAGTTCTTCATTTACCAAATTTTTCAAAGGTTTTTGTGGTCGAAACAGATGCTTCAAATGTGGGGATCGGAGCTGTACTTATGCAAGATGGCCACCCAGTCGCCTATTTCAGTAAGAAATTGGGTTTTCGAATGTCTGCTGCCTCAACCTATATTAAAGAATTGCATGCAGTAACCGAGGCCATTCTCAAATGGCGCCAATATTTGTTGGGCAAGCTTTTTATTGTCCGTACAGATCTCAAATGGCGCCAATATTTGTTGGGCAGGCCTTTTATTGTCCGTACAGATCATAAAATTTTAAAAGAATTACTTGGCCAGATTATTCAGACACCGGAACAACAATATTTTCTGCGCAAGTTGTTGGGTTTCCAGTTCACAATTGAATACAAGCCCGGTCGAGCAAATGTTGCAGCCGATACTTTGTCACGTGTTTATGAAGATGTTGACCATGAAATAGATAGTCATTTTCTGGCTATAACAGGTCCCATTTTTTCTATTCTTACGGAGATACGGCATATGAATGCAGTTGATGCTCACTTACAAGATTTACACCATCGCTTTCATTCTGGGGACTTGACTGATGGTGCTTACAAGGTACAAGATGGAATTTTATTCTACAAGGAAAAACTTTATCTGTCTTCCGAATCATCATTATGCACCTCCATTATCAAAGAATACCATGAAACACCAATAGGAGGTCATGCTGGTGTTGCAAGAACTTTGGCCCGTGTTATGGCTAATTTTTTCTGGTCGACCATACGTCAGGATGTCAAAGAATTTGTGCGTCGCTGCTCAATATGTCAACATGTTAAGTACTCTACAGCCCCACAATATGGTTTGCTCCAACCCCTGCCAATTCCTGACCAAGTTTGGGATGATCTATCTCTTGATTTTATTGTCGGACTTCCCAAATCTAAAGGATATACAGTTATTCTTGTGGTGGTGGACCGATTGTCCAAATACGCACATTTTGGTGCATTACCAACCCACTTTACTGCTGTAACGGTCGCTGATTTATTCAATAACATGGTGGTCCGTTTGCACGGTATTCCAAAATCTTTGGTTTCAGATCGTGACCCAATTTTTACTAGTCAATTTTGGAAACGGATGTTTGAATTGCAAGGAACTACTTTACGCATGACATCTGCTTATCACCCAGAATCAGATGGACAAACCGAGGTCCTTAATCGGTGCTTAGAAGATTACCTAAGGGCCTTTGTGGCTGATACACCCCACAAGTGGTATTCATTCTTGGGTTGGGCAGAATATAGCTATAATACCGCTTTCCACTCATCTATTGGCATGTCACCATTTAAAGCTTTATATGGAAGGGAACCCCCTTCAATTCCCAACTATTTACGCGGCAGTTCAGATAATGAGTCTATAGACTCTACACTAAGCACACGAGATGCTATTCTACGAACTCTTAAAGAATGCCTTCATCGTGCACAAAATCGGATGAAAATTCAAGCTGACCGCCACCGTAAAGATTTACATCTTGAACCTGGTTCCTTCGTGCTGGTAAAATTGCAGCCTTATCGCCAAATATCAGTTGCGATACGCAAAAATCACAAGCTAAGTTATCGCTATTTTGGTCCCTTTCGCATTCTCGAGCGTGTTGGTTCTGTGGCTTACAGATTAGAATTGCCTATAGATAGCAAAATTCACCCCGTTTTTCATGTATCTCGACTGAAACCATTTGAAGGACCATTGCCAAGTGCCCCTCCTGTTCTGCCTGCAGTGGTTGTGGGAAATAAGTTCGTTCGCTTTCCTTTAGCTATTTTAGCACAACGAAAGCTCTTCAGGAAAGGTACACTTGTTCCTCAAATTCTTGTCCAGTGGTCCAATTCTGCACCTGAGGACTCCACATGGGTTGATTTTTCAAACTTTGTTCGTGAATTTCCCCAACTAGACCTTGGGGACAAGGTCACTTTCGATGGAGAGGGGAATGATAGACTATTGAACATACCTATTGACAACATCATGGCCCAAGGAGTTGTAAGAAAGTGGGCTGAAAATAAAGAGATCCACGAGGCCCACTCTGAAGAAATTATTGTCGATTATTCTCAAGAACTTGGGAAGACAAATGATATTGGGAAAGCTCCAGAAGCACAGGAAAAAGAAACAAAAAAAGCCAACCAGTGGGAAGATAAAACGGTAAGGAATCGTAAAGCTCCATGTTGGATGAAAGATTACGTTTCCAAGTAGCATGTTAAGATACGATAGAATTGTAAGGGTTGTTAATGACTACTGAGAGATATATATTGATAGGAGTTTGTAATGGAAAAGGGGAATAGAAGAATTTATTTGCGTTCTCTTTCTTTTTCTTCTCGACTCTTACTCGGTATCCTACTTCCTATTCTACGTTCTTGGTTTATTCTTCATTTGATTCTTGAAAGAAATTAAATTGAAATAGTAGGAGTCAACCTCACTCAAAGAGGGTTTAAAATATTGAATCTAATATTAATTAGATTCTATCATCAATATAGAGATGTATCCACAACAAACATTTTCAATAACCAATCAACAAAGTTTAGCATTTCCAGAACCACCTCACTGGCTTACCAGACACACGACAACTATATGTATTGTCATCCTCATCAGCAACATATTGATTAGCATCCAGAGACCAGGTATGAACCTAAATCCAAGTTACATGTGAAAAAGATGGTAATAATTAACTCAAAAGGAAAACAATATACTCATCAATCAACTATGCAGTAGGACCATCCCAAGGTAAACAAAATAACATTTGTGTCTGATGATTAGAAAACCAAGTAGAGTCGCATCATCTATTCGAATTTCTTTACCCACATTAGTAGAAAAGAAAAAGTAAGAAAAGAAAAGGAAACACACTGTATTTCATGTACTAATTCTCCTTGATTTATGATAGTTAATTAGTTACAGATGCAATTTTATCTGTACGTGAATGTAATTTATGCAAAATGTGATGTCAGTAAAGGTGGAACATGCATACAATTAGGATAAACTGAAAGAGATTCTACAACTAACAGCATGCTACATTTCTTTATCTCCTTCCCAATCCCGACCAAAGAAAAAACCAATAAAGTTAACAAAATTAATAATTTTAAAAGACGCTCATCTACAAGTGTGACAAGATTAAAATCAAAAGCTTCTATGCAATCAAGAGTCATGATGACATCGGGCCCTCAGTATGTATGACAATCTGGAAGAAAAAAAACTAAACCAAATGTCAGTAACTGAACCAAAAAGATATAGAATCGAGGATTGAAAAATGGTGTAAAAGTTAAAACATTTCAGAATAATTTTGCAAACCAACAAATAAAGCATCAATTTTTCTCATATACTTCTTGAATAGAAATGAACATGTATATGTAATCAGAAGAAAGGTAAAAGGTAACTTGAGTTCCCCTATTGGTGCATCAAGTTTCTGATTTGTTGAGTTAAAAAAAATCAGGTGAAGCTAAGACAAAGGAAGAGTTTCAACCAAGCCACATAATATACTACAATTCACACCCTCCTTAGTCATACACAAACACCTTTTTAAAAAACAACCTCCTTTCTGACATAGAAAAATACTTAAGGATGAAGTTATTGTCTCTAAATTATATATTAAATATATCTTCTAATCGATAGGATAAATTGTTCTAATAGAAGTACAGAACATAAAAAATATAACTAATTCTAGAACAAGTCAGCAAAGGCATAGGTTCCCAGAGCCAAAAATTGGGGAAACAAAAGAATTCTTCAGGCTCTTATTTAGGATTATGCGTCCCATACACAAGTGCAAACCTGTAGCCTGTACATTATTATGTAAAGTAACAAATAAAGGGGTATAAAGTGATTAATCAAGTTGTGCTGGTGATCTCTTTATTAACCAAAACCTGTACTGTACCTTTAATATGACTAGTTCTTCTCATGAGACGGATCATAAACCTAGTGCAACCGCAAGCCATAGTTTCCAATACTTGCTGATAAAGTGATGGACTGATACAATTTATATTGCTTGTCTAAACATGATAGTTATTGCCTAAAAGTTTTAAACCAGTGTTTCACATCACTTATTTGTAATTTATCAGATAACTACGATATGGAGGTAATAACAACATTTACCTGAGGAGATGACACAATAGTGAGCAAGCACGGGAATAAAACTGGTATAAGTTTAGGAACGATCTTATCATCCATATCCGAAGAAATAACTGCCAAGCATCTTATAGCCCCATGCACTTGGACAATCAGCAACAAAGAATAGATTCACTCACAAAAAATGAATCCACAACTTCGAAGGAAAACAAAGGACTCACCAGCGTTCGGTTTACTCTGGTCATTAATCAAACTAAGAAGGAAAGGAGCCAGATCTGGCCAAAAATCCGGCCAGTCATACTGTGCAATTGTTGATACAGCCACACTAACTGCAGTACAGATCTTCTTTTGTGGATCATCTAACAATGAAAGAAGTATTCCACGTATGGATGCCTGAAAAATTAACAGAATGAGGGTCATTTTATATGTAACAGAGTTAAAAGGTATCTAACTTCTTGTGGTTTCCAGTTTCCACTTTATGAAACCAACCCGGGGAAGCATAGTATGAAATGGAATCAGTTCGGAAAGAAGATTCAAAGGCCCAAGTTTCAGACAATTGTGGCCATTCCAGTTAGGCATGTGATAAATTTGAAACAATAACAAATAGCAGTTAAAGGACACAAAAAACTGCAACCTAAAAGAGGGTTTAGATAATTAAATTAAAGTAAAACTCAAGTTTTAGATAACTAAATGAAGTAAAATTCAAAGCCGAGATCTTTAGACCAAGGCATTCCCATTTCTGCTGAAATGCGTGCTCACATATTAGCCTAAATGGCAAGGGTTTTACTGAGTCAAAAGCGAGCCAGTAGATATTAACCTGTATCATGTGAGTGAACTTGGTTTGAAATCTTATATCAGGACTTCAGCTTGCTTCCCTGCTTTCAAATCGAGAAGGTTCTTCGGCAAAGTCTCACAGTCAGTCAATCGTGGGTGTCCGTGACATAATAGAAAAATCTTATAGATACCATCCAAGATGTGAAGGTATTAGAATTGTCCAAAAGCATGAAGCACAAATTAGTAAAGTAAGCTACAATTATAAGGCGCAGAATTTTCAAATTAGGAAAAGCTTCACTGGAATCTCATTTTAAAAAAGAAAAAAGTTATCACAAAATATCAGCCTACAACAAAAATCTCAGCCAGCAAATAATCAGCAATCCAGTATGAAGTCTTTGAAGAAAAGAAATAACAGTGGCATATTTTACCATCAAAGTTTCCATCGATAATTCAACTTGCGTCGTTGTAGTTGTCCATTGGAATGACAGCAATGCTTGCCATAAAATTAACTATCTTCGCAGAAAATACGGTCTTCCCAGCACCAGAGGGACCAGCTAATCGTATTAATGCTAGTCCATCATTCTTCGGTGCTTGACAAATGGCATGCCAGATAGGATACGCAAAACCCCTTCACAACTTACAAATCATCAAGAATTGGAGTAATCTCATAGAGTCCTTCATTTTGACCAATCCAACCTGATCTTTTAAGAGACCAGGTCTACACTGACTTGATTCAGCATCAGTAGTATCTTGTGCCATTGACATTGTACTATACTGTTCTAATGAAAACTTTATGAAGCTACTTTAGAGAAGATATTAGCTACCCATGCAATATTAGCTACCTTTTGCTATGTTATCTCAGTAGAACAGTGATGGACCTACAGGTACGGCGAGCAACTCAGTTGCTGCCCAAACTAAAGCTCTTCAAACTTGATATTTTTTCCCATAAAAAACCGAGTTTCGGTGTAGCAGAATATACCAAAACCCAGTGCCTAAATCCTGAGGGCCAAAAGCAAAGTTCATCTAACCAGTCATCCCCTTAGAAGTTTCATACCATTGCACAAAACCATACACCGGCCAACTCCAAAAAGCAACCGACAGACTTACAATTTCGACAATTCATAATTCAATCCACCGAAATAAATGAAACAAATTGAGCATCAAGAGCATATCTTTCGCAATACTTTAGATATTTCATCCAAATTATAATAAATAAAATGACACTAGTATTGCACTGAGAACCGAAAGATGATAAACATTACAACGACGCGCACTAAACGAAATAACTCATACCCGGATTAGCAAATCACCAGAAAATTAATTATAAACAAAAATAATAAAAGAGAAGTCACAATTTGAAGTAGAAAAAAAGTTTTTGATACGCTTTCGGATCTAGATACCAAAAACAAACCGAACCAATGCAGCATACCCGGATCAAAATCAGTATCCCATTTAAAAAATAGAATCAACCCGAAAAACATAGGAGAGAAACAGATAAACCTCATTTACAATATCAACTTTTTTATTTACACTGATCGTCGAGGTGGTTTTTAGTGTAAGTGTTGGATTCTGCTTTTTTCCCCTCGTTCCAGAATATACATTTACACAAACATATTCATATACGTACAATATATATGTATATATGTTCATAAAACTTTAATACACAATATAAGTGATCAATTATGAATTTACTAGTAATATCTAAATAAGCGTAACTAATTTTGTAAATTTTTAAAAATACCACTGAATTAATTTGACCGTTATTAGCCCCAAATAAACAAAATTTAAAAATACTAACGAATTAATATTATTGGCCGCCAAGAAAGTAAAACCCGGTTAAAACCCATTCCCAACTAACCCTGTTTTCGGTATTCTCTCAATGGCTTCCCAATTCACAGAGTTGTTCCTTACGCTCCCAGATTCTCTGCAGGGGGTGATCTTCAATAAACTAGAGGATGTCAAAAGGCTTTATCAGTTCTACAGTGTTTCCGAGCAATTGGCTTCAATTGTTTCTGAAACTCGCTTTCTATGTGTCGTAATGTCATATGAGATGGTATTGGCATCTCGAGAAAATGCTGTATGGCCCAAGGGTCTCATGTCATTTCTTGAAAAATTTGATTCCATTGAATCCATCACCCTGATATTTTCACCGGCTCCTCCCACAGACGACATGAACTATATCCGAAAGTGGAGACTAGACGCTAATGGCTTCGTTTTTCTTAAAGCACGAAAATTCAACGCCATTCAGGAAGGAGAAGTGAAAATATACAGAAGGCCACAATTGAGTGCTTTGCGATTTAGGATCAAATACATGAGGGATCTTAAGAAAAGATTCCCGTCGCTGCGCAAAATATCAAATCTTGATATAGGAAACCAGGGTACGTTCATACTAGAAGATCAAGCTCTCCAAGATCTGAAGAGAAGGCGACCTGTGTCTTCAAAAGTCACCCTGAAAGTATGGATTAAAGCAAACATGGAGTACTCTGGAACAATTCTGAAAGATATACTACTGCATTGTGAAACTGATGAGAATGTGTCGGAGGAGGACTTGATAAAAAATGCCTTTTCAGAAGGAGAGGCAGAATTGGCGGCAATGATAATGCAGGAGGAGCCCACCACTAAATGTTGCACAGATATGATCAAATACTATTGTGGCCCGAGATAGGTACAGTTTACTATATTTTTTTTTACCTTTATCATTTTTTGAACAGTTAATTGATTTTTTTGTATTGAAATCGATCGTTCAAGATTTTTAGCCAAAGATCTTTTGGTCTTTCCATTCTCCTATTTTTGAATTAGGTACAGTTTACCATATTTTTTGTACCTTCATCATTTTTTGAACAATTGATTGATTTTTTTTTTTGTACTTGATTGATTGAAATCGATTATCCAAGATTTTTAGCCAAAGATCTTTTGATGTTTCCATTCTCCTATTTTTGCGTGTTTAGTTAGAAATGACATATAATAACAATAACAATTACAATAATATGTGTTAGGTCCACATTAAATGACACAAGTTTATCGTGCATTTTTTTTTTCCAAATTTTAATCTATCTCCCTACCTTGTGTGAACTTACAAGAAAAATGTGCAAAAAAAATTACAAGAATGCACTAATAAAACTCATACGCAAATTAACATATCACCAGAAATCAATTCTAAACAAAAAGAAGAAAAGAAAGTTACAATTTGAAGTATAAAAAAGGTTCTTGATACGCTTTCGGATCTAGATACCAAAACAAACCGAACCAATGCAGCATACCCGCAAATAAGAGATCAAAATCAGTGTCCCATTTAAAAAAGAGAGAATCAACCTTAAAACATAGGAGAGCATCAGACATCAGACATACCCGATTAACGATATCAATATTTAAGAACACTAATCGCCTATGGCGATACTCTGATTCAATCATATAAGTGGGGTCCAACAAGGAAAAGGGTGTTAGCATATGAGCATGAACTCCTTTATACAAAGTGATTTTTATCATAAGTGTTGGATTCTGCTTTTTTCCCGGATTTTCTCTATTTTCCTTCGTTTTGTGTGCTCGACTTTTATTTACAAATCACAGAAGATTGCTTGGTGAGATGGGAATTGTGATTTCGTCGGGAGTTTTTGAGGAACTGGGAAATCTTGAGAATTTGCTATGAAAATTTCTGCACAACTGCACAAGACTCACATAAGATCGTAGAAACTAACAAGGGGTGGGTCTGTATTGTTTGATTTATAAAATCCACTTTTCAAAAATGGTAATCACCAAGAGCCGTGGTACGAACTTTGTGAATGGATTCATGGAAGAAAATGCACTAGTTCCAAATTGTGGTTATTTCCTTCCAATATGCATATAAAAGTGTATAGGTCGTCATGGCATGAACTTTGTGAATAGATTCTTAGCTTCCTATCGATTAGTTCCGGTTGTAAACAAAATGGCATTCTGAAATTAATTAATATACGCAATCATACAAGACTGAAATATAATCAGAAGAAACAAAAGTTGAATCTACCTAGAACAATGACACCAATCAAATAAAAGTTGTTGGTTATGGGCAACACTTGAAACAAAATACTGAAAGTTTTTTATAAGATTAACTTGTTGGGAAATAATAAAAAAAAAAATTGCATAGAATGAAATCTAGTTAGCCATCAGGTACGTGGAATAGTACGAAATCGAGAACACATGTTGTCTCCCACCCGTCTGGAGGCGGAACGCCGCGCGACATGAAGGAAGTTTCCTTACAGGGATATTCCTTGATCATGGTATCGGCAAGTTCACGATATTCGTCCTCTTCAAAGCAATTCATCTCATGGCCAGGTTCAATTTCTTGGATGGAAATAAGAATGGCATCCTTGATCGCACATCTAGAACATGACAATTTGACCAAGGGTGCTGTCCATAGCTTTACACAGAAATCCTTCGACAGCTTTTCCTTTGTTCTTCTGGCAATGTCTTCTTCCCAGAAAATAGTCCCCAGCTCCGTGGATTCAACTGCCCAAATATTCTTCAAATTTGGAAATAAAGCAAGAAGCTCTTTCTTAAAAGCAAACCTACGCTTGAAATGGAACATGTGCCTGATAATTGAATCAAGTAAGGCATGACGATACTCAATTTCGAACTCAGACTTGTTTTCAAGCATGGGATCAATGCTTGTAGTATCATCAACAAGGCTCTTGGCAGAAACTAAGATGAAGCTCGATGAATCCGATTTATACACAAGGAAAGGCAAAGATCTTGGTAGTTTCAAATCGCAGGAGAATTGGATGCTTACATATTCAACGCAAGATAACTTTTTCAGAAACTTGTGAATTCCCGGTGACCAACAACAACTACCCCAGTGATCAATACGAATTTGCACGGAAATAAAGCGGGTGTGAAGAACAAGTGCGGCAAAAAGCTTGGACACTGAAGAACAAATGCATAGACATTTGGCATCACTGATTTTTTCGAAAATATAGACGATTAACTCTGATGGAAGGCGATCGAAATCCGCAGAGACCATCGTTTTCTTCCGCAGAAGCGACTAGTAATATTTTATCTTTTGCCCTTGAGATAAATTATAATATTTAAATTAATTATATAACATCTCTTGATAGTCCAACCCAAATCAAATATTTAATTAGATGCTAACACGGCAGTTACCTAAATTAATTAGATATTCTTAAAAAGTAACTTTTAATATGAGAAGATATTTTATTTTTTGAAAAATATTTATTCATTCTTTAAAATTTTGATAAATAAATCTTTTTATGATATGAATCATTCTATTCAATTAACATATTAATTAAACACAAAAACTCCTGTGAGACGGTTTTACGGGTCAATTTTGTGAAATAGATATTTTATATGAGTAACCCATAAGAAAAAATATTACAATACTTTTTATGTCAAATATATTAATTTTTATTGTAAACATGGATATGATCGATCCGTCTCACGAATAAAGATCTGTGAGACAGTCTCATTAAAGACCTACTCTTAATTAAATACAATAATAGGAAAGAAATCAATTTTATGACAAAAATCTCAAATAAAATAAATAATATTTATGTCATAATTTGTTATTATAATAATTAAAATTTAAATATATTCATTACATTATATCAATAATTATTCAAACACTTATACTTATTAATTCAAATAATTTAATTACATTTTGTTATTTCAGATTTTAAACCTAGAGATCAATTAAACTAATTCGATTATCCAAGATTTGATGCTAGGTTCACATTGGTTTAACTCTTTAAACTACGTTTTCAAGTTATAATCTAGCTATCTCCCTATATTTTGCAATTCTTTATTTGATTATTATCAATATTTGAAGTCTCAATTGTTCATCAAACCTCATTGTTCTCATCGGAACATGAGATCCTACATTTAGGACATTGTCCGAGTGCATCTAATGACATACGTGTCGTGGTGGTTAGAAGTCAAAAATTCTACTTTCATAGTCAAAAAAATCACTGTGCAAGTCAATAAAGAGAATACAAAAGATCCGCAAAAAAAAACCACCACAAAATTTGCTGAGACGCCCTCCTCTTCCTCTAACAAAACTCAAATCACTTCCAAAACTTCCAAGTATAGGAATATTAGTCAAAATCTACGTTCCCGATAAGAAGTGTGGCATTGCAAAACATTCGGAGGTATTCAGTGCGATGATAAATAAAATCTACATGTCGAATAATGGTATATCGGATCGGATGGGATCACTTTCCAGTTAAAAATCCCTTGAACAAAAAAATTCCCAGCCCGCCAACAGCCAATGATGCTAAGACCATGGAGATCTTGACGGGTTCGATATCCGGAATCTCAACTCTGCGATGCTTTGTATCGCGATGTGATCTTGTGGAGCTCACATTTTCTCGTACAAGGTTGCTGAGATTGTCGAGCTGATGCATGACTTGACGTTGTCCACGTGTTATGTTCGATATCTGCCACAAAAGTCCGACCAAAATCTAGATAACTAATGTAACCAAAAGAAATTTACACAGAAAGACAATGAAGTAATACCTCTTCCATTAAAGAAGACTCTTTTGCCAGTTGGGAGGAAGATAAGGAATTCGTCATTACTGGTCCGGTTAAAGAACCATTGCCTAAACCAGATATGAAATAGGAAGTTGGGGCCGACCCATTGCAGTATTCTGCCTGTAACGCTATGTTTTGTGAACTGGGAGAACCTCTTTTGCTATTTAACTTGGAATTTAACTCTTCAATGCGAGATGTGAAATCGTCCATACGATCATTTAGAGTAGAAATTTGTTCTGAAAGCTGCGTTATTGCTCCCTGCAGTATACAGGTTGAATACGATAAATAACTTCAGCGAGATGGATAATCTCATGTATCAGAAGCTTTACATACATTAGTACATCTAAATTTGAATTATTTTACCTGACTTGCCGACGTTGCTGGTGAATCTATGATTCTATCATCGAATCTTATGTTCATCTTCGACATGTTCTTATCTGTGCGTCCCGTGTATGAGTGTGACATACCACTGTTAAATCAAGTAACAAAAAAGTTCAAGGATACGATGCCCTATTACTTGATTAAAATGGTAACTGCTAATCATAAAAACTCTTAAACAATATTAATGATCAGATACCCATTGAATCGAGACAGTTAAAACTTTTACGTTTGAACTTGCAAGAAATGAAGTTCGTTTATATGCAAGGAACTCTATTATGGCAAAAAACCAATTGATATCAATATAATTATGCATTATTAAATACAGCTTACTAGCACAGCACTTGATTAAAATTCACAAACCATTATACATTATCAAGAAGTAAAAACATCTGGAGACATAAAAAGAATAGTATAACAAATACACCTTTTGAGATTCTTGATTCTTGTCGCAGCCCTTTCGGCTGAGACTCTGGAAAGTGCTTCCTTAGGACTTGAGACAAGATCCTCATCTATGCTAAGTTTGGTTCTCAAATCATCGGGCAATGCCTGTCAATCACAGATTAGAAACGCCTTAGGAAAAAAGAAGAATAAGAAGCATAAAGAGAGGCCCGGTCATTTCTCATACCATGACATCATCTATCATTTTCTCAAGCTGTATTTGTTCAATATAAGTATGTGGAACATATGAACCTTCCAATCCCAGCTGTTCAGCTACACATTTTACGACGAGACGGTCTCTACCTTGTACCTGTCTCAAATAAAGCAGGTTCAACATCTTAAACAACCAAATGAAACGAAAATATATGAGAGTCCAGCACATCATTGGTTTTCATAGAGAACTATCTCATGAAAAAGTAGGAAATTCGAGCTATATACACGTTAATTATCAAGAGGAAGATGTGATAGGATGAGTAATGACATAAAGAAAATTAACTCGCACACATTTAAAAAAAAATCATGAAGTTGATAGTAGATGGGAAGCTTTAGTCAGAAAAAGTATAATTCAATATTAGAGACTTGGAGTGGAACGGGAGATGGAAAGTGGTGGCAAAAGTGTACTACCTGAATGTAATGACGCTTTAACTGTTCCAGCCAATCAATTTTCACGCAGACCTTTTCATCCAAAAAGACATGGCAGCTTCTTTTGAGTATGGAGGCTATTGTGTAGCCCAAGGCCATCAATCCACCAAGAAGACGAACACTAACTTCAAATGTTATTCTTGGAGATATGACAAAGGGAGGATCAGTGACCCATTCCTACAGTTTATAAGCATGCCCAAGTAAGAAAATTTTAAAAACATTCACTATGTTTATTTTCATTATACTAAGCCAATTTACCATTTCTAGCATGACTCGACAAACCCCGTAAACAGAACCAAACATTGCGATTGTTTTTGATTTTGTGGTGGTTTACAAATTCTAACAGTCCAATGGGAATAAGGCCAGGGAAAACATTTTAATTAATAAAGCATACACATTTCGCAAGTAAATACAACTTTCCGGAGATCGGTTGAGTCAAAGAACAAATAGAGACAAAAAATAGTGGAGAAAGGTGGAAATGCAAATGAAGAGGTTAAAAAAACCTCCAATCCAAAAGAATCATTTATTCTTTCTGTTTTCTAAATGTCTTTTTCGATAACCTCGTAGAACTAATTTATATACATCCATTAAGGAAAGTATTTTGACTTCGTACCCAAAATTAAATAAGTATTCGCATGGTTAAGTACGTTTTCACATGTCAGCCATATACTTCAAGAAGGTAATGAATATCAGACTTTTGCATTTGGAAGGAAGAAGTTTTTTAAAAAAAGATAGATTAAATGTAGTCACTCAAGCAGGCTTATGAGTTGATCCATGTCAGTTGTATGAGGTTACGACTAGATAAAAGCATTCTTGGTTCATATACGCAGCTAGAAAAAATTAGATAGACACTCAAGTCTCCGACTACGTCATTAATTGAATAATAAGAGCAGACCTCAAACATAAGATTGTATTTTCCATCTTTATTACGCATCCTCAGGTAAGATTGGCAAGTCTCTGGATCTTCACCAGGCGGCAGAAGATAAATATCATATGTTTGTTCTGTACTTTCTGAATGCTCTTCAGACATGGCAGACTTAATTTGTTCTGGAGACACATTCTTCTGGGACTGAATAGCATGCATTCAACACAATTATAACAAGAGTCTGTACAAGCTATCACAGAACAATCTTCATGACTAAAACATCACAAGTACAATAGATTTAGGTGAAATGAATAGATCAAAATTTACCTTCAATATATAGGTAGGACTTTGAAATCCAGTAAACGGGTTAAATTTGTTGGTAATTTTTATATGAGCTGTGCGGAGATCAGGTTCAATAAACGCCTTATACATAGGATATACCTGCAAGGAGAAGTGTGGCTGAGAACTTGTGGAAGGGGTACGAGGTATTTCATGCTTTACTTAAATTAGGTACGAGGAATACCCACGGTTTCAGATATTTGGTGAATTATTTCTTCTGGTTCCTGCCCAGCACGTTGTATGTCCCGTATAACCCGTTTTACGAGATCAAAGTGAACACCACCTGTCACAGATACCCGGAGATCCAGCAGAGGACGCAATTTTTCACTTAAAGCATAGATGCCTTCTATAATCACAATACGAGAACTTGGGACTTCAAGAGTCCTGCAGTAGCATGTGACTTCATGAGAACAGATGTTAAACTCCACTGGCAGTAAAGAAGAGTGATGAGATAATAAAAGAAGTTTGCAACATCAAACAAACCAATCAACTTTTATGACTTGAATATTGAGATTTGTAAGGTAAAAAAACCTCAACTTAAATTGCTAAAATAAAGATGAGAAAAAAGGAGGAAACTTCACCACCATCACCACCAAAAATAAAAGAAAAGAAAACAAGAAGAGAACTCTGTATCAAGAAATAACTCTGCTCACTTATTAACTAAAATAACCTCTGAGAAAAAATTACAAGGGCTTTGATGAGTCAAAAGTGACTAGACACAGACCTGTATCCTGTGCGTGAACTGGATTTGAAATCATATATTGGGATTTCAGCCTGCTTCCCTGTCTTCAGATCGTGAAGGTTCTTCAGCAAAGTCTCATAGTCAGTCAATCGTGGGTCTGTGACATAATATCAAAATCTTATAAATACCATCCCAGAAGTGAAGGTAGGAGAACTTTCCAAAAGCATGGAAGCATAAATTAGTAAAGTAAGCTGCAATTATAAAGAGCCAGAGAAGTCTCAAATATTCAGTTGAAAAAGAAGCAAAAATAATAATTCAAAGGAAAAGCATAACGGAAATCTCATTTTCATAAAGAAAGAAGTTGCTATCACAAAATATCAGCCTACAACATTAATCTCAGCCTGAAAATAATCAGTGATGCAGCGAGAACTCTGTGAAGAAAAGAAATATTAGTGGCACATTTTACCATCAAAGTTTCCATCGATAATTCGACTAGCATCGTTGTAGTTGTCCATTGAAATGACAGCGATGCTTGGCATAAAACTAACAATCTTCTCAGTAAATACGGTCTTCCCAGCACCAGAGGGACCAGCTAATCCTATTAATACAAGTCCATCATTCTTCTGTGCCAACAACTGGCATGCCCGAACGACTACAAAAAACCCCTTCTCAAATGACAAGTTATCAGGAATTGGAGCAATCTCATAGCGATCTGAGTCCTTCCTTTTGAACAATCTAACTTGATCTTTTAAGAGACCGGGTCTACGCTGAGTTGATTCAGCATTAGAAGTATCTTGGGCCATTGATATTGTACTAGACTGTTCTGAAATTGAATGAGTATAAGAATGCCAACCAAATGAAAATTCTATGAAGCTACTTAAGAGATAGTAGACAAGGTCATGCATTTTGGAACTTGAGGAAAAAACACTGATTCATCAGAAAGATAAAGCTGAGAAGTAAAATCACCAGAAAATAAATATTAGAGCTTTTCATAAATATAAAGAATCTCTATCAGGGGAAGTAGTAACTTGATTAAATTGGCAATTTACAAATTTAAAAACCCAAATGCAAACTAAACTGAAAGCAGATAATTTAGGGAACAAAGAGCTACAGTAGCATTTACACCATGCAATATGAGCTACCTTATGCTATATTACTTCAGCAGAACAGAGCTTGACCTACACGTGCGACGAGCACCACAGTTTCTGCCCAAACTATAGCTCTCCATATTTTTTTTTATTTTTATTTTTTTTTATAAAAAAGAGTTTTGATGTAGCAGAACATACCAAGACACAGTACCTAAATCCTGAGTGTCAGAAGCATAGTTCATCTAACCACTGGCATCCCCTCATATGGTTCATACCATCGCACATAACCACAGACTGGCCAACTCCAAAAAGCAACTAAAAGACTTAAATTTTGATAATAAAAAATCAATCCATCAAAATAAACGAAAAGAATTGAGCATCAAGAACATATCTTTCAAATATTATTGATATTTCATAAAAATTATAATCAATAAAATGACATTAGTATTGCACTGAGAATCAAAAGATGATCAACATTACACCAATGCGCAAAAATTACAAGAATGCACTAAACGAAAATCAAACTCATGCCCAGATTAACAAATCACAAAAAAAAAAAGTTATAAACAAAAATAAGAAAAGAAAAGTAACAATTTACAGCACAAAAAAAAAAAAGAGTTCTTGATACGCTTTCGGATCTAGGTACCAAAACAAACCGAACCAATGCAGCGTACCCGTAATAAGAGATCAAAATCAGTGTCCCGTTTAAAAAAGAGAGAATCAAGGACCCGAAAAACATAGGAGAGAAACAGACATACCTGAATTTACGACATCAATCTTCAAGTACACTAATCCCCTGTGCTGATACTCTGATTCAATTATATAAGTGGGGTTCAACAAGAAAGGAAAAGGTTGGTTGCTTTTTCAGCATTAGCTCTTTTATAGGAGGTGATTGTTAGCATACGTGTCGGATTCCGATTTTTCCCGGATTTTCTCTATTTTACCTCGTTTTGTGTGCTTAATTTTTATTTGCGAAATACAGAAGATTGCTTGGTGAAATGGAAATTGTGATTTCGTCGGGAGTTTTGGGGAACTGGGAAATTTCGAGGTCTGCTGCGAAAATTTCTGCACAAGACTCACAGAAGATCGTAGAAACTAACGAGGGCCGAGTCTTCATTGTTTGATTTCTCTTTTAAAAAATCCACTTTTTTATAGATGGAAATTTACTGGTTTTTAAGGGGGAAAAAACTATAAAATCATATCGTTTCCTAAAATATGATATTATCTATACTATATATTTATTATATATATATATTTATTGTGTTGTGGGATTAAAGTTGAGATGTCTATGCTAAATAGTAAGTCATCTTATTCATAGTAAAAAATAATATTTTTTATATAAAAATAATAAATTTTCGTGGGTCGAGTCAAGTGAGATATTCTTCTCACAAAATCGACATGTAACGATCTAATAGGAATTTTTGTGTATGCTAATTGATTTGATGAAGCCTTATCTTTATTATATAACTTTAGAGTAGGTCTCTTGTGAGACAGTCTCACGAATCTTTATCTGTGAGACGGGTCAAATCTACCGATATTCACAATAAAAAGTAATACTTTTTCATGGATAACCCAAATAAGAGATCTGTCTCACAAAATACGACCCGTAAGACCATCTCACATAAGTTTTTGTCGTAACTTTACTATGATTTTTTTTTATTTTCCTAAAATAGTTTTTACTTTTAAATCTTTCAATCTTATTTTTATCTATAATTTTAAATTCAGTCCACTTATCTATATTTTTAAATCTTTTGATAGTTATATCACTTTTAATAATAAAAAAATTATTAAAAAATTATTAATTTGAAAATAACAAAGATTATGGTATTTAGATAATTATTTTAATTGTACAAGAACAGTAGTAACAACAATAATAATAAGAAGCCTAGATTAAAATGCTAAGTGGTTATTCATGTACAAATTTAAAGTATATTGTGTAGAGAAATTATTTTATTTTAAAAATAAATATTTTTTAGATTACATATTTAATTCGTGTAAAATTATAAATTTCATAATAGAAAAGATACATGCATCATCCAGCTCCATTAATTTATTATATTGCTGTGTGGTCCATTTGTTCATAAAATTATATTATTTAATGTGATTGACATGGTATAGTTTGAACGTTGAAAATAGTACGTACAATATATATGCGACCTAATTAAATGTCCCCAATAAGATTTGATTTTAATTCCAAATTCTAGATTCATTGTAGATTGTTGTTGATACGTGACGTTTGGACTGTTTTATAGTTTAAAATATTTTAATTACGTTATTGACATTCATTATAATTTTTGGTAAAGTTATCGTCGTTTGATTCTACATGCATATATTTTGGTCCATACAAGAACAAGAGATTTGTTGTTTATATTCTTGACCCAATATAATTTAGATCAATTTTGAAGTTATATCACATTTGAAATATCTCGTCCATTTTACCTTTCTTTATCTTTCCACGCATTTTAAATCATATTGTTGGTGTTTTAGATAAATCCGAAATTATACAATAAAAACCGTTGGTACGAGTACACAATCTTTTTCTTCTAATATGTAAATAAAAGTGTATGGCAAAAACTTGTGTGAGACGGTCTCACGGGTCATATTTGTGAGACGGATCTCTTATTTGGGTCATCCATGAAAAAATATTATTTTTTATGTTAAAAGTATTACTTTTTATTGTGAATATAGGTAGGATTGACCCGTCTTACAGATTAAGATCCGTGGGACGGTCTCACATGAGACCCACTCAAAGTGTATAGGTACGAGGAAACTGCACATATGTGCATAGACAATGGTATTATATATGCGTTGACGCTTTAGTTGATTTATTGGTCAAGAATAATAATAACATAATTATACAAACAAAAAGGTCATTCTCGTGCCAAAATCAGTTTTGAAAAGAAAGTAAAATATAATAACAAAATAAAAGAGTTTCATGTAAGGGTGACGTTTATCGATAAAGCTAGGAAATATCGGCCAAGTTCCCTTCACTAAGGGAAACCGATTCGGTGCTTCTAGATAACGCGAGCAAAAGAGATTTATATCTTTTTTCCGTAGGAAATAAATCGTATACAAAAAGATATTACAACATGGTTAATTATCGATCATCGTGGAATCAAACGTTTGTCATTATATCAAATATAACTATAATTTACCAAGACAATAATTGCTTCATAAGAAATATTGTCGTTTTCTTGTTGACGCAATGCCCAAAAAGTAGGATTTTATGATTTCACATGGTATCGGGGAAATGAAATTCTAAAAGATACATGAAGCGCAAAAGTTAGTATATACCATTGAATTGGTTTGGGATCATATTTGCTACTTGACAATTACCCAGATCCCCATGTAAATGCCTTGCGCTGATCCCGGCATCGTCCTCACCAAATGATTAATGTAAATACAACTGAAAGTTACACATGATCACGGATAGGGTTGGACTCGAACCTTGGTCAACAGGCCAGTTAACTGGGTCAACGAGATTGGCTCGAAACCTTGACCGTGATCGGTCTTAGGCGGGCCGGTTATGGTTTTAGATTTAAAAAAATTTTGACTCATCGGGTCGGTTACGGTTTTAGCATTAAAAAATTTTTGACTCATAGGGTTCGACCCGATGGGTTGGGCAGGTCGACATTATTATTATTATTATTATTATTTTAAAAAAATGTGAGTAATTGAGCCTTGAAATAACGAAAAAAAATAGGAGAGTCTTGAAGTAAGGCGTGGGCATGTCCTGACCGCAAAGAGTAACGAAAATTATGAGGATAGAGCTCGAGATTTATGATGATAATATCATATTTTAAGAGCCTTAATTGTGATATATATTTGATTAAATGAAGACTTTTGGAGTCTAAAGACTTTTTTTAAAATTGAAATAAATGAATATTCTAAAGAGTTTTATAAGTGCAAATCATTTTTTTCACATTTTTTATTTTTAAATGTTTTATTAATTAACAAATAATTAATTTTTAATTTTTTTTAAAAAAAAATAGGGTCTACCCACACCCATACCAAACTAGGCGGTCAACCGAGCTCGGACCTGGACCGCCGAGTCCATAACGGACCGTACACGGGTTACGGTTACGGGTTGAGATTTTCTAGATCCTAATCCCCCGGACCAACCCATTGCCAAGCCTACTAAAAGTTGTATTAGCTACTAATTTAGTGACCAAACTCTAAGCAATTAAGGATTAAATACTTTGAGTGTTATCGAACGATGCATGCATGTACAAAACATGCTGTTACAAAATATTTTATTACACTTTCTGATGTTCAAATCTGAGAATAATTGGAATACAAATGAAACAAAAACGCATTATTCCAATAATAGTACTCCACCATACAACTTGTTATTATTCAAGAATGCTGACTGCATACTTAACAATAATTGTTAAATCTCAATCATTCATTGTACCAATCATTCCAGTCACATACACGTAGTAGCAAGTATCCATAGCCCATGTTTTTACCACATAGACCTGACTTAGATCTTTAGATGAAACATTTGGGGTACTATCTACCTGCTAACATCGAATTTCCGATCTTACTAGGATGCTTTGTCTCTTTAGTAAAGTAATTTACGATGACACAAAAACTCCATGCGAAATCGCAAAGGAAAAAAAAAGTAGTAAAACCATATTAATGTAATCTTAAGATACCTTCTAAAAAGACTGTGAACACGTTTATTGCAATATAATTCCAATGATCGGATAAATTTTCAAGGCGTTAACGTTGAACTGAGAAATGGTGTCATTGCTTGTCTCAATTAAGTCAAATATTAGGCCTACAGAATATCAATCAAGATTCAAGTACATGGTCCCTTTGTTTACCTTACTCGGATATATAAATATAAAACTAGATATAAATTATAAAACTTTTCGTCGTGATAACAATATTTTATTAAAAATGTTGAAAATTAATATTTTAATATTGAATATTGAATGTTGAATATTTGAATGTTGAAAATTAGGTAAAATTAGGTGTTGAATATTGAAATTTGTGTGTGATGATGAAAGTAATGATGTAATTTATTTTTGGATTATTTGTAAAGATTTTCTATAAATAGATCTCTCATTTGTGAAGAAAATCATAATTGAGTTGAGAGAAAAATATTATAAATGTGTAGTGTGATAATTTTGAGAGTTTGAGATTTTTACTTTTTACCGTAAATTTTTATTTTTTCACAACACGTTATCAGCACGAAGCTCTAAAAGTCCTCCATATTTTTCCAAGCTCCAAAACAGAAGAAAAAGCTAACAAAAGTAATAATATTTATTTTACTGTTTATTTATTTATTGTGTATATACTTAATATATGATATAATATTATAATAAAATAAATTTTTCAAAAACTTGTTATAAATCCTAGGAGGATGTTAAGACGACATCCCACACTCCCGGTAAGGGATACGACAAGTATAAAAGTCTATAAGGTTTTTAAACAAAATATCTTATTACACCTCATTATAATAATGTGATATGATATACATAATTGTTTAAACATGGCTAATGTTATATACACCATATTATTACCATAAAATTATACAAATACATACATTTATTTTTTTGTACACCAACGGTCATAAACGGTAACAAAACGGCTATTTTTTGCCCTATAAATATGATCTCACAAACACATTCAATCACTCCAACTTTCTCTTCTTCTCTAAAATTATTTTTCATCAAATTTTTGAAGAAAAAAGAAGATGGCTTTCACAAAGTTATTTTTAATTATTTTGGTTATAATACTACGAATCTTGTATTATCGGAGAATATCCTCCTCGTGTGTTTTCTTTATTTTTACGAATGCTTGTATTTGTTGTTTATCCACTACTTTGTATTGTAATATTCATTAACTAATAAAATGCATAGTAATTTTTTTTAGTACCACCATGTCAAACTTGGCAAAGCTCGAATTCATTGCTCTTGATATTACGAGAAAAAATTATATGCCATGGACTCTCGATGTAGAAATGCATCTTGAGTCATTAGGTCTAAATGAGACCATAAAAGAAAATGACATATGCATATCACAAGAAAAGGCAAGAGCCATGATATTTTTGCGTCGACATCTCGACGAGGGATTAAAATGTGAATATTTGATTGAAAAAGATCACATGGCTTTGTGGAAGGGAATAAAAGAAAGATTCGAACATATAAGGGAAGTTATACTTCCGACCGCCCGAAATAAATGGAATACGTTGAGATTCCAAGATTTTAAGAAAGTCAGTGATTACAACTCGGCGATGTATCGAATAATCTCGCAACTGAAATTTTGTGGGCATGAGATTACTGCATTGGAAATGCTTGAAAAAACATTTTTCACTTTTCACGCATCGAATATAACTCTACAACAACAATATAGAGTGCGTGGATTTTCGAGATATTCTGAACTAATCGCATGTCTCCTTGTGGCGGAAAAGAATAATGAGCTTTTAATGAGAAATCATCAGGCACGACCCACTGGTTCAACGGCATTTCCTGAAGTAAATGTCGTAAACAAAAATGAATTTAAACCTGGAAACCAAAATCAAAGTTATAGACAAGATTTTGGTCGAGGACAAAATCGAGGTCGTGGTCGTGGACGTGGACGTGGAAGTGGTCGTGGTCGTGGACGCGGCCGTGGCTTTGAAAATAATCGAAATAGGTATTTCTATAACTCATCTCAAAAGAGCGTCCCAAACTATCCACCGAAAAGGCATCAAGAGAATATGAGTGTTAATGAGAATCACTCAAAAAGATTTGAAAGTTCTTGTTTCAGATGTGGTACTCCAGGACATTGGTCCCGTATTTGTCGAGCCCCTGAGCACCTTTGTAAACTTTATAAAGAATCAATAAAGGGGAAAGAAAAAGAGACCAACTTTACTGAACACAGTGAACCTTTGAGTGGTTCAACTCATTTTGATGCTGGAGATTTTCTGATTGATTTCTCAGATAATGATCAATTTGCTGGTGGAATAAATATGTAAAATATTTTATTTTTTCATGTACTCGTACGATAATGTTTTATAGCGTGTT
Source organism: Primulina huaijiensis (assembly GCF_012295235.1). Taxonomy (NCBI): domain Eukaryota; kingdom Viridiplantae; phylum Streptophyta; class Magnoliopsida; order Lamiales; family Gesneriaceae; genus Primulina; species Primulina huaijiensis. The sequence goes on along the minus strand of NC_133317.1, from coordinate 7,177,952 downwards.
ATATTGTATTGTATTTTATTGTCAGTAATTTTATTTCATTGCATATTTTTTTTGAAGTCCAAATATGAAAAATGCTATGAACCAAGCTGAAGTTTGCATACCTGATAGTGGTACAACGCACACTATCCTCCGAGATAAAAGATATTTCTTGGAACTAAAACCAACGAAAACAATGGTGAATACAAAATTAGGTCCTGTAGACTCGATTAAAGGATGTGGTAAAGCACAATTTTTGTTACCTAATGGTACAAAATTTTTTATCAATGATGCTTTGTATTCACCACAATCGAAAAGAAATTTGTTGAGTTTTAATGATATATATTCCCATGGGTATGATAATCAAACAATGAATGAAGGGAATGAGAAATATATATGTCTTACCACATATAAATCAGGAAAGAAATATGTTATTGAAAAACTGCCAATGCTCCCTACTGGATTGCATTATACACATATAAGTCCCATTGAATCAAACATGGTAGTTGATAATTCTTCAATATTAACCAATTGGCATGATCGATTAGGACATCCTGGTTCAACAATGATGCGAAGAATTATAGAAAATACACATGGTCATCCGCTGAAAGACCAGAAGATCTTTCAGAATAATAAGTTTCAATGTAAAGCATGTTCTCTTGGAAAACTTATTATAAGACCGTCACCAGCCAAAATCTAAACTGAATCACCAATGTTTCTTGAACGTATTTAGGGTGATATTTGTGGATCAATTCATACACCATGTGGACCATTCAGATACTTTCTGGTATTGATTGATGCCTCCAGCAGATGGTCACATGTATGTTTATTGTCAACTCGAAATGTTGCATTTGCAAGATTACTTGCTCAAATAATAAAATTGATGAATAAATTTCTCGATTATACAATCAAGAAAATTAGACTTGATAATGCTGGTAAATTTACTTCTCAGACTTTCAATGATTATTGTATGTCTATGAGAATCATTGTTGAGCATCCTGTTGCTCATGTACATACACAGAATGGATTGACTGAATCATTGATTAAACGTCTGCAAATGATTGCTAGACCAATGATTATGTAAACAAAGCTTCCTATTTCTATATGGGGACATGCAATTTTACATGCTACTTCATTAATTCGCATCAGACCAAGTGCATATCATAAATACTCCACATTGCAGTTTGCATTTGGTAAAGAACCAGACATTTCTCATCTGAGAATTTTTGGATGTATGGTGTATGTGCCTATTGCACCACCCCAACGAAAGAAAAATGGGACCTAAAAGCAAGATAGGAATTTATATCGATTATAATAGTGCTTCAATCATTCAATATCTTGAACCTCAGACAGGCGACATGTTCACAGCACGTTTTGCTGATTGTCATTTTAATGAGAAAATCTTCCCAATGTTAGGGAGAGACAAGAAACATACCGAAAAGAAAATTACATGGTATGTATCATCATTGTTACATCTGGATCCAAGAACACAACAATGTGAAAAAGATGTACAGCAAATTGTGCACTTGCAAAGAATAGCAAATCAAATACCAGATGCATTTACAGATGCAAAAAGGGTAACTAAATCATATATACATGCTGTAAATGCTCCTGATCGAATTGAAATTCCAAAGAAACAAATTGAACAAAGTCATGATGTTGTAAAACGCCTAAAGCGTGGAAGGCCAGTCGGTTCAAAAAATAAAAATCATCGAAAAATAAAATTCATAGAGAAACACAATGATCACAAAATAGAGAATGATGTTCCTGAAGAAACACATGATGATGAAAATTTTCTGTCAGAACCACAAACTGACGAGAATCATTAAATCGCTATCAATTATATTAATACTGGACAAATATGGAACCGAAAAGATATAGAAGAAATTGATGATATATTTTCTTATAAAGTGGCAATTGACATCATAAATGATAATGAAGATCATGAACCAAAATCTTTTGGTGAATGTAAAAATCGGCAGGCTTGGATAAAATATAAAGATGCCATCCAGGTTGAATTGGATTCGCTAAATAAACGTAATGTTTTTGGACCTATAGTCCTTATACCTGAAGGTGTAAAACCTGTTGGATACAAATGAGATTTTATTCGAAAGCGAAATGAGAAAAATGAAATAGTAAGATATAAAGCTCGACTTGTTGCACAAGGTTTTTCTAAAAGGCCTGGAATTGATTATGAAGAAACGTATTCTCCCGTGATGGATGCAATTACGTTTCGGTATTTGATTAGCCTGGCAGTATCTGAAAATTTAGAAATGCTTCTTATTGATGTTGTTACAGCTTACTTATATGGATCAATTGATAGTAATATATATATGCAAATCTCTGAAGGATTTAAGATGCCTGAAGCACAAAGTTCAAAACCCAGAGAATGTTATTCTGTGAAATTACAAAGATCATTATATGGTTTAAAGCAATCCGGCCGAATGTGGTATAATCGGATAAGTGATCACTTGATGAAAAAGGGATATGTAAATAATTCAATATGTCCTTGTGTTTTCATTAAGAAAACCACATCCGGATGCGTAATTATTGTTGTATATGTTGATGATTTAAACATCATTGGAACGAATAATGAAATTCATGAAGTTGTGTCATGCTTGAAGGAAGAATTTGAAATGAAGGATCTTGGAAAAACCAAGTATTGTCTGGGTTTACAAATTGAACAAAAAGAATGTGGAATATTTGTTCACCAGACAAATTATACAGAAAAGATCCTTAACGTTTTAATATGGATAAATCAAATCATTTAAGTACTTCAATGGTTGTTAGATCATTAAACATTNCCCAAACTGGATATGTATTTACTCGTGAAGGCACTGCAATTTCTTGGCGTTCACAGAAACAAACGCTCATAACAACTTCATCAAATCATGCCGAGATTATTGCACTACATGAAGCAAGCCGTGATGTGTGTGGTTAAAATCAATGACCCAACATATCCAAATCTCATGCGGATTATCATTCGATGAGAAGCCTGTGATACTATATGAAGATAATGCTGCATGTGTTGCTTAAATAAAAGAAGGATACATAAAAAAGCGACAGAACTAAACATATTCCTCCTAAGTTTTTCTTATTCACCAAGGAGCTTCAGAAGAATAAATGTATTGATGTTCGTCACATTCAATCAAGTGAAAACTCATCAGATCTCTTCACAAAGGAAATTCCTACGACAATATTCAGAAAGCATATATATCATATTGGGATGCGTAATCTACGAAATCTGTGAAGAATTGTTCGTGTCAACATGAGCGGGCGTTTACGTGACTGCACTCTTTTTCCCTTACTATGGTTTTTATCCCAATGAGTTTTTCCAAGTAAGGTTTTTAACGAGGCAGTATAAAAACATGTAATGAAGACAATCATTATGATCATTATCACAAGGAGGAGTGTTGAAAATTAATATTTTAATATTGAATATTTGAATATTGAATGTTGAATATTTGAATGTTGAAAATTAGGTAAAATTAGGTGTTGAATATTAAAATTTGTGTGTGATGATGAAGGTAATGATTTAATTTATTTTTGGATTATTTGTAAATATTTTCTATAAATAGATCTCTCATTTGTGAAGAAAATCACAATTGAGTTGAGAGAAAAATATTATAAAGTGTGTAGTGTGATAATTTTAAGAGTTTGGGATTTTTATTTTTTACCGTAAATTTTTACTTTTTCACAACAAAAAGAATATTTGCAAAAACTTATTTTAATTACTTTTCAATTTCTACGTACAATTTCCAAATATTTTATTGTCTAAAAAATTGAAAATACTTAAAATAAACTCTTATAACTTCTCCACTTGCCAAATTACCATGATTCTTTTTATATTTCCACACTATTAATCATGTCAACACATTTACGCATAAACTAGTTTCCGTAAACAATATTTCTCGATGTTAAATAATTTTTTGTGCGCAAAATTTGGACATTATATACTAAAATATGGATTTTATCAAGATTCTTTTAAAAATAATTCAAACTATTATTTAAATACCATTTTATTTACTATTTTTATAATTGATTGTGTTGTGTAATATTTTTTAAAAACTTTTATATTATGAAAAGCTCTTCTTTTTTTCCATGATACAAGACACGCCAAGGTACTGTGTACTAATGATATAGATATTCCCAAAAACAATTGGACCCTGATTAGAGCTCTTTAGGCGGCCAATCCAAAATTACTCATCCATTCGTCCATATTTAATGGGCCTAGACCATGGATACAGCCCAAATTATTAGGCAATCGAAGAGCCCAGTATATGAACCAGACTTCCAAATCTCCAGTCTCCACATATTATGACTAACTGCGTTTCAACTTCGTATATTTCATATACCTGGGTTTTTTTTTAAATAATTTAATTTTTAAAATTAATTGCAAAAATACTTTTTAAAAAAAGGTTTGCAAGAATATCGCAATCCGTTCTTACGGAGCGCGGACGCTGTTCACGTGGAGCAGCGTCACGGAATATATATCAAAACCGTCGCTAAAATTAAATTAGCGACGGTAAATTAAATTAGCGACGGTTTTTGAATCGGCGACGGTTTAAAACCCGTCGCTAATTTTAGCGACGGTCGTCGCTGAAATGAATTAGCGACGGTTAACCGTCGCTCATTTTAGCGACGGTTTGTAATGCTATCACACGCTGCGGATAATTGTATCAACATCGTGCACATGTACGTCGCGGATAATCTTGAACTTTCAACGGCTTGCATCTTTGCAGCGTGCAATGTACGCTGCGGAAAGAGAATTTGCGCGCTGCGAAAAGCTATTTTTTTTGTAGTGAAGACAGAGAAAAAAAGCAGACAAGAAATTCATCAAGAAATAAGTTTTTTCAGGAACCTCTACTATTCAACCTGGTTTTTTCAGTGATTCAGGGATGGCTGACATTGGTTTGTTTGGTCAGCAGGATTTTCAGACTCCGTCTTAGTCGAACATACACAGTTTTACAAATTTGCTTAATGTTGCTCCGCAGCATCTTGTACATGACATTCGACCACAGAATGATGTTGAGGAAAATGAACAACTTTCAATTGAGATATCCTAGTCTTACTACTTCTCCACAGTCCCAGGAAGCACCAATTTTGGTTCCATGATCATTTCAAGATTGGCATCATCAGATTCGCAGCCTCTTTTGGTTGATAAGCCATGAAAAACTTATTTTTTGATGAATTTCTTGTCTGTTCTTTTTCTCTGTCTTCACTACAACAAAAATGACTTTTCGCAACGCGCAAATTCTCTTTCCGTAGCGTACATTGCACGCTGCAAAGATGCAAGCCGTTGAAAGTTCATGATTATTCGCGGCGTGCTGTTGATACAATCATCCACAGTGGGATGTGGTTGATATTTCGGCATTTAGCGACGGTTTAAAACAGTCGCTAATAGTATCGACGAATTTTAAACCGTAGCTGATTCCATTTCAACGACGGTTTATAATTAGCGACGGTTTTTTAACCGTCGTTGATTCAATTTTAGCGACGGATTTTATACATATGTTCCGTCGCTAAAATATTGCGTCGCTTACGTGGAGCAGCGTCCGCTCCGTAAGATTTTTTTTTAAAAGTATTTTTGAAAATAATTTTAAAAATTAAATTATTTTTAAAAAAAACCCCATATACCTCCACAGTCTTTTACGTATTTGACAATTATCTACCCATAAATTATAATTTTTGCATTCGATAAAGAGGTAAGTAAGTCGGGAAGCTTGAAAAAGCATTCGAAGGGGAGGGGAAGAATCCGGTCATACCCATGCGATAATACAATTTTAGACAAACAAACAAAAAAATCATACTATTGTGAAAATATATATAGATCCAAATAGATCACTAGAAATCAACACTATCAAAATTCTCAACCACCATAACCAGTGATTTAATATGTTCAAAACCAAACCGGAAAACATTTCATTCGACTAAAATCTGTTACAGCTGACAGAAATCATTGATACAAATTAGTAAGTCTGAGTAGAATATAATCTTTAATCAGGATTTTTAAATAAAACTAATTATATCTTTACCCTTCTGTGGTTCTATCCGCTTATGGCCTTTTCACCAACCCTCTTATCATTATACAGCTTTGCTTGCTCATGTTTCTTGAACCAAAAATAAATATTAGCGCGTAGTTAAAAATGACCTGCAAAGAATAAGGGTTCATGTTACTGCTGGGTGTTCCAAGAATCTGCAAATGGATAGAAAATCATATAGTTTCAGTAATCAAGAAAACATATCAAATGCTTTTATATTTACAAAAATAGGATAGTCAAAAATTTGATTTATTCAGGCAAATTTTTTTGAAGCAAACAAGAGATTTGATGCAGAGACTCTTGTGGTTTTCAAGTCTTTATGCTTTTTTCTATAAATTTGGAGTACCTTTGGACACAAATGAAGAAATATAATAGGTTTACTGTTATGATCAATCCTCGTGCTGATCTTCATCTTCAGAATCTGCACATGACAAAAGGAACATGTGTTATCGTTTAGATTTCTTGTCATCAATTAAAAGGCTGAAATATGATGTATAGTGAAATTTGATGGGTTATCTGTATGGTTTTTAACTAACCAGATCGAACATATTCTTCAGTGATTTGGCCACTCGCTTGGACTTGTTTGACAAGAATCCGAAACAACAAAATGTTAGAGATTTTTCTCAAAATCATGTTTTTGCACGTATATAAACATGATAAAACTATATGCGGAAGGGGATCGAGCATTACCTCCAGCCATCAAGAATTTGTAAGTTTTCTGATTTCCTTCCGGTTGAAGCCTTCTAAGCACTTCACGTTCTCTGTAGATGGTGTGTATTTCTTATGAGATGTGTGTGCTTAGGAACCTCAATCGCTGCTATTTATAGGCGTCTCATACCATCAACGAGAAAAATCAGGAGTCTGAATGTCAAAAGAAGAATCGTGTACGCATCTCAATTTTCTAAAGTTGAGGTTGCGTACACAAGTTTCGTCAAAATATGTAGGCAATGACCGTCGCCAATTCCTACACGATACTTCTTTTAACATTTGTCATATTTCTTACATTCTCCCACTTGATATATATATCTCATTTTCCATAGGAGAAAACAAAATACATGAATCATGGCGATATGTCATCTTAAAACGAATATTATCTTCCATGTATTACAATGCATTATGTCTCTCAAATCTGTATAACTTAATGAATAAACTCAATGTTTATTTGAGGTCCAACTTTATTGATATTTATCAAATCAATGAATGTGTACACAACAAATATGAGAAAATATCATATCATAGTTTCATTAAATTTGTTCTTACAACAAAATTACATAAAAGAACCAAGTCTCATTCTTTCTGTATGATCCTTAAATTTCAATGGTGGCATGCCCTTAGTCAAAGGATCCGCAATCATCAATTCAGTGCTAATTCGCTCGATAAGTAACTTCTCATCTTTAACACGTTCTCGTATGGCTAAATACTTAATGTCGATGTGCTTGCTTCGACTACCACTTTTGTTATTTTTAGCCACAAAAACAGCAGCTGAATTGTCACAATATATTATTAATGGCCTAGATATAGAATCCATAATTCTAAGCCCTGAAATGAAACTCTTCAACCATACACCATGTGAGGTTGCCTCAAAACAAGCTACGAACTCAGCTTCCATAGTGGAAGTAGCAGTCAATTTCTGCTTTGCACTTCTCCAAGATACAGCTCCACCAGCTAGCATAATAATATATCCTGAAGTGGATTTTCTTGAATCAATGCAGCCAGCGTAGTCTGAATCAGAGTAGCCAATTACTTCCAAATTCTCAGTTCGTCTGAACATAAGCATATAATCTTTGGTCCCTTGAAGGTACCTCATGACTTCCTTTGCAGCTTTCCAATGGTCTAAACATGGATTACTCTGATATCTTCCCAACATCCCAACAACAAATGCAATGTCAGGTCTAGTGCAAACCTGAGCATACATCAAGCTTCCGACAGCAGAAGCATAATGAATGTTTTTCATTTGTTCCCGCTCTAGATCATTCTTTGGGCATTGGCTCAAATTGAATTTATCGTCTTTCACAACGGGAGCTATACTTGGTGAACAATCTTTCATCTGATATCTCTATAAAATTTTGTTTATATAGGTTTCTTGAGACAGACCTATAATACCTCGAATTCTGTCTCTATGTATCTTAATGCCAATGACATAAGAAGTATCGCCCATATTCTTCATATCAAAGTTTTTAGAGAGAAATTGTTTCACCTCATATAACAAACCTTTATCATTAGTTGCAAGTAATATATCATCCACATATAGAATAAGGAAACAAATCTTGCTCCCACTGACCTTCTGGTATATACATTGATCCATGAGGTTCTCAACGAATCCGAATGAAGAGATAACATCATGAAATTTTAAATATCATTGACGGGAAGCTTGTTTCAATCCATATATAGATTTCTTAAGCTTACAAACCAATTGCTCACCATTACTAGAAAAGAATCCTTCAGGTTGTTTCATATAAACCTCTTCCTCTAGTTCTCCATTAAGAAAAGCTGTTTTCACATCCATTTGTTGCAAATCTAAGTCAAAATGTGCAACCAATGCTAGAATGATACGAAGAGAATCTTTTTTAGATACAGGAGAAAAAGTCTCCTTATAATCGATTCCTTCCTGCTGAGTGAATCCTTTAGCAACGAGTCTTGCTTTATACCTTCAATGTTGCCTAATGAGTCTTTCTTTGTTTTGAAGACTCATTTACATCCAATGGCTTTTACACCATCAGGCAACTGAACAAGATCCCAGACTCCAGTAACTGCCATAGAATTCATCTCTTCTTTCATAGCATTAAACCATAGTTTTGACTCATTACAATTCATGGCTTGTGAAAACGTTTCAGGATCATTTTCGGCTCCGATGTTAAAATCCGATTCTTGTAAATACACAACATAATCACTAGATATAGCTGATCTTCTTATTCTAGTAGATCTCCTAAGGTTGTTCGGTTGATCAACAATTTCTTGTTGTTCTTCATTAACAACTTGATCTACTGGATTTTCATCAACAATTTGTGGAACTTTAGTAACTGGTTGTCTAACACCCATTTGGTCTTGAGGGTTTGAATAACAATCAATCTGTCATTTGAATAAGAGGGTTGTGCATTAATGTGATCATTCTCAAAAACTATATCATGATCACTCCCACTAATCAAGTCATTTTCAAGAAATTTTGCATTTCTTGATTCCACAATTCTAGTGTTGTGAGATGGACAATATAATCTGTACCTTTTGGATTTTTCGGCATACCCAATGAAATATCCACTTATAGTTCTTGGGTCCAGTTTCTTTTCATGTGGGTTGTAAACTCTTATTTCAGAAGGACAACCCCAAACGTGTATATGTTGCAAACTCGGTTTTCAACCTTTAAATAACTCAAATGACGTCTTTAAGACAGCCTTAGTTGGAACTCTATTTAATATATACACAGCTGTCTTAAGAGCTTCAGTCCACAAGGATTTAGGAAGTTTAGAGCTACTAAACATGCTCCTCACCATGTCCAATAATGTTCGATTTTTCCTTTCAGCTACGCCATTTTGGTCCGGAGAACCAGGCATAGTATATTGGGCAACAATCCCATGTTCTTGGAGAAACTTCACAAACGGACCAGGTGCTTGACCATTCTCAGTGTATCTACCGTAATATTCTCCACCTCTATCTGTTCTCACAATCTTAATATGTTTTCCACATTGCTTCTCCACTTCAGCCTTAAAAACCTTAAAGGCTTCAAGTGCTTCGTTTTTATTATGAATCATGTAGATATACATGTATCGTGAATAATCATCAATGAAGGAGATGAAGTATTTCGGACTTTGCATGTCCATATCTGGGCAACAAATATCTGAATGTATGATTTCTAATAGTTCTGTACTCCTCTTGGTACCCTTTTTAGACTTATTAGTTTGCTTTCCCTTTATGCAGTCCACACAAGTCTCAAAATCAGTAAAATCTAAAGTACTGAGTACTCCATCATTTACTAATCTTTTAATTCTCTTTATGGAGATGTGTCCCAATCTCCGATGCCATAATATAGAGGAATCTTCATTTATAACACATCTTTTAATACCTCTCTGAACATGCATGGTGGTGTTATTATTTTGTAAAGAAATAGAGAAAAGACCATCAACCATTGTATCATTTCCAATAAGATTTGATTTATAAAACAACTTTATTGATTTATCCAAAAACTGAAATGAATTACAAAGGGGTACAAGTTTTGAAACTGAAATTAAATTCCTAGAAAAACTAGGAACATAAAATGTTTTTTCCAATTTTAAAATAAAACCACTATCCAATACAAGGCAGCAAGTCCCAATAGCCTCCACATGCGAAGACATCTTGTTTCCTGAATAGATGCTCCGTTCATTTTCTATTAGCTTCCTTAAGTTTTGCATACCCTGCAAGGTATTTGTAACATGGATTGTAGAACCAGAATAAATCCACCATGTGTTATAAATCATATTAACCATATTAGATTTATAACAGACAAATGAAGTAGGAATACCTTTTTTTTCAAGCCAGTCCTTAAATTTATTGTAACCCTTCTTCATGTGTCCCGTCTTCTTACAGAAGAAACATTTGGATTCTTTCTTAATGTCAGGTTGATGTGGAATTATTCCTTTCCATTTTCCCTTGACTTTGGCTTGCTTCTTAAATTTTCTTTGTTTAGTCATAAAGACATTATCACTTGTTTCCATCAACAACCTTCCTTCCTCTTGAACACACATGGTCATTAATTGACCATTTATCCTTATGTGTGTTGTAAGAAATTTTGAAGGGTCCATATTGCTGTGGAAGAGTGCATAAAATGTAGTGCACAAGAAAAGTCTCAGACATTTCCACTTCAAGTGTCTTGAGCCGAGCCGCTATGTCCCGCATTTTCATTATGTGCTCTCGTACACCTCTCACACTGGTGAGCCTTAATGAAGAGAATTTCATAATTAGGGTGCTTGCAAGTGCCTTATCTGAAGACTGAAACTGTTCATCAATAGCCTTCAGTAATTCTTTGACATTATTATGCTGGTCGACAGAACCACGCATGCCAGCAGAGATTTTGGTCTTTATGAACATTACGCAGAGTCGATTAGATCGCTCCCATTTTTCATAAAGATCAACATCATCCGGAATGCTGTTTTCAGTAATAGCAGATGGTTTGTCTTTTCGTATATCATAATCAATATCCATCCACCCTAATTGAAGAAGAATTCTTTCTTTCCATATTTTATAGTTGTCGCCCTTTAGTTCGGGAATGTCACATTTCATATCAGAAAAACTCGCAGGTTGCATAACTGCACAAAATATCATATGCTTAAAATTTTGAGACAATATCATGTTTTACCAATGTAATTCATGTTATAAAAATCTAATGACATAACATTTGCATGTGGGCTAAAATTTTAATTCAATAAGATTTTTCTGTAACTTTATGATAAAACTATCAAAATGTATTTTCTTAACTCATGTGGGTAAATTAAGAAAAATATAATTTCATATTTTAACCTAATTAGTTATATAAATATAATAAAAATCCTATGGGGTAAAATTTATTATGTTTATATAATTAATTACAATTGATGTCTATTATGTGATCCAAATCAACTTAATTCATAATTTTCCATAATTAAGGATGCTGTGGCTATTCCTCAATTATTTAAAATTATACGGTTCACCGGACAAAATTTTTGCTTTACTTTAATACTTTAGATAATAATTATTTAGTAACATAATCAACATTTTCCAAGAGTGCTAAGGCCTTTTAAATACCTAACTCCTAGTCAGAGCAACGTTCTTTAGGGAGACCAGTGGCTAGTCAAGGCAATTTAAACCGATCTTTGAAGAACTCCCTCAGATCATGTTTTCTTATGACACCTTATAATTATTATTCAACTTACTTATCCACATTTATGTGAAACTTTATAAGCCAAAATTTTTATTAAATAACTTTATATTCATATTTTTAATTAATATGAACAAATATGTTCCACATCAGTTTTTCTCTTCAATCAAAGTAGTGATAAAGCGAAGATCACATTTACGTGAAAATGTGGGCTCCTCATCAGTTTTTCTCTTTTATCAGAGTAGTGATAAAGTGAAGATTATTTGTTCATTTGTGAACATCTGAAATATTTTATTTTATTATATTCACATCTTACTTGATATGTTTATTTCAAATTATAAACAACTCAATATAATTTAATATGAACATAATGTGAATATTAATTTACCAAAATATTTTTTTCAATACAATTTGCATTTAAAAAACTTCAAAAATAAATGCAAGTATAATATTAAATTTGCATGTACACATCAAACACTTATCCATAATATTTGACATTATATAAAACATGCAAAAATAATTTCTAAACATGTATTAGAAATTACGTCGAACTTGAAATTATTTTTAATGTATACAAATTATTTAACCAAATACTATATGTATACCGAATTATACATATAACTTGATAAAACATTAATAATTATTTATTTATTTATTATTTTTTAAAAATAATAATAATAAAATAAATTCATTACCGTGTGGGTTTCCAACAATATATATACCATATTAATTATTATTATTATTATTATTAAATAATAAATTTGAGCCGACAGGNATTTCTAAACATGTATTAGAAATTACGTCGAACTTGAAATTATTTTTAATGTATACAAATTATTTTACCAAATACTATATGTATACCGAATTATACATATAACTTGATAAAACATTAATAATTATTTATTTATTTATTATTTTTTAAAAATAATAATAATAAAATAAATTCATTACCGTGTGGGTTTCCAACAATATATATACCATATTAATTATTATTATTATTATTATTAAATAATAAATTTGAGCCGACAGGCAACATTCATATCATGATAATATATTATTATAATATTCATTATAATAATTTTTTTTTAAAAAAAAATTAAGTAATGAAGGCCCTCAACATTTAATGTTACTTGTGAATTCAAAAATCATGTAGAACATTGAATGTTTCACGTGATATGTTTAATTCAATTAATTGCATGAAATGTGAAGGCAGCTCATTTGTATTCTTCGTCTTCAACTTCTCCATTTTCAGAAAAAAAAAAAAAAAAAAAAAAAAAAAAAAAAAAAAAAAAAAAAAAAAAAAAAAAAAAAAAAAAAAAAAAAAAAAAAAAAAAAAAAAAAAAAAAAAAAAAAAAAAAAAAAAAAAAAAAAAAAAAAAAAAAAAAAAAAAAAAAAAAAAAAAAAAAAAAAAAAAAAAAAAAAAAAAAAAAAAAAAAAAAAAAAAAAAAAAAAGCAGTAGCACCTTCATGGCCTCATCTCCATTTTCAAAAAATTTACTCATCTCGTATCAAAATTTGAAAATCAAATTTTCGCAGAGTTCATTATATATGAATTGAAGAAAATTTATTTTCAAGGCAGAGGTATCACGGCTCTGATACCAAATGTTAGAGATTTTTCTCAAAATCATGTTTTTGCACGTATATAAACATGATAAAACTATATGCGGAAGCGGATCGAGCATTACCTCCAGCCATCAAGAATTTGTAAGTTTTCTGATTTCCTTCCGGTTGAAGTCTTCTAAGCACTTCACGTTCTCTGTAGATGGTGCATATTTCTTATGAAATGTGTGTGCTTAGGGACCTCAATCGCTGCTATTTATAGGTGTCTCATACCATCAACGAGAAAAATCGGGAGTCTGAATGTCAAAAGAAGAATCGTGTACGCATCTCAATTTTCTAAAGTTGAGGTTGCGTACACAAGTTTCGTCAAAATATGTAGGCAATGACCGTCGTCAATTCCTACACGATACTTCTTTTAACATGTGTCATATTTCTTACACAAAATCCACAAGAACAAGCAATGATAAAAGAAGAAAATTGAAAATGTAGTAGTAAATCGGTCCATCCAATTTGTGTTTCTCTTTATCCAACGTCTGGACAACTTCGTAACTGCACAAGGCATATTAAGGTAAATAAAAAAGAAAAAAAAAGCTTTGTTTTCAAATTTTTGAGGTACAAAATGAAGAACATATGGAGCAAATAAAAACAGAAACTTGGCTACCATAAGTGAGCCGTAAATTATTTGGCATTATATTATAGCATACCTTGTGCTCCACAGAATCCAGAAAGTGTAGCAAACGAGACGAAGTAGGATCCATGACAAGACAAAAAGAACAAATGAAACGCTAGCAAGTGCTTCCGCACCACTGTATATAGATATCTTCCCTACTTCAAGAAACGCATCACTACCATCATGAATTGCTAGAACAATTGAACCAACAAGTGCAAACCTGAAACAAGCCGAAAAAGGATACATGGAATTAGTTTCTAGGAAATTCATTTTTGCCCATAAAGCGTAATAAAATGCTTGTTGGTTCTACTAGATGCTAGTATTTCCGGTTCGCTGTCAATACACTTGCAAAATGCACAATCCAGACAGATAATATACAGGCAATAGACGATAGGCTCCGATAATACTCCGCAGCCATTCTCTCTTTACCAAACTTTAACCCAAGTTGTTGGAGGATGGATATAACTTAGTCTTACAATGCCATTACTACATGTCTCATAGTCCGATTCGGGACATGATGTTACAGTTTATCAAAAAACATAAATGTCTTCCTCTGTTCAAAACCACTAGATTAAGCTCTTTTTTCATCTCTCAAATAAACTATCAATTTGAGATTTGAGATCCCATTTCTCATATGATAGAACAATATCTAGCCAAATTATTTTCAGAAATAAATCAGCTTTAAGCTACTCTTTTAAGCTTTCTTCCTCCAGCTAAGCATACTTCCAAGTCGAGCTTTTGTATTTAAAAATATAACTGTGTCTCATTACTACAAAAACAAACCTGGAGACATAAGAAAATACGACGAGAATGCAAGTTGCAACATGGTGACCCGCAGAAACCCCAAAGTCAGACCGCCTCGTTTCCCAAATTATAAGAGCAAAGATGGAGTATGCGTAGAATCCACCAACATACATATAGAGAGCCTTCAGTTTCAGCCTGAACAATAGAGGACAGAAATATATTTACTAAAAATATACCTAAAAATATATGAGTTTGATATGTGAATTCATTTGGTTACATTTTCTCTCACCGTTCCTTAATTAATGTTTTATTTATTTATTTATCTATGTGACTTTACAATTTTCTGATTTAAGTATTGATATTAGAAATGAGAATAACTTTATTTCATTATTTTAATTGAATATACTTAGTTATCTTTTTTCTCACCGTTATTTTATTAATGTTTTATTTATTTATTTAGGTAACTTGTCGATTTTATGATTTAAGGATTGAGATTGAAAATAAAAATAACTTTCTGACGACAAATATTACAAAATACTTTAATATGATATTTTATTTTATTTTTAATTTCATAAATTGAGATATTTAATTAATGCCTCAATATATATCTCAAGCTTATACTTTTCTACAAATGTCATTAAGAACATATCAGAAAATGTAATTTTTTAATGGTATTTTCCAATGAAAATGGACATTGAGAGCATGTAGATTCTATATGTTTTTTTGTAAAATTTTTTAATATTTTATTTTCTTTACAATATAATTTGATTAGTTTGATTTATTTCAAATTTATTCATAGAAAGAGAATTAATGATAATTAAAAAGAAATGAAATTACTTTCTACTTTTAGATTAAATTTATGAGATAATATTTATAATTTTTTTAATTAAGATAATTTTTATAATTAATATGAGTTATAATGATAATATCATTTGTTAGAAATTAAAATTTTTATATATGATATTTTTAAATTGAGTATTACGTACTATTTTATTTATATATGTGTTTTACTATAAATATCTAATTGAGTGATATTATTTTAAAATTTTATTTAACATGAATTTATTAATCATCAATATTAATTTACAAATGATTCATTCAGATATAAAATTAAATATCTATAGTATATATTCTAAAAAAACTGAAAAATTTAAACAAAATCCTCAAGAGATTAAAAATTAACAAAAACACAATTGATATTTAAGTTAATAACAAATTTCGTGGTGTTATTTTAACATTATTATGATAATTTAGTTAATTAAGAAAATTTTATTTGATCATCTCTATGTGTATTTCATTAAAGTACATTTTGATTTTGATTTTGGTAAAACTTAATTTTATTTTTATTGTAAATGATATTTCGATGAAAAATATGTTTACTAATTTGATACAGTACCAGCGGTCAAATCACAATCGAAGAAAGCAACACAAACCTAAAAAGGAAATGGCATAACGCGGGCCACAGCAGAAACAATAATGAAAATATATCCGGCTATGCATATAAAAGAGCACCTCGAAAACAAATCTTTCTAGGAAAAATGGAACAGCAGGAAAAAAGAGCGAGAAGAACGGTAATGCAACGAAATCAGAGTACTGCGAGTAGGATTCTTGCTCCCAGTCCAAGGATTTCACCAATGAAACCAAAAATCATTCCATAATCAAACCGAACCAAACTTAGATTTTTTTTTTTTTTCAGGAAACCAAACTTAGATATTTTATTTTTATTCCTCTTAAAAAAATGGTAATATATATAAAAACTATTTAGGATACACTGTTCAAACTATTTGCAGCCAGGATTTATATCAGTAGATAATAAACACAAATAATAAATCTAAACTTGGATGATTATGATTATCACTTATATATGTTGGGCCCTGCCTGAAGGAAGTCTCACACAGATCTCGAACAGAAACTACGAATACAAGGAAATTAAGTTAAAGTGCGACAGGAATGGCCGGTTGTCTGGCCAATATTCTTGCAAGCACCAGCCCAGCTGACACAGCGAGACCAAACAAAGTGTGCAGCCCCACGCAGAAGTACTTGGTCTTGAACAGCTTCACCTTATTCTGTCAATATCAAAACAAGCAATTATTTTTAGAAAATGGGATTTTTGTATATGTAAATTTATGAAAAATTTTGCCTTGGATCTTGCCATGATATTGTTTTATGATATATTTTAGTTTTTTGGTTTGTTTGATATATCATGAGTTTTTTACCTGGTAGTTCTTTTGGACAAAGGTGAGTAGAAGATTTGCTAGTGGCAATGTCATACAACCAAAAATCTGAAAAATAAAATAAAAACAATTAAAATAATGAATCGGGTTAAGAGATAATTATATATATTCAAGTATCCCAAGAAATGGGCTTACCACACTAGCCAAAGGAACGGTGTTGGTATACCCCAAACCAAATAAGAGGGCATAAAGCCCCACCACACCATATTGCAGTACTTTGGATGCTTTTTTAGTGCCCAGCCTCACCAAAGGAGACATTTTTCCAACAGCCCTGTCATCCTCAATCTGCACGATTTGAATCCGAGCTCGAGTTTAGAGATGTGCTGAATTTTGGATATCTTTGTAATATAAAATATAACACGATGTTTATAATATATATGGATGGATTACCTGATGGAAATGACTGCAGAAGAGGATTAAGGTTGTCGTGTAACCGACCAGAATTGATGACCAAACAACGGTGTTGGTAATTGGTAGCTGACCCCTATGATCAAAATCAGTGCCAACGATGAACTAGATTTACATACTGACTCATAAATCATCATCATATATATATATATATATATAAATATGGATGAGAAAAACACACCTAGCGGAGCTATGAAGCAGATAAAAACCGATGGTTGCGAGGGGGCCGAAGCCGGTGAACAGAGTTGGCTCTCCCAATCCGTCGTAAGCTACACGATAAGGTGGACACTGCGAAACGTCGATTCAAACATTGGTTTAATACATGAAGTCGATATATAGGCCTCAAGGCTAACACGAAATACTCGTTTAATTTCAATCTCGGATCAAACTAATACTAGTTCGAACTGATATATTTTTTACCTGGTAAATGTAGAAGCAAAACACTGAAGCAGCTATCAAAATCAAAGCCCGAACACTTTTTGCAGCTACCGCTAGCCCAGTAAAGCCCGAACAACCGATGGCAAGTATTGTCCAAGCAGCATAGTTTATGGCATTTCGGCTTCACAGTGATGAAAGAAACTGTTAGTCCTTCATTTTCCCATACTAATTTCTCACAAAATCCAATTTGCTTTTTTTTAGGATTTCTCGGGTAGAATTTGATCCTCACCTGCCAAAGATATTGACGACCGATTCTTTCTTGTTCTTATCTGCTCCGGTGTCGAAATCGTAAACGTCGTTGCTGCATAAACAAATTAAAACAAGTAAAGAAAATTAATCGATGATGCAAAATTTTTTAGAGAAATTTAGACCACAACAAGGTGGAGACAATCTTGAATTAATGAGAAACAAGCCCACGTGTCTTACCTCAATTTGATCCAAATATTGACGATCACGAAAGAGGCCAAGATCATGAAATAACGGCCCACCGCAGCCTGTCCCGTTTGCCAAAAAGCTAATGCGGAGGCCACCTGTTATTCCACACATCATTTTTCATTAAATCTTGGGTGTCCCATAATTAATTAATACATCAAAGATATGAATTTTTTCCAATATATTTTACTTAAAAAACCCTAAATTTCACTCGCTAGAATTTATTTAGTCAGCTTCTTCAGCTAAATTAATTTCGGGTTCTATCACTCATATCCGATCGAAGGGTCCTATATGTGATGAACACTAAGGGTTACTTACAGTTGCCGGAACGAGAGCAACAGAATACAAAGGTATTTTGGCGGCTCTCCATAATAAAGTAGCTCTCGATAATTCTTCCTCCTCTACTTTAATCTCTTCAACCGGAGCATTATTCAAATCTGCAACTTCTGCCACTTCTGTTCTGCACTTGAACACCAATCTTGTGTTGAGCTTTGCGCTAGATTTCAACACGTCCCCCGTGAATGTAATCTTGTTTGAATCTATTCTCTGGGGAAATCTTTGCATATGCAAAGCTTGTGGAGCGGCCGATGAAACTGAGAAATTCCTGAAAGATCAAGGGAATGATTCAGCATAATGAACAAAAATAATAAAAAAAAAAATTGACTTGTATGAAAGATTATTTGCCTTTTGGGAAGGTGTAAGTAATCTTGGTTGATTTTCTTGATGCCACAGCCATTGCTTACGTTCAAGAAAGTGGTTGCTGCCATTTTCAAACGGTAAGTCGACTGATCGATTGACTTGAGATATGGTTCTGATTTCAAGCACTTGTGTGGGATGATCTACTTTTTTTTCCGAAGAAATCTGTGCTTAAATAAGCACAGTCCGGCTCTCCTGGTGTGCGGCCTCCACTAGGTAGTCAACCAAAAGTCAAAAACAATTATTTTTTTAAGGCTAAATATGACGCCCGCCAACCCACCCAGCCACCTCTAATCAAGCCACCGCATTTTGTCGCCGACAGTGTCTCGAATTTAAGTTTGAACAAAATTCCTCGGATATCATTTAAAAAAATTTCCGTGTCGTACATGTTAAATTAACTCTGACGGCTTATTAAATATTAATATTAAAATTCGTTTTTCACGGTTCTCATCGAGACTCGGCCACGAGTTTAGATCATTGAAAGGGTTATATTATATATATATATATATATATTTTATGTCAAATATATTACGTTTAATTTTAAATATGGACATGATTGATCCGTCTCACGAATAAATATCCGTGAGACCATCTTATGAAAGACCTACTATACATTTGTGTGGGTCGATCAAATCCATAATTACCGTGAAAGTAATATTTTACATGAATTGTGTCGAGTAGCAGAATCATCTCACTAAATTGATCAGTGAAACGTTTGTGTAAATCTTAAATATTATTTGTACATATTATATGCTTGTGTTTTTACTTGTATTCAGTTTGTCGTCATCATTTGTGGAATAACGTAAATGATAGATATGATTTTAATTCTACTTTTGTAATAGTATATGAAGCTCTCTCAAATGACAAATTTTAGACAATTGATTATTTATAATTAAGCATGCAAGCGTGAAATTTTTTTATCAGCTCACCATATATATTATGCCTGATTGTGTAATTTGATTGAATTGA
The DNA here is from genome assembly GCF_012295235.1 of Primulina huaijiensis. Lineage (NCBI taxonomy): Eukaryota > Viridiplantae > Streptophyta > Magnoliopsida > Lamiales > Gesneriaceae > Primulina > Primulina huaijiensis. The sequence continues at coordinate 7,157,958 of NC_133317.1, read as the reverse complement.
TTTTGTAATAAGAATATTATTAAATTAATTAGTTAATTTCTGTTATAAATATTTTAGTTAAAAATCTAAGATGTCAAAAAATATGATAAATAATAGTGCATCGATCAACGTGTTACATGCTTGTACAATATTTTTTATAATTTATTTTGTTTATATTTAAACGAAGATCAAAATGTAATTATAAAAAATAATGATGGACTACACTGCAATTTTGATATATAAATTTAAAAAAATAAATAGAAAAAAAGAAAAAATAGACCCAAGACTTGAACTATGACTTGATGAAAAAACTCTATCTGCTGAGCTACAAATAACTTGCATTAAAGTTTTAACACTTTGTTTATATATATAATTATTAAAGCTACAGTTACTCTAAATGTCTCAAACTTAATAATATAATATAATATAAATAATATAGATATATAGTTGATGGACATACTGTTAGACCGTTCAAACCGATAAATTTCGGGTATAAATCAAGTTGGGAATATGTTTAATTTTCGACGATTCGGTCCGGGTTAACGGGTTGTCCTAGTGAATCGACCCAGTATCGTCCCTGGGGAGTTGTGTGACCCACTATACATATTCTTTCTGTCATTAATGAATGGATAACTATAAATCACATTGATAATTAAAGATAAGATAATGACATATTAAATATTCGCTCTATAAATGATCTACCATGCATCACATGCATGATACAATGACAAATTTTGAAATCAAATCTCATTTATATTTCAATTTGTATCAATTATCAATATCGATTGCGCAAGCAAGTTTGGTATCCATTTCTTCTAGAATTGATATCATTCAAAGATGACCTAAATGTTTAATATAATGGATTTCAAGAGTATAAAGATCAGGGACGGAGCTAGGATTCAAAATTATCTGGGGTTGGCTCCGTCCCATGCTGTATTTAATAAAATAAATAATAAACTAAAAAATTTAAAATAAAAAATATGTAAACATTGACTTCATGAAAACATAGAACAAGAGTATTTAATATTTAATACCTTCAAAAACATGGAGCTAAAACACTACTGAAGTTGTGCTCTTCGATTCTTCTTATAATAAAACTCATTAATTATTAAATCGTTATCAATTTTTTCAACCAAATCTCGTTTGATGTAGATTACCATAGAATCTCCGAAAAACTATGCTTCCATCTTGTGACGAAGAGTTTGACAAGTTTCATTAATGAAAACGCTCGTTCCGTTGTTGATGTAGAAACGAAGAGAGTTAAAACAAGACGAATCAACCTGTCAATTAAATAAATATATCAGATTTGATAACTAAGTAAACGACGTAGATAAAAATATATAAATCATCGGTCAATCAAATCGTAGGTTCCTGACTTATTTGTCTCAAATAATCTTCGACATAATTATCCTTGGTGCCGTCTACACCATAAAATATCACTCTAATTTAACTTATTATAGCTAACTGACTCAAATCAACATTATCAACACTAAATAATTGTTACTTTAATCCAATAAACCTCGAACAATTATAAGTATTCCAAAACAATTTCAAAGTTAACATTTGACAATCTTAAGACATAATATATGTAAATATAAAATTTTTACAGTCTTATAAGTTTGAAAATCCCATTTACATAATTCTGAATTTTTCAAAAATTCCTACAAAATTCCATAAATTCGCATTTATATTTTCTATAGCATCTAAACTTTCAAATAATAAATAATCAACACTAAAAATCGACAATCCCCAATATAAAATCTAGAATTCAAAAAAACCAAAAAATTATCAATACCATCATTCAGCTCAAATATAGTACCTACAATAAAAAATTTAATATATATCAATTATCGAAATTCAAAAAAACCAAAATACCCAAATTTCGAAACACTAAAATCTGAAATTACTTTTAAAATTCGAAATCTAATTTTCAACCAAATTTTCGAAGTTTCTTTGTCGTCTTGAAATCAGCCGTCGTCCATCGGTCGCCGTTTTCATCGAAAATCATGAGGAAATCTTATGTTAGACTTTCTACAGATCGTTCTTGTTGTTCTTAGTTAGGGGTGTGCAAAATTTCGGTTAAACCGAATTAACCGACAGAACCGAATTAATTCGGAAATTCGGTTCGGTTAATTCGGAAGTTCGGTTTTGAAATTTTAGAAAATCGGTTAATTCGGTTCGGTTTCGGTTTTAATTTGAAAAATTCGGTTAAACCGAATTAGTATATCTATTAATTTAAGTTGTATGTGGACATTAAAAATACATTAGAAGGAAACCCAACTTTTCATATATTAGAAAAGAAGCTCATTCATCCAATGATTTTATCTTCAATATTTCTATTTGTTATTGGTATTTTTTGTTCAATGTTTCTTGTTATTTATAAGATCTCCATTGTTTTTTTTGTGTTAAAATTCGTATTCTTTAAAAAATATCGGTTATTTCGGTCGGTAACCGAAATAACCGATTTAAAAATCGGTTCGGTTAATTCGGTTTCTATGAATATTTCGATCGGTTCGGTTATTTGAAAATAAAATCAGTTAAATCGGTTATAGGTCTATTCGGTTCGGTCGGTAACCGAATAGACCGATTGCACACCCCTATTGAAAATTGGAGACCGATGATGAAGTTACGGCCATTTGAAGTAATAAAAATTATGATAACTTGAGAGAGAAGAATAAATACGACGCAACAAACAAATGAAAGAGAGAGAAAAAACAAATTGGACCTTGGGACTAATCAACAAAATTTTTAAAATAAAACATATTTAAAAAAAAAATTAAGGTGGGGCTGGAGCCCAACCCAGCCCCACATATAGCTCCGCCCATGATAAAGATCATTTTAGATACAAGAGGTATAACTTAAAAAAAAAAAAAAAAAAAAGAAGATAATTATATACACTAGACTTGTAAAATTCTGAGATTAATGAAAACTCTAAGGATATTTAACTCTGTGTTTTCAAATCTTGAGTACACTTATCCCGAAAACATGTAGAGGTAAGGGTATCTTTGCTCAATATTTGAAAACATGAGAATATGTATGCTTAAAAATTCAAAAACAAAGAGTATTAATAGATCATTTTCTCATGAGTTTTTTTAACAATCTCGTGATTTTACAATGATAATATATGAAATTATTATTATTTTTAATCAAACTTGATTCTTTAGGGTTTTTCAAATTAAATTAAATTTTTTAAAAAAAACTTTATTAATGAAAAAAAATAGTAAACATGACTTTAATTATTTAATTTTAGTTTGAATCCTACATGCTCGACAATTGACAAAAATTACATGATGATGAAAATTGACTATGTAGTCAAATTAGTTATTTAAAATGTATTAGGTGGAGAATATTTATACAATATTAAATTTTTATATTCATTAGTAAAATTGCTAGAGGACCGTAGAATTTTTGGTTCTAGTATAATTATTTATCTATATTTTTTAAAACATCACATTTTTTGTGTTACAATGTAAGTTTAATATATATACACATTTTAAATAACTAATTTGACTACATAGTCAATTTTCATCATCATGTAATTTTAAATAACTAATTTGTCTACATAGTCAATTTTCATCATCATGTAATTTTTGTCAATTGTATATATATATATATCAGTTTCTCGGCACGATCCTAATATTGGAACTTTTGGGTGCCTTTGTTGACCAGTTTCGACTTTATATCATATTAAACAGTAAAGTAGATGAATTAAACGAACCACGAATTTGACCAAACCAACGCCATACACGTTCTTCCGCTCCGTATCTGAGGGAAATGTTGCAAATTCGTTTTTTTATATAATTTATTATTTGTTAAATATCAGTTTTAATTTGCTATTTTTTGTATTTTTTTTCATAATTTTAATTTTTTTTCCATGTGTTGTCAATGTGACGCTTGTGTATCAAGTGCCACATAAGTACTTTCATACAAAAAAAATTGCAAAATAAATTATTAAAGTTTCTAAAAATGAAAGATTTAGGACTAAAACCAAGTTCGATAATATAACAGACCAAAAATACGAAAAGACAAATATAAATGATGGAAAAAAAAACAATTGTTCCCAATTATAATATTACGCTTCTAGTTCAAGATATATATAAACTAGTCATAAATTCGGTTGGTGTTTAAATTTAAAAAATGAATTCTACTTCGTGAAACAATTTAATATAGTTTCAAATATTTAAATCTTATGTTTCTAAAACAACCAAATGTGGAATGAAGTTGAAGTGAGGTGGAATTAAAGCCTCAAGGATCAAGAATATTGATGAATCCAAGCTGCCTCAAAGCCCGAAAATATCCCAAATATTACATATTCGGACATGATATCGACCGGGTAAATCAGGTTGAGTTTAGTCGGGATTATAATGGGTCAGGTGGATTTCTTCTCGGGCACACTGGAGATTCAGATGGAGAGTACCCGAGTTGAAGAGTCTGCACACTTTAAAGAACAAAGAATGTTAGTGCGGCACCGAAAGATTTTACGGCGTGGTCACTCCGACGCTCAAATCAGCCAAGTGTTTGTTTTTTTTTAAAGGAAAATAATGTAGAGAATGTATATTAAGCATTTATAGTGAGTGAATTGAATGTTTTACTATTAATAAAACTTGGGTATTTATAGAGATACAAGTACAATGATGACCTCGTTTTCAGTGCTACTTATGACGAGATTGTTGTCCATACTCTACCTTCTGACACTATCATATCTGACAATCCACACTGCCTCTAGATTAGTCTCATCATCCCAACGTGTGTTGAATGACATGCCAATGATTCCGAAGTAAGGTACCCCATATCCATGGACCCTTTTTGATTCAAAGTATCGTCCCATCTCAATTGAAAAAGCAAATAACGTTTCAGGAAAGCGACACATGTACTGAGGTGTCCAACGACACATGTACTGAGGTGTCCGGGCAGATGATCATAGTGCGATAAGGAGGACATGTCCCTCAATCTCCTAAATAATGTTACACTGCTCGAGCTAGAATGAGAGTCCGAGCACACTCGAGCGTACACCAGTCTTATTATCTCCCCTGATTTTTCCAGTTCTAGGAATGGTACCCGAGCTGAATGGTATCAAAGACGCTCAGCTCGTCGACAGGTATACCGCGAAATAATTACTATGCGGGGCAAAGTGCTACATAATATGGGAATCATCTCTTGAACCTGCGGGACAAAGTGTTACTCGCATGAGATATACATCTTGAACCAGTATGAGCCACCTTTAGATTCTCAGCACTGGTGGATCGATGAGATAGCCGTGAAGAGGACATCGCGTCGTGAAAGATGAGTGATTGTGATACCCCACCCAAGAATGAACGAGATTCAAAGACTGTGCATGTAAGAGACTGTACAGTTGAGGAGAACTTATAAGATTTGATAGGTAATAATGATACCATCAATGTGTATTTTCTTTTCGAGAGTTCATCACATAAGAACTTCAAAGTTAAACTTGTTAAACTTGGGACAATTCTAGGATAAATGACCCACTGAGAATTTTTTTAGGATGCGTGTGATTGAAGACATAAGCATGCTAGAAAGACTCATCTTGATACAGTAAAGACAATCGTCGAATATGTGGCATTACATTTTGAATTGTAGATTCACAACTTATGAAACTTTAATGACATAAAAAAAACCACCACCGAATCGTTAGTGTTATCAAATATCGACATGACAACCTTTGCCAAGCTTTTGCATATAGCTATAGGAGATCTTATTCAGATACAGTTTCTAAATATTATATTGACTAAAAACTTAAAAACCCTTAAAATAAACTCTAATAAATATTACTTAAATGATATTTTTAAAATTTATAAAAAAAAAAGCTTTGTGAATGTATCAAAGTTATTTATCTTTTCTTTTTTCAAAAAAGTTGTTTTTTTTTTTACTAAATCATGAAAAAATTGGTAACTATTGGGGGTGTTACATGTATGTCAAATATCCTTGATTAAAAAAGATTGTAAACGAATCTTGGACTGGCAAGATTGGTTATTAATATTTCCAATAAAGATAATTTTCAAGAGAAGGATCGAATCTCACAAAAATTTATATATAACGCAATTTGAACAATGTAAATTTCATTAAAAAAATAAAAAGTTAAAATGAAAATCAAATTCTCTAAAATATTTAAATCTTGAAGATAGTTTTTTTAGATTTAATTGAAGTAAAATGAGTTTTAACCAAACTTGATTGTTTATGATCCAATATTTACCGTTTCATAAAAAAATTATTTCGGATGATAATGATGTCATTAAAGTCTTTTAAATCGTAATCTCAATTAATTTCTTGCTATATATAATAATCAAATTAACTTCTCATACAAAATACATAATGAAGCGTTTGCGTTTGTCCAAAAATTGAGATGGATGGACAATGTGCCCTGATGATGGTCTGCAAGGACTAAGGCATTCAAAAGTTCAGTTTGAACGAGTGTTTTTATTAATGTTTTATGTTTTTAAAATTATAAAAACATGGGTCAAACAAATAATAAATAACAAACAAGAAAAAAAAGTGAAAAGAGAAATTTATAAATAATAAATTTTTACAGATTATTTATTCAAGTATCTTCTTAATTATTTTAAACTATAAAACATTTTTATATAACAATTATCTAAACACATATTTATGTTTAAAACCTAGTGAGCCTGAAATCACGAAGAAAACTGTTAAAAGGGGTTTGGGAGAGTGTCCCGACGTAGTCCTTCCGACGCTCAAGTCAGAGACTGGGGATATAAGTGGAGAGCAGTTAAATGTGCTGATGAAAAATAATATATAGTGAATGAATGAATGAATTAGACACTCAAACCTAATATTTATAAAAAAATACATAGCTCTGTCATGAGTCTGAATTCCATTTGGGTTAGGGATGGGCTAGAAATAATGGACCCATCCATAGGGTATCACTTCAATTTCACAATCAGACGTGTTTTTAACCCAACTTTGGTTTGAACGACAAATTTTTCTACAATTAATTTTTTTACTTTCAAACTCTCAGAAAAATCACAAGTCTTTTGAACATTTGACACAACAGAACCATTCATTGATGGTTTTAGCTTCAAACTTTTGTTGAATACTGGAATCTTTTTTGTTTGTATATGCATCCTTTGGTTTTGAATATAAATATACATTACATAAAATTTGACATTTTGACCATTTTCTCAAGTTGTAATTCTTTTATTGTTTAATTCAATCATATTTCTTACTTAATCAAAACAAAAAAACTCTTATTTTTCTAAGACGGATCTCCAACCCAACACAACTCATGAAAATATTATTTTTTATTTCAAAAATATTATTTTTCTTCGCATATATAGATCAGATCGAGTCATCGATCTCATTATAATATAGATGCGTGAGACCGTCTGACAAAAGACATGTTATAACTAAACATTTTATACTAATCCTAATACTGAATTATCATAATCATGAAGTCATTACGTACATAATATTAAGTCGTTTCGCGACTCCCAGCTCCATGCATATCGATAAAATCAAAACCTTATGTAACAAATTGCGATTAATAATTTTGTATTTTGATCGTTTATTGTTAAATATGAGGAAAAAGTTACATTTTGAACAATAAGCATGGCCTCTATATCGATGGATTAATATAGGAATGTAATCCAACAATTGGAGTTAATAACTTGGCGCAATTTGGACGAACTTTTATTCGCAAATGTTTAAATATGACTGCTTGGTTAAAATTTTTGCCAAGTCTTCGTTAAAATGTCTTAATCACTATACTATATTGTTACTCCTACGTAACCATTGAATGTGTACGCATGATATCCAATACCTTTTTTTGATTTATATACATACACTACAAGAAATCGGTTGGATTAGCGATGATTATAGGATAAACCGTCGCTATAGTAGCGATGGTTTTTATATTCTTTATAAAAGTATGATCTCATTGATATATATATATATAGTTTTGTGAATATCTAAGCACGGTCTCATTGATGTAAGATATATCGACCAAACTACGTTAAAGACTTGATGTTTTTCATATTCTTTATTTATTTATTATCATTCACGAGTAGCGTAATTCGAAAACGAGTTAAAATTTTCATAATGTGTGATCTCAACACGACTATTTCATTTTATTAGCTAAGTATTTGTTTGTCAGGGGTAAGATGCAATTTAATTAAAACCCAATATTTCAATTTTTAAATAGTCCTTGTCACGGGACATAAAAGTATGATTCTATATATGATCAATAACTATCTATATTCAAAGTGTGGGCAAACTTTTCAATGTATATTAATTAAATTTTCAAAGTCACAATTTTTTAACAAAATGTGTAACTTTTATCCGATCAAAAGATATAATATGTAAGATCATATACTTGTTGTTTTATAAAAAAAGAAAAATATTGATGATCATAGTACAAATTGAATTTTTGTTTTTTAATTTTACAATGACCCAAATGATATGGTTCGGTTTCTCTCTTTACAATGAAAATTATGATAACCCAACATAATTATTATGTATCTTCGGACGCGCATGATATGTAAGATCATGTGCTCGCTGTCCACAGGCATGATCTCTCGGAAGTCAGAAGCAGATATGTAAGATCATGTGCTCGCTGTCCACAGGCATGATCTCTCGGAAGTCAGAAGCAGAAAGGCGCGCACTTGTGTGCGACGAGGTGTGCACGACCAAGTCTCTGCGGACTTTGCGACTATAAAAGGGATGTGGCCCTAGATTAGCAAAGAGGATGAGAGTCGTACACACGAAAAATATGAGAGAACACGAGAAAAGGAGTGGGATGACGAAGAACAAAGATCGAAGATTGAATCTGACTTATGCTTTAGTAAGTAGACCCAAGTGAACCGTGTTGCGTCATCAACAACGGTGAGAAAATACCGATATCCATTATGAGAAACTGTGGCAAGCGGACCCCAAACATCACAATGTATTAAATCAAAGACATGGAAAGCCATGTGATTGTGAGAAACAAATGGTAACCTCTTTTGTTTTGCCAACGGACAAATGTAACAAGGAGTATGAGTAACAAAATGTGGAGATTCAATGCGTAAGATACGTTTGAGTACAGCAAGGTTGTGATCAGACAAGTGACCTAATCTATTGTGCCAGAGATGCACAGAAGTGTTACCAATTACAGCACACGTATTGGATTGCACAGGGGGCTTCAAACCACAGTCGAACACATACAGACCATCAACGCAGCTACCCTTGCCAATCATCCTCTTGCTGGTGACATCCTGAATTAGGAAATGATCAGGATGAAAGATGACCGTAAGCTGCGGGGTCTTGGTTAGTGCACTAACAGATATGAGATTAAACTGAAACTGTGGAATATAAAGTACATTATGTAGAACCAAATGTGTCCCAATGCAAACGTCACCACTAAATGCCACAGCAAAAGAAGTCTGGTCTGGGAGCGTAACTGAAGCATTGGAGATTGGCCGCATATGAAGAAAAGCCTTAATGTCATAGCAGACGTGCCGTGAGGCACCTGAATCGATTATCCAAGCATGCGGATTAGATAGAATGGAGTGGGACATAACAGACAAGCATGTACCTGTTTGAAAGCTTTGCAAGGTCCCTGTGTCTGATGGTGATGAATCTATGGTGGAGTTGATATGACTAGAGAGGAAAGTCATTAGCTGTTGGCACTGATTCTGGTTGAGTGCTTGGAGAAGATTGCCCAGAGTATTAGTAGAGGAGGTGACAGGAACATCCTGGTGTTGGGGAGTAGACAACTGATTGACCATGGCAGGGGACGAGGCATTGATTGAGGGGCGGTAATTCTGTCGAAATCCAGGAGGATAGCCATGTATTTTGTAACATTTTTCTACGGTATGGCCGTGAATCTGACATTTGGTGCAGAAAGGACGTTCTTTCATATACCCTCGTGTGGAGTAAGCCAAAGAATTAGAATTGTTCGTAGTTCCCTTTGTGAATCTCCCTTCCTTGACAGTAAAAGCTGCTGTCTGTGATTCATCAGAATGAGTCATTGATGGATATCCAATTTTCTTTTGACGCTCATCTTGTGAGACAAGTGAAAACACTTTGTTGATCTGAGGGAGGGGATCCATTAACAATATTTGACTACGGATAGGAGCAAACGATTCATTGAGTCCCATAAGAAATGATAAAACATATTCACGCTGAAAATATTCATGAAGCTCCTTGATGCCTCCACAGCAGCACTTTCCACAATTACAGCTTGTTCTATAGTTGCTCAATTCATCCCACAATGTTTTTAGTTTTGTGAAATAGACGCTAATAGTATCCTGATTTTGGGCCAGATTTATGAGATCACGACGGAGTTGAAATATCCGTGGACCATTACTTTGTTGAAATCGATCACGAAGATCATTCCATATACTTCCAGCAGAGTCGGAAAAAATTATACTTGCCGAAATCTCTTTGGATACGGAGTTTAAAATCCAGGAAATTACCACATTATTATTCCTAATCCAGTAAGGAAGAAGATCATGATCGGTACCTTGAGGTTTAGAAATCGATCCATCCACAAAGCCGAGTTTGTTTTTGGCAGATAATGCGATGACCATCGCACGGCTCCAAGCTGCGTAATTATCACCAGTCAGGAGCTGAGTCACGAGAACCATTCCCGGATTGTCCGCATGATGAATGAAGAATGGATTTAGAGGATCATCAATGAGAGATCTCTCCATTGATGCAGAGGCACGAGTTGGAGCGATGCCTTCCATAGTGAGATTTCAGCTCAGATCGAAGAAATCAGATTGAAACGGAATTGAATCAAATCGGAATCGGAGTTGATGCTGGAGCGTGATTATTTGGACTGCCGAAAACCAAGTTGAAGTACAAATGTGGAAAACTTGGAATACCACTGTCGTGACGCTTGTTTCAAGCCATACAAGGACTTATGCAGGCGGCATACGAGCTTGCCCTGATCCTTATTGGTCTCCCCCTGTCGTGGAAAGCCAAGTGGAAGATCCATGTATACCTCCTCGAATAAATCACCATGAAGAAAAGCATTGTTCACATCCAGTTGAAGAATTTGCCAATTCTGACTTGCAGCAAGAGCTAAGAGGATTTTGACAGTGACAAGTTTAGCAACCGGAGAAAAGGTCTCAATAAAATCAATGCCTTCTCGTTGATTATAACCTTTGGCAACTAACCACGCTTTGTATCGATCAATGGCTCCGGTAGAATTGAACTTGATTTTGTATACCCATTTTGAACCAATGACATGTTTCCCGAGAGGAAGATGTACAATGGAACATGTGTTGTTGGCTTGTAAAGCTATGAGTTCATCCTTCATGGCCTGACGCCATTCTTTATGTTGCACGGCCTGGTGATAAAATTGAGGCTCCGAGTGAGTGGAAACATTGAGAACCAAATGTTTAAAGGCTGGACAAAGTTTCTGGTATGATACAAAGTTGGACAATGGATACTTGTATTTGGAAGCTGTGGGTGACGCACACGGGATAGTGGAGAGCAAATTACAGTGGAATTCCTGGAGATATGAAGGTGCTCGAGGAACTCTGGTGGAACGCCGAAGATGCACATCCGGATGTGGTTGATCCTGAACTTGTAGGGGAGGAGAGCTACTGGTATGTGGTGAAGAAGAACCACAAGGGAGCTCAACATCAGTTTGAGGTCGGGGTAAAACAAGCTCAGGAAATAGTTCAATGATTGATTGACTACGGATGTTGGAATGAAACGGGAACACATCTTCATGGAACACAACATCCCTTGAGATGAAAACTTGATTGGTTTCAAGGTCAAGCATTCGATAAGCCTTCATACCAGGTGGGTATCCAAGAAAGATGCATTTTCTGGCTCGAGGGGCAAACTTTGTGCGATGCTGAGACAACGTGGATGCAAATGCTAAGCACCCAAAGACACGTAGGGAATCATAGGCAACTGGCTGATGATATAACCTTTTGAAAGGTGACTAGTTGTGAAGGATGCGAGAAGGTGTCCGATTGATTAAGAATGTGGCTGTAAGAATACATTCTGTCCAGAATATCAAAGGGAGGCGAGCTTGAAAATATAAAGCTCGCGCCACATTCAGGAGGCGCTGGTGTTTCCGTTCCACAACAGAGTTTTGTTGTGGGCGTTCGAAACACGCTCCATAGTGAGATTTCAGCTCAGATCGAAGAAATCAGATTGAAACGGAATTGAATCAAATCGGAATCGGAGTTGATGCCGGAGCGTGATTATTTTGCTCTTCTACTTCCTCATTACAAATCAAAGCCTTCTCCGATGCGGATTGGGCTTCTTGTCTCGACTCCAGGAAGTCCACCACTGGTTATTGCATTTTTCTAGGTGATTCTCTTGTCTCATGGAAAGCCAAGAAGCAGCCAACTATTGCTCGTTCATCCGCTGAAGCTGAATATCGTTCAATGGCTACAACCACAAGTGAAATTGTCTGGATTCACCAGCTGTTATCTGAAATGTCCATCACCGTTCCCACCCCGGCATTATTATTTTGTGATAACCAAGCAGCTATCCATATTGCAACTAATCCAATGTTCCACGAAAGGACGAAGCACATTGAAGTCGACTGTCATTTCATTCGAGACAAAGTCACTGATGGTTCTCTCAAACTCTTACCCATTCGCACTCATTTGCAATTAGCAGACATTTTCACCAAGCCCTTGCCCAAAGCTACATTGCTCAACTTGCTGTCCAAGATGGCACTCAAAGACATTTGTCGTCCATCTTGAGGGGGAGTTTTATACAGAGTCTTTTATACAGAGTCAATTAGTTAATTAATCAAGTGTCAGTTAGTTAGTTATTTAATCAAGATAGTTAGTTAGCTAATTGTAGTATAAATACAAATGTGTACTGAACAATTCATTCATTCAGAAATGGAAGGGAATTCCTCCGCATTACTGTTCTCGCTCAATAAAACCTGAATCATTTTTCCACTATTATTTGTTTTCTAGCATGACAAGATTAAGTGCAGCCACCTACATTGACCAAGTAAAAGTGTAGCAATATATGTATATCAAATTTTAGGCAAAAACTTGTGTGAGACAATCACATGGGGCGTATTTTGTGAGACGGATCTCTTATTTGGGTCATCCATAAAAAAGTATTACTTTTTATGCTAAGAGTATTATTTTTTATTGTGAATATCGGTAGGGTTTGACCCGTCTCAAAGGTAAAGATTCGTAAGATCGTCTTACAAGAGACCTACTCTATCAAATTTTGTGTAATATATTTTCTTACAAATTTGTGAGCCAAAAATTTTTTTTCAACTAAAATATTAAAACTTTGCGTAACATAATGATATCAATAATAAGTAATTTATAGTCATATATATTTTCATAAAAAAGTCATACTTTTAAAAAATATATATATAAGTATAATTTTATTTTAATAAAAAGAATACATTTCAAAATTGTAACCCACTAACCAAATTGCCTCGAAAGCATTTGGAACGCGTCAATACTTCAAAAAATGGCTTTTCGCATCCCAAAGAGTTCAATACGGTTTAAATTTTTTTTTTTTGTATCCTTGTGTGACTTTGCCTATTTAATGGCATTAATTAATAATCTAATAAATTAAAAACTTTTGGCTCACAACTCGTTCAATAGTTGAGAGTTGAGACTTAGATCAAAATCTATAGTTGTTAGCTGAGATACAGTGTCATTTTATTATATAGTTTAGAGGTAACAAAAGTCTCATACTTAAATGCCCGACACCACTTATTATGATGATTTTTTAGGAAGTTATTCATCTCATTATTTCTATTATCCAAACATGTTTAATCCAATAGTTTGGTCATACAATTGGAATATCACAAAATTCTATAATTAAAACTTTATTTAGTCACAGACATGGAAATAACAATTTTGTAATAAATAAAATTAAAATTTTTGTATTACTTTTTTTAATAAAAACTATTTTAAAAAATAAATAAATAAAAAGATTTAGTGAATTTGGTTGTCGATCGAATTTTATTCGGTTCGGTTTATTATTTTTTTATAACAGAGTCTGTCGGTTCAATTTGTGCGAAAAATTCAAGCTAATTATATTTTGCTTTGTTTATGGTTGGTTAATGAACCGGCTGAATGGTCACCTTAGGCGCTTTGCACAGAAAGGTTATAATTAGATGTCGTAAAGAGGCTTTTGTTAAAAATAATAAAAATACTTGGGCCTGTGTGGACTAAGGGGGAGCGTCCAATGTAGGAGTTGTTAATCTCCGAACATCCATAAAAAATTCATGTCTATTTGTTTATATCATTTACTTATCGTTTTCATTGTTTTAAAGATGCATTGTTAAAGCATTTTATGTGTTCTTCAAATATCAAAATATTGCATATCAAATATTTGACAAAATGCTTCAACCAAAATATTTTTACTCATTCAACTTACATATATTTTAAATACTTTACGAATTATTTAATCGATTTATACGAAAGATTATTTTGAGTGTCTTCCACTTGATTTGAAAATCAAACTCGATTTAATTCATCGATATTCAATATTTCAAGAACCCAACTATTGTAGCTCAACGATTATCATCCAAATTGATCCTATCAAGCAGAGTCGTGGGCCACGTCCTCATGTTGTGGACTTTACCCCAAGATCGTGGAGTGGTCACCAACTCTAGTACCTTTAAATACACCCAGTAGATGTAAAATCAGGGAGTTCACTTTTCATTCTCATAAGCAATCTCTACATATTTATTTAAACACACTTTCTTTCATTTGCGTGCATAGTTCATTGACTTGAGCGTCGGAGTGAGCACATCAGAAACTCTTCTAACGCCCCACTAACATTTCTTGTTCTCATGTGACATGTTATCCAACTCGGGTTCATCTTGCCCGATCACCAGCACATACAGATAAATAACACATTTTTGCCAGGGAAATTGCCTACCCAGCTCACCCAATTTTATCGAGCAACATCTACATACACACACACACAACTCTAATTATTAAATTAAAATTTGATATTTTAGATATTAAATAAATCAATTTTTATTTTAAATTACGTTAAATAAGATATTTACAATCTTCCACAGGAATTGAGAAGTCCGTCTTTATATATATATATATAACTCTAATTATTAAATTAAAATTTGATATTTTAGATTTTAAATAAATCAGTTTTTATTTTAAATTACTTTAAATAAGATATTTACAATCTTCCACAGGAATTGAGAAGTAGGTCTTTATCCTCAAATTTTGCTGCCGACTTGAGAATCAGTTCACTAATTTTCACTTATAATTAGGGCCATAAAAACTATACCGAATTGAGTTTAAATTTTTAGAAGGAATGGCAAATCCTGTGTGGTAAGATTTCCAGGAAAAGTATTGGTGAGAGAATCGAATTCATGACTATTGATTTAAAACTTATCTAGTACTCCACCAATTCGAACATCTCCTAACTCCCTACATATCCCGCATGTTTCAAATTATTTAAATCTGCACATTAAAAAAGTATACAAATAATTTATGTATATAGAATGATAGGATGAAAAAAATATTCACAAAACGATATTTGTGGTTTTAGCTTTTGGATAGTTTGCTACAAAATATTGCACAGTTGCACGTGAAGCTGTAGATAAAATAAGGTGCAGATAAAAAAAGCATCAAGTGTCAACATCTTCCAAACATGGCCAATCTGCCATAGCCAAGTGAGTTACAAGCACACATGCAACCCCAGCAAGATGCTGGATCGTATCTCTAACTAAAGGAAGTTGTCCCCCATTGATTGGAAAAAGAAGAAAAAAAGGAACCATCCAAAAACAAGAAGAGGACAAGAAAAGCTCCTTTAAGGGCAAAGCTTCAACAACACTATGACATGGCTTCAATTTAATATCGAATATTCAGTTAGCTTAACAAACAATGCAGTTGTTATATGTGTGTTAAACAAAAATTGACTAGACACAGATCGAGTTATCGGATCTACGTTCGCTGCTTGTCTTGTTATGAAATAATTGGCTAGTATCCAGTAATATACGCTTATAATTAGAGTTCCTGGATATTTTACAAGTTTTTAATGAGACGATGAGTAGGAATGAATAGTTCAAGGGCCTCTGTTGTCCGAGTCCAGACAAAGGATAAGCCAATGGATGGAAAATTTAGTAGGGAACTATGGTAGAATACAACCAAGGCAAATATGCAATCAAACTATCTGTTATGTATGTGGGAGGCAGCACATTCGATCAGAAAGAAAAGGCAAAGGTCCCTTTTCGGGAATGGCTGATATTTAAAAATGTGACCATAAATATATGGAAAAAAAGGCAACACGATGTTGATAAACCAAAAGTTAAAGTTACAGTAGTTCCAACATTTTATTGTCCCCAGAACACGAGCTGATCATATCGATCGATCACTGGTTACTAGTGTGTTATCTCCAAAATATCAAATGCATAGTTACTTTTAAGCAAGATGTGTAAAATCTTGTTTTCATGAGGACTACAAGTGTCAAATGGATTGGATAAGGGATCATGTTACAACTATGAAAAAATGAATTACTCACTTATCCAGTTTAACCGCATGAAAGAATCCAAAAACACAGTTGGATTCCATGCATTTTTCACATGAAAGTTTGTTCTTTGTTGATGACAAGACAGAGAATTGAAGGTCTTCATAAAAGATTGTACTGAAGTGGTCATTTCTAGCTATTTGAAATCATTGGTTTTATACATTCTTAACCATTTGGAGAAGTGGAGCTTATCGGTATCCCCCATTTCAAAAGCAGCTTTATATTAATGAACATGACGTGGGATTAAGTAAGAAAGGATCTCAACATAGTTCTTATATTGGGCGCAATGGTTTTAGGTAATTAGGTTCCATGCAACACTCCAACAATGACAATTGATAGATCCAGTTAGGAGTCGAGCCATGAAATGGGACAAGCCGGGTCTAGCTGTCGCCTCCCAAGGCGGAAGGAGAGCGATTTCTTGCTTTCGTTAGGAATGATGCAACATATTCTTTTTCGGGAGGAATATATTTAAAATTCAGGGCACATAATAAAAGTAGAGCATAAAATGAATCCCAAAATAACAGTAGATTTAAAGGTGTAATGAGTGAGTAACCAATGTAGATTCAAAATTTTAAAAGGGACTTAAATTGTATTGACATGTGAGTTTAGTTCATCTAAAAATGCAGTGCCTTCTGTAATAAAGACCAGAGAATTAATTGTGCAAAGACAGCTAAGCAGTACTTTCTCTTCAATGATAAAGATTTTTATGCATGAAAGAGTAAACTAGATAGAGGGCATTTACCTCCAGTCAAGAAGATTGAAGACCCGCCCAATAGTCACTTAGTACTCTCCCTCCATTACTTTCTTTGATAAATAGGAGCATCCTTCATTCACTTCTTTCGCACCACTAGCGACAAATGGATTCTTCAAAACTTCTTGAAGACATTGAAGAGTGTAGCAGCAACGAGTCAGGTTGGACGATGTATATTGCTTCACCGGCTCATGAACTTGATTGTGATTACCATGAAGATGAAGAGTATTGTACCACTGGCGAGAAAATCTACGTGCAAGATGCCAGAAGAGAAGCTGAAGATGTCGATAGCGATGACTCGATGGCTTCTGATGCCTCATCTGGCCCAAGTTATCAAGGCCAGTCATATGGGATTGTCTGCGAGTTTCACGGTTTCAACCATGCATGGAACAAAAGAGAAAACAAACAAGTAGGTGAGAAGAATTATAAACAAGATGAGAAGAAACATTTTGAGCAGATAAAGGCACCAAAAGATAAATTTGAACACAAGAAAATCAGTGTCAAGAAATTGAAGAACAAGTAATGCTGTCATCTTTGTGCCACATATTGGTAACTTTTCAAGTGAGATTTCCCCGCATGTGGATTTTCTAGTATGTTGTTCCATGTTTAATGCAATATATCAAGTGTCAAAAGTCGCCAGCTTAAGCAGCTTGTGTAAGTATGCTGGGGAAACAAATGTGCTACTGTAACTTCGAGTTTTGCAAAAAACTCATTCAGAACTTTCAAAAAATTATTTAGAACTTTCTGTCTTATTGAATGAAATATATATAAATCTTTGCAGAGAACACATTTTATCATATTGCCAGGAGATACCAATAAAAATTATGCATGCTTCCAAAAGAGAATGGAGGCAAACATTTAATCCTCTAAAGCTCAATGTGGCTGTTTATTGAAATTGAGATACTCAGAATTAAAGGTTGTGCTGAATTCAAATACCACTGAGATGGTAAATCCATATTAACATACATATATTCAAGTTTAATCATTTAAAAATTCCAAAATCACTTCAGAAAGGCTTGCAAGGACCACATTGGCATAATGCATCAAAATTCAGAACAACGATCCCATACTTCAAAATTACGATATCCGGAGTCCTAAGTAATGTGCAATAAGAGCTATATCAACACTCTCTCTTCCAAACAAAAAACGAGGTGAATGAGCGAAAAAGTTCAGAAAATCCCAATATGTGGTGGACACGAGTTCTCAATTATAGATACCATAGACATGGTGCATGGTTGAAATTCAAGAAACTACTTGCATGCGGCCAGTATCAACCAAAGCATTAAAACTAAATGCAATGTTTCATGGGCCATACCAACTCTTCAAAATTGTATATCGGAGAGAATGTTTGCCGACAATAGCGAAGGCTTTACTGCAGGACAAATGCATAGAACTAGCATGACCACGCGTTGTAATTTCACCATCAACTTCTCAATAAGCTATTAACAGGATGTAAATATTATGCGAAAAGCTAATACGATTCAACGGCTAAAACATGCATGAGTTCGTTAATCCTAAAAACATCTACATTTAAATAAGAAAATATTCTAACCGTATTGGAAACATTTTCATAGGACAATTACTACATCATATTTAAATATCTTTGAATGGTGTTTATCAGTGAGGAGTAAATTGGAAACTTCTGCACCCTCCAGGCACTAATGGACTTTGCAACTTGCAGGAATTAATCAGCAATATACTCCATAAAAACACCTAGACAAAGATAGGCGAAAATGACGCTATGTTTAACTTGGTCATACGACAACAAACAACATCATAATGTGAACCGATATTCGAACGAGTTGGGATATGTAAGAAAACTAAAATTACACATAATATACCACTTTGAACCTATTTTAATACAGTCACTCCAATTTTCAAATAGACATTCAAAAAGGTTTATCTATGCGGCTGATATTAATCTTGCCTTCCAATGGCATGGCTAAGCATAGCAAAATAAAGATAGTAAATATCATTATGAAAAAAATATAAAGAAATTATCCTCACATGGGAAATAGTTCTTCCATGGAAATACATGGTACAAGATTAAACCAGCCACAGAAATTTGAAGTGATACCTGCACTTAGTACCAGGGAGTTGAGGACAAAAACCTTTAATAAAACTGTCCCATTTGGTCAAAATAAAAACAAGTCTATTAGCTTATAATGTTATAAATGAAGAAATTTCAAATTTTCATAAAGATTTGTCTAAATATAGCAAGTATTCTCCCTTATTTATGATTTCATGTGCGAGGAGGGTTCATAAATCCTCGAGCATGTGGAACGTTGTGTATACTACAAGATTATCAGTGGAGATTGTTTTCTACGAGTATACCTGATGCCAAGTATCTAATAGGGAAAGAATATAGCAAGTTTATAATGCAAACACAGAAAACAAATGTATGGTTGAAGACATAAACAATGTGCCATATTCTTTTCCATAAAAAATATGCTCAGCTATTTCGAGTAAAAACTCCAATAAATCTAAAATTTTAAAGACATCCCTGGTTTAAGGGAATTGGAAAGGCAGTAAACAAAATGAAGCATCTGGTTAGCGTATTTCATGTACGAAAAATCTTTATCTATATCTTTGTAAAAAGGCGGAGATGTCACAAGTTACTTACATGGATATAATGTATTTATAAATAAACACTCCATAAATATGTGAAGTTAATTCAATTACAACATAGAACATAGAAGCTAGCTTAATTTTACAGTTGGCAGGGAAATTGCTTGAAGCTGTAAATGGTTCCATGGTCAAACATATTAAGTTGTTTGTGACAGTGGCCAATATGTTTGATCAGCTTCCCACCCTGAAATAAGTAACAAATAAAAATTTCAACTTTGATTTTTGGCATTTCTGGACCATCCGAATGGAATGACCCTGTTTGATCAATTCGGTCAATAGTTCGCGCACTGAAGTTACACCGAAGAGCATGCAGCCTTTTCCTCCTGCATTTATCAAATAAGAAATACTTAAATAATTTTATGCAGTATAACTTCCAAATCCTTGTCTCTACTTACCGAATCCCATCCCTTGTCATTGCTCTTTGCTCTTCCCATTTTAGATGCATAGTGTGCTTTTCTCACCTCATCAGTCAGCTATGGATTTTCCACAGCTGATTCTGTGAGGATATCACCAAGTCTTACGTGTTTGAAATACATTTTTTTAGCAGCTTTGACCCTTTACGTCCTTTGACTTACTGAAGAATCTTGTATCAAGGACAAAACTACAGTTGGAGTCGCAATGGACAATCCATCAGCTTGCTGAACTGTCAATTCGCCAGCATCCTTCGTTTTGGTTTTATCAAGCACTTCGCTTACTAAATTTGGCCCTCATGCTTCTTCCTTCCAAATGCCTTTAGTGATGTCAACTAAGAAGCTATGTCCACTCTGAAATTTTAATGAAGTTCATCATTAGGCAGCTTTCCAACATCAAAGAACAAAACAGGATTCCAAAATCAACAGCATGTCAATTGTCACTATATCTAATCTCGACATGAACCATTTTCGAAAAGTATTCAGTTCCTGCCCTTGCTGATACATGTAACAAAGGGTCATCACCATCAGAAGCTTGAGTCATTGCTTTAAGTAAAGAATCTTCATGCTTTCTCTCCTCAGATAGTCGCATCAACTTTGAAGTGTTTCAGCCACAAACACAGATGGGAATCCTTCGTCAGCAATATCCACCAATTATTCAAGTCGATTCATCCAATTTACCAGCATCTACCAATTTAAAAACTTAAAAACACCTATCTTTTTTATCATAGTTCATAAAACGAAGAATGTCAGATTCATAACAAATCATTCAAATCAAATACAACCTCAAAGAAAACCATTGGCTAACTAAAATTCAATCTACAGACCCGAAAACCATGCAAGAGACAAAGTTCATATCCAAGTACGAGAACCAGCCAACAAAAAATACTACTTGTAGACCAGATACCATAATCGATATTAAGATAAACGAGAACCTATCCATGTTTCAATGGACAAAAGAGAGAAAAAAGTGAATCCATGTTACAAGTAAGTTCTGGAATCCAACCTCATGCTTGGTACTCCGCAGCGCTAGCTTTACTTAAGGGAACATGGTGTTGGATCTCGGTTTTCCACGCGCCCAAACGCAGCGGAAGTTTTAAATTTTTATTTATTTTGACAATCAAAATATGTTTTGCTTTGGGCGCTCGTATGATTTTATCATAAACTAAACATACATAGGATGTTTAAAATATACCTTTATTGAATATTCACTTTGCACCAACCACTCCGGTATTAGCGGATGTAGCTCTTGTTGTAAATCCCTTCGAACTTTTTTCGATCTCCGAATCAGGTCCACGACTGAAATAATTGTTCCTCTTCTAACTTGCACTAAAAAGTGTAGAAGATTTTGTATTTGAGATCAAGAAAACAAGATGGTTCAAAAACCCTTTTGAGAGCAAAACTTTTCTTGCAATTGGAAGAGCCGAAAGTTTTTTTTTTCTATGTTCTAAACTTTCGGATGCCCTACAGGTAATAGAGAATCAAATTCTCTTTTTTTTATTTCTAATATTCAATTTACTTAATTAATCAACTTAATTAAGTCAATTAAATATTCTAAAATATTGCATGCCAAATCAAATCATTTTTCCTTATTCACCTTCCTTTTGCTTCGGTGATCTCCAACATATATATTATTAATTTATTAACTAATTGTCATTTTCTTAATTAATCATATTAATTAAGTCAATGAATTTCAATAAAATCCTTGCGATGAAAGTTACGTAAATTAGGAATCAAAATTCCTCATTATTATTTCTAATCATTTCTTAACTTAATTAATCTAATTAATTAAATTAATGAAAGATTCTAAATATGCATGCCAACCTTGTCCAATCTTGATTTTCTTTTAATACATATATTTGTGAGATCACCAAAATATAAATAAAACATGTTTACTTCTTTTGACTGTCTTTAGCAGTCATGCTCTCAAAATTTCTATAAGCTTTTATAAACTTTATTTATAAGCTTATCGATTGATCATATCAAACTTATTTCTTATAAATTCAACTCATTGAATTTATTATCTCAACGGGAACAAGTAAATCAGTGCTTGTGTGACCCTCAATGGTTCAGGGATACAGCTAGCCGTGGGTTCACAACTCTTTGTGATTCAGGACATTTTCCTTTATTCGGGCTTA
>NC_133317.1:7129005-7135485 GCF_012295235.1 Primulina huaijiensis | reverse complement strand
GTAAACGAGTCAAAGCACAGCCCTAGCATATAGAGCCTCAGTGTTGTCCCGGGTCGTAAGGACTAATGGTGTACAATCATAACCACGGACTTATCCTCTCGATGAATGATAACCACTTGGAAAGTCCGAGGGAGGGTTGTTCGGTATAATCATCATATGACTACCCATCTGCATGTTTGGACATCTCTATGCCCTTACCAAGAAACGCAGTACACAACATCACAGATGCTAGTCTCAAGCTCAAGCGACCTTTATCCATGTTTTAGGCGGCTGAATCGACTAGGAACGAATTTAGATTATACAGTGTTTACAAACGAGTTTCAACATCGAATTACGATTCATTTGTATTAAAGTATAATCAAGGTCTTTATCTATGTTTGATAACATGGGTATACAGATAAAGAAATAACAAACCATGAAATAATGAATTATATTAAAATAAAGATTGTTCTTTACAACTGAGTCAATAAAATCCCTAGCCAACAGTTGGCTTGTATGGCATCTACTCTAACACATGGCGCCCTGGATCCTTCGGCAGCTAATACAAATTCAATAGAAGTTTAGTGGTATTAAATGTAAATTTTTGTAGAATTTTAAAAAGTCATATGATATTCAAACTTATTTTTAAAAACTTTACAAAAGTCTATATGTACTCACAATATCAATAGACTTTTAATGATTTTATTGAATTCTATTGAGTACAAGAATTATATCACAAGGTACAACAATAAAATATCAAAAAAAAAGTCTTTGATTTATCCTAAAGATTTGGATACACACTTAATTGTGAAATCTCTCAAACTAACATACTCAATACAAACACTAAAATTTTCATTCTTCTCTCATCTATTTATTTTTCTTTTTATTTGTACTTTTTTTTTAAAAAAATATTGCTAACAATAGTTTAAAGTAAAAATTATTAACATCGTTCATTTTATTTTTGTAGTATCAATCACAAAATCTCATAAATTTAAAATTTTTAAAAAATTATTACACTACATAATAAAAAAATTATAATATTTTATTGACCTATAAATTAAAAATAATAATTATTTTTAATAAGTAAAATTTAAGTTTTTATTAATTATTATATAACATTTTATGTTATTTTATTTTCTATAATTTTAGTTAATCTATATTTTAATATAATTTGATTATAACTCAAAATTCTTGCACATGATGTTTTTCATTAACTTAAATGAGAATATATAATTTTATCAACACAGATATATAAGAAGAACTATAATAAATTAAATATATTAAAATTTTATAAAGTTACCCTAATTACAAATATTTTAGCATACTTATTATTTATTTTCAAGTACAAATAATTGTCTTGTATATTTTTTTTTATTTGACATATTGTTTGTATATTACATGGCTATTTATATTTTTGTAGTTTTCAAAGATTATGTATATCATTCATTAGCTAATTAACTCTAAATATATGATTTGACGGGTAAATATTTTTTAGTGGACGATGGATATCCAAATCGACGTCAATTCTTGGCTCCTTTTCGAGATGTACATTATTATCTTTAAGAACTCACAGGTTAAGGTCGTCACCCTGAAGATGCTAAAGAGTCGTTCAATCTTTTTCGTTTTTTACAAATTGAATTGATTTAACTTTTAAGTAAGTAAAATTCATTTACATTCATAAATAAAAAAAATAATTTAAAATTGAAGAGGTTATCTGTAAGATCTAGAAATTTGAACGACGTAACTAGACTGCATGCAAATCTAGTGGTTTTAAAATGTTTATTTATTTATTTTTTAAATGCATTTAGTGCATGGTTATGACATGATTTCATTATTTTATGATATGGTTTACTTAATTGCACAACATAGGGCTTTTAGCAGTATTTCACGCTCGAACGAGGAACGAAGACCAGGGATAGTTAAGAAAAATGTTTTTTAAATAATTATTTATTTATTTAATATATGGTGTATTTATTATGTAATTTTCGAAAATGGGCACTTTTGACTCAAGAATAAATTGGATTATTAGCTCCATTGCAAATTCGGACCTAGCAAAATGGAGTACTTTTGAGGGTTCGGGTAATATTTTTGAAAACAAATTTAAACGAAACATTTTACGAGTGTGCTATTGAGCATGGTGGGCCTATTTTAATATATTTTTGGGTCTAGATCACTACACTTTTCCATATCAAAATTTGGCCCATCTCTTTATTATTTCTCATCATTCCACACACCCTAAAACCCTAGCCTCCCTCATCTCAACCTCACGGCTGCACACACTCACACACACCAGCAGCTTTTGGTCGGTTTTTCAAGGTAAAAGTGAAAGGAAAATTTTCCCGTCCCTCTGGTGCTCGTCCATCGCTTCGTCGGTTTGAATTTTTGAGCGTTTATATACTAAGTGTAAGGCCCGAGATGTTATCATTTTTATGAGACCCCGAAAATAAAATAATTGATTTAAATTATTGGATGGCAATTTCGTAATTATTGGATGGTAATTTCGTAATTATTGAGAGAATTTGGGCAAAAATCGGGAGGAAGCCACGTTGATTTTCCATGCATATAATTGTATCAAGTGTTCGTTTCCTTCATTATTTTCCCGAGAGAAAACCGAGAATTCCATGGGAGATTTCCTCCAAGCTTAGAAATTTGATTTTACGAGATCCGTCTATCAGAATTTAAATCCGGACACGGTACTGTGATCCTCTTGTCAACAGCTACAACTGGACGTAAGTTTTATTGATTTCTGGTATCATTTGAAAATATGATGTTGTAGGAATTTGATACAATTCATATATGATGTTCCTGACATGTTCGACATCGTAGAATCGAAGTCAGATCAGAAAACGGACTGATTCTGAAATTGTTATGATTTTCTGATTATATTGATTGGGAATCGAATAGATTTGGATTATGGACTGATTAGGAATTGTACCGGATATGGGTTATGGTTTGTAATTGATATCTATTGATACTGTATTGACGGGGATATCGGGATTGTGCCGTTATGCCGTTGATTTGAATTAATTCAGATTAATCAGATTCAGTGTTGATTTGAGAATGAAATATTGATATTATGATTCTCGATATATCGTTTCAGATTTACAGAGACAGTCTTGAGTTCAGAACTTATATTGCTTCAGACCGAGACTACGAACAAAAGGTATAAGTCAACGTGGTATTGGGAGATCGACTCGAGTAGGACATACTTGAGTTTCCCTAAATCACATACTGATTGTTATGAGATGCCTTGATTTGAATTGATATGCTTGTTTCTATTGATTTATAGGAAACATGTTATAGGCGAGTATTAGACGAGTAATCTTGTGACAGAAGTGCCGGATAGTGATGGAATCGTCATTGGCACATTGCACTCTGTTACATGATAGTGTATTAGCGAAAGTGCTAAGGTCTGTGACGGATAGGTCAAGACACTGGATGTTTGGTTATATCGATGTTGATTAGAATTGGAGTTTCTTCTATCATGGATATTCGATATGGAATGCCATCATCTGGAACCCGGGATCCCTAGACTAGGATTGAGTCTAGTCTGAGACGTGGAGTCACGACTTTATTTACAGTTTTATATGGATTCATGTTTCAGATTTGACATTTATTTCTGATATTTACTTCATGCTTTTATATTGATTATATTATCGCATGTTCGTTGATTTATACTTGGATTATATTCTCACCGGAGTTATCCGGCTGTTGTCTTGTTTGTATGTGTAAATGACAACAGGTGGGACAGGATCAGGGTCGAGGAGATGAAGAGAGAGATCGAGATAGAGTGGAGACTACGGACTTTGATGTATATAGGGTTTTGACACTTGACATTAGTTGTTGAACATTAGTTTGAGATGTTTGTATGTTGTATCATATTTCTACTTTTATACTGATATGTATAGGAGTTTGATTCCATTACGTTCGGCAATAAAAAAAAAAATTTATGACCCTAATTACTTGATGAGTAAATTGATCCTAATGATGATTAAGAATTGAATTAGCGTCCGGGTCCCCACAACAGGTGGTATCAGAACGATAGATCCTTTCGACTGAGGTAAAAGCTAGTGAGCGGGGTAGATTGAGTTTTCTTTCCTGATTTTGATTGCTAGCATGTTTTACTGCTTTATTAAACATGTTACTTCATTTATCTGATTTGATATAGCAATGTGTATTATTGAGTATGAATCAGCACCGATTCTGAATCAGCAGTAAGATGATCGGAGGAGGACTGAAACAGGATTGTGGTTTGGGGTTACTAATCTTTTTGATAATCAGATATGCCTCCCCGACGAATTCCGGAACAGGGCAGTACTTCAAATCCTCCGATGGACGTTACAGCTACTCCGATGGAGACACTATTGAAGAGATTTCAGTCTTTTCACCCGCCGACTTTGAAAGGCACTGAATCAGCGGTTGATTGCGAAAGCTGGTTGGACGACATAGAGATGCTATTTGACTCACTGAACTACACAGATGAGCGGAGGGTGAAACTGATAGGAAACCAATTACATGATGTTGCCAAGAATTGGTGGATTACGACCAAGAGGGCATTGGAGCATAGAGGTACGTCTATTACCTGGAATGTCTTCAAAACCGAGTTCTATCAGAGATTTTTCCCTGTGTCATACAGAAAAGATAAAGGGGCTGAGTTTGCGAATCTGAGACAAGGACAGCTGAATATTGAGGAATATGTGTCTAAATTTGCTACACTATTGAGATTCGCTCCGCACGTAGCCGAAAATGAGGAAGCGGTGGTTGAAAGCCAGAGGAAGACAGTTTAAGAAGTCTGGCAGCAGTTCTTCTAGTTCCAGTGGCACGAGACAGACTAGTCAGAGTCAGAGCTATACAGGACCATATTGCAGTACTTGTGAAGGGAAGCATTCCACAGAGCAGTGCAGAGGAGTGTCTGGTTCTTGTCGTATATGCCGACAGTAGGGACATTTTGCCCGAGTATGTCCCCAGAGAGGTGCCCAGGGATCCCAGGCAGCAGAGTCATCTGGATCGGTGGCTCAGACCGGGAGACGACCATCTGTTGTCCATTCTTTTCAGTCAGCACCATCGACCCAGTCACAGCAGAGGCCAGGAGGTAGCCAGACAGTGAGTCAGCCTCCAAGACAACAGGCCCGAGTCTTTGCTTTGACGGAGGAGCAGGCACAGGATGCACCTAATGATGTTGTGGCAGGTAATTGTTTTATTTCTGGTTATCCTGCATATGTATTGATTGATACTGGTGCATCGCATATATTTATTTCTGAGAGATTTGCAGTGATGCATTCATTGCCTGTTGAGTCATTATCTGCTGTAGTATCTGTTTCTTCTCCTTTGGGGAAATGTTTGATATCCGTGACTTCGGTTAGATCTTGTATGCTACAGTATGACGGGCATGAGATTGAGTTAGACTGTATTGTGCTTGGGTTGTCTGATTTTGATTGCATTATCGGTATCGATATGTTGATCAAGTACAGAGCTACAGTTGATTGTTTCCATAAGATTGTCCGATTCAGACCGGAGATGGCTGAGGAGTGGAAATTTTATGGTAAGGGTTCTAGATCTAGAATTCCTTTGATATCTGTTATGTCTATGACTCGATTGTTGCAGAAAGGAGCGGATGGGTTCCTTGTTTATTCAGTGGATTTACTGAAATCGAGTCCATCATTGGCGGACTTGCCAGTGGTGTGTGAGTTTGCTGATGTCTTCCCCGACGAGATTCCTGGATTACCTCCGATTAGAGAGATAGACTTCAGCATTGAGTTGATGCCAGGAACAGCTCCGATTTCTAGAGCTCCGTACAGAATGGCACCGATTGAGTTGAAAGAATTGAAAGAGCAGTTGGAGGATTTACTGGCCAAGGGATATATCAGACCGAGTGTATCTCCTTGGGGTGCTCCAGTGTTATTTGTGCGAAAGAAAGACGGTTCAATGAGACTATGCATTGACTACCGGCAACTGAACAAAGCAACGGTAAAGAATAAATATCCATTGCCTCGTATAGATGACTTATTTGATCAGTTGCAGGGATCTTCTGTATATTCCAAGATCGATCTAAGATGTGGATATCATCAGCTGAGAGTCAGGGATTCTGATATCTCGAAGACAGCGTTCAGAACCAGGTATGGACACTACGAGTTTATTGTCATGCCATTTGGTTTGACTAACGCTCCAGCTGTATTTATGGGTTTGATGAACCGTGTGTTTCAGAAATATTTGGATGATTTTGTTATCATATTCATTGATGATATTTTGATTTATTCAAAGAATATGATTGAGCATGATGAGCATTTGAGGATTGTTTTGAGAATTCTGAGAACTGAGAAACTGTATGCTAAACTGTTGAAATGTGAGTTCTGGTTGAGACAGGTAGTATTTCTGGGTCATATCATATCCGGAGATGGTATATCAGTTGATCCCAGCAAGGTTGAAGCCGTGATCAGTTGGCCGAGACCGACATCGGTACCAGAAATACGTAGCTTTTTGGGTTTGACAGGATATTACAGA
>NC_133317.1:7117645-7128905 GCF_012295235.1 Primulina huaijiensis | reverse complement strand
GTGACATTTTAGTAGTATCAGAGCCGCCAGGTTCATAATCCGAGTAGGAAAAAGCGAATTTTCAAAAAAAAAATATATATATTTTCGGAAAAAAAAAATCGGCCAAACAGGGCCTTAGCGCGCGCCGCCGCGTTTCCTCCGATTCCGGCCGCCTCAGGTAACCTTTCTTCGATCGGCGACCAGTTCCCGAACCGCCTCGACGAGACGAACAAAAGCCCTCAAACAATTTCAGTTTTGCGTTCGTGTGCCACCGAAATTTCGGATTTTACGGATTGGACGTCCGAAACCCTAACCCGAATCTTATTTCGTCCAATTGCCCTACGAATTCTACTCCGATTTTCAATTACTTTTACCCAAACAATATATGATCCATGGGTAACTTTTCCCAACAATCAATTTCAGGATCGGATTAACCAATCGGAAACGCCCAAATTCAAGTGAGTCCGCCGATTTTGAGCGAGTTCCGGCCAAATTAAGTAGTTTTCCGACCGATTCTGGCCGTGCCACCACCGGTTCCGTGACCCTCACCCCGTCGCCGTCCTACTCGTTTGCTCCGACCATACTCCGGCGAGTCAACCCAGCGAGTCAACCCGGCGAGTCAGCGAGTCAACCCGCCAACATACGTCCTTCGATTTTTTCGTAGGAAACTCCGAATTCGGTTCCGTCAACTGATCTGAAATCCTCTCGATATACTCTTCGAATCCATATGTCTATCTTAAAACTTTCCATTTTGGGAATTTTCGGAGAAACTTTTGATTTTCAGTACTTTACTCTATCTTGATATTTTATCATATTTATGATATTTTGAGCATTTTCTCTTCTTTTTCAGGAAATGTCTCCCCAATTCCGCACTCGTGCCCAAGCTGCAATCCACATGAAGCAGCTAGCCATTGATAATCAGTCGCGCCTGATAAAGCGCCTTAGAGCCAGACTAGGTGAGAGAAGACGGGAGAATGCGACCTTAGCCACAGAGAAGGAGGTAATACGAACCCAACTTAACAACGTTATCTACCAGGGAGAGTTGGTAAGAGGAGATAACATGGATTTGAGGGATGGCATAGAACACGGCTTGCATCGAGAAAGAAAGCTGCATGAAGACATCGACCGATCTTGAAAGGAACTAGAAGAAGAAAAACAGAAAAATGCCAGGAGCAAGAAGAGACTGGAGAATTTAAGTGAGGCTATAAACAGCATTTCGAAGGTGAACCATCATCTGGCTCAACAGGGTGAGGTACTGAAGAACAAGATCAAGCAAAATAAGATGGATTACGAACTGCGCCACCAGCTTACCATTGATATGTTGGACGAGGCAGAGGCAGATGTTCAGGGATGGAAGACACAAGTGGCCCAGCTTAATGCAGAGAATGCCCATCTCACTCATATGGTAGAGCTACTTCAGGAAGGAGAGCCAGAAGAAGAGCAGGAAGAGGAAGAGCCGATAGAGATTGAGGAGCCTATAGCAGCCATTGGGGATGGAGAGATAGAGGATTAGGCTAGGATGTCTTAGTGATTTTGTCCTAGGAGTTTATTTTACTTTTTCGTTGTTGCTATTTCATTCAGTACGACTTTTAATTCTTTTAGATTGGTCATGTTCATTTTAGTTCTTTTGAGAAATCAATAAAATATTTTATTTGTTCCATTGATTTCAATTTATTTTCGCACAATCTATTGCATGAAATCTACTTGTTCAATAAATTCTTAGAACTCGTAATTGTAGGAAATGGCCGGCAGGCCCCCGAGACAGAATCGCAACCCGCGTTATGCTAATACTGACCGTGAATGCGGACAGGAGAACGAGCAAGGAAATGGACCCCCGCCTGCAATCAACTTAAGCCGAGCTGATCTTATGGCCATAGCCACCATTGTAGCGACAACACTGCAAGGGTTGGGAAATCAGAACGCTAATCAGTCGCCACCACCTCCACCACCAAATGGAATCAAGTTCCACTATGAATCACTCCGCAAGAATCGGTGTCCAACCTTCAGTGGAGCTGCAGACCCTGAGGTCAGCCAGAGCTGGCTGAAAAGTGTAGAGACTCAACACCGCCTATTGGAAGTACCCGAGGCACTGAAAGTGGACGTGACTGTGCCGTTCCTAGAAGATAAAGCAGGAAAATGGTGGGAAGCAATTTCGCCAGCCATGACAGCTGCGGGACCAATGATTTGGCAGCGATTTCGAGAAGCCTTTCTGAAACAGTATTATCCAGCCGAGGTCAGACTGCAGAAACTGAGTGAGTTTGAAAACTTCACTCAAACTCCGGATATGTCAGTTGTGGAATACACCTCCCAGTTCAACGCCCTTGGATCTTATGCTCCGGCAATCATGGTGGACGAAGTTTTGAAACTGCACCGTTTTAAAAAGGGATTGAACAGCAGGATCCAATCAGCCCTAGCAGTTTATCAACCCGCGAATTTTTCAGATCTAATGGGTGCAGCTATTCGAGCCGAAACTGACATCCAGCGCAGGGAGAAGGAATTTAAGAACAAAAGGCCCATGACTAGTCAGTCCTCACGCAGTAATCAGACTTTCAAGAAGCCTAACCAGTCCGGTGGACCATCAAAAAGACCTTCGCCTACCACAAGCTACCAGGATATTAAGCCTTGCCCAACTTGTCACTTATGACACCTGGGAGAATGCCGTAGAAACAGTGGAGTATGCTTCGGATGTGGGAAAGCGGGACACCGAATTGCCGAATGTCCTACTGCCGCCAACCAAGCAGCCGGGCCCAACAAGGGAACAGGGCCAAATACAGGAGCTAACCCCAACAAGCCAAAAGAAGGCAAGCCTAATGCCAGGGTCTTTGCTATGACTCAAGAAGAGGCCGACGACGCCACTGAAGTCGTGTCAGGTACCATTCTTATTCAAAAAGTGCCTGCTTATGCGTTATTTGATTGTGGTGCCACGCATTCATTTGTATCTAAGAGACTCGCTAAGAAACTAGGACTTAAGCCCGAATTATTAGCCGAACCTTTTCGAATAGCCACACCTACAAATAAGGCCATCGAAACTCACGAGATCCACAGAGGCTGTTTGATCAGTATCGGTAATCAGAAATTCAGCACAGACTTAATACAAATAGTCATGGCCGACTTTGACATCATTCTAGGAATGGATTGGTTAGCCAAAAACAATGCAATAGTGGACTGTAAAGGTAAAAGAGTTAAACTCCTAACCCCGAATCAGGAAGAGATCGTGTATCATGGTAAATCCAAGGAACGGAAATCACTCCTTTTCGCTTCCCAAGCATGGAAGTCAATGAAATCTGGAGAAGATATCTACCTAGCAATGGTTAGCGAAGTGCAAGGAGAAGCCGAACTAAAGATAGAAGACATCCCAATAGTATGTGGGTTCCCGGATGTTTTTCCAGAAGAACTTTCAGGGATAGTCCCGGACCGCGAAGTTGAGTTCGAAATTAATCTGGTTCCTGGTGCAGCACCAATATCTAAAGCACCTTACAGGATGGCGCCAGCTGAACTCAAGGAGCTAAAAGAGCAACTTCAAGAATTGCTGGACAAAAAGCAAATTCGACCTAGTGTTTCCCCATGGGGAGCACCAGTACTTTTTGTAAAGAAGAAAGATGGGAGTATGAGATTGTGCATCGACTACAGAGAACTGAACAAGATCACTATCAAGAACATGTACCCCCTTCCAAGGATTGACGACCTATTTGATCAATTTAAGGGAGCCGCAGTATTTTCTAAACTGGATCTGAGGACGGGATACCACCAACTGAAGGTTAGGGCGGAAGATATCTCCAAAACAGCTTTTCGGACAAGATATGGACATTATGAGTTCACAGTGATGCCTTTCGGGCTGACTAACGCGCCTGCAGCCTTCATGGACCTAATGAACAGAGTTTTCAAACCATTCCTGGATAAGTTCATAGTAGTATTTATTGACGACATCCTCGTCTATTCTTCCAACGAGCGAGATCACGAAGAGCATCTGCGCATTGCACTTCAGACTTTGAGAGAAAAAGAGCTCCATGCTAAGTTTAAGAAATGTGAGTTCTGGCTAAAGAGTGTATCCTTCTTAGGACACGTAATCTCTGAAGCAGGAGTATCAGTGGATCCCAGGAAAGTCGAGGCAATTACAGAGTGGCCAAAACCTAAGAACGCCACAGACATCAGGAGCTTTCTTGGACTAGCAGGTTATTACAGGAAGTTCGTCGAAGGTTTTTCTTCGATCGCCATACCACTGACGAAACTCACTCAGAAGAATTCCAAGTTCGTCTGGGACGAAAGTTGCGAGAAAAGTTTTCAGACATTAAAAGCAAAGCTCGCATCTACGCCAGTACTGATCTTACCCACGGAAGATAAGGAATTCACCATCTACAGTGACGCATCTAAGGAAGGTCTGGGATGCGTGATCATGCACGAAGGAAGAGTGATCGACTACGCATCAAGGCAGTTGAAACAGCACGAGCAAAACTACCCTACGCATGATCTAGAGCTAGCAGCAGTTGTCTTTGCCTTAAAAATCTGGAGACACTATCTCTATGGCGCCAAGTGCGAAATTTTCACAGATCACCAGAGCCTCAAATACATGTGCACCCAAAAGGAACTTAACATGAGGCAAAGGCGGTGGATCGAACTACTGAAAGATTATGACTTGACTATAAGTTACCACCCGGGTAAAGCAAACAAGGTGGCCGATGCTCTGAGTCGGAAAAATGAGAGCAAGATCACCCTGGCCTCACTCTCCGCGAGGTCATGTCTGCAAGAGACTGTAAAGTTAAACCAGGACCGAGACCCTGAGCTAACAAAACTCAAGGGACAAGTTGAAAGTGGGAAGACTAAAGATCTACAAATCGATGACAGAGGAGTCTTATGGATGAAAGGACAACTGTGTGTACCAGACAGCGATAAGCTTCGCCAAGAAATACTGTCAGAAGCACACAAGTCCAAATTTTCAGTCCATCCAGGGAGTACAAAAATGTACAGAGATCTTAAGAGCAATTTTTGGTGGAATGGAATGAAAAGAGACGTGGCAGAATTTGTCGCTAAATGCCAAGTGTGTCAACAGGTCAAAGCAGAGCACCAACGACCTGGTGGATTATTGCAACCCTTGGAAATACCTGAATGGAAATGGGAACATATCTCCATGGACTTTGTGGTAGGGTTACCAAAGCCAAGGCAAGGTCAGGACGGAATATGGGTAATCGTAGATAGACTTACAAAGTCCGCAAACTTCCTACCCGTCCGTATGAACTACAATCTGGACAAGTTGGCCACACTGTATATGGATGATATTGTACGACTTCATGGAGTACCAGTGAGCATCC
The DNA here is from genome assembly GCF_012295235.1 of Primulina huaijiensis. NCBI lineage: Eukaryota > Viridiplantae > Streptophyta > Magnoliopsida > Lamiales > Gesneriaceae > Primulina > Primulina huaijiensis. Next base: position 7,123,620 of record NC_133317.1, on the reverse strand, counting down.
TGTCAGACAGAGACCCAAGATTCGTCTCACGATTTTGGAAGAGCTTCCAAGGAGCCATGGGAACAAAAGTGTCACTTAGTACGGCCTATCATCCACAAACCGATGGCCAAACCGAGAGGACAATTCAAACTTTGGAAGATATGCTGCGAGCCTGCGCTCTAGAATTCAGTAGCAATTTGAGCAATCACCTACCATTGATCGAGTTTGCTTATAATAACAGCTATCACAGCAGTATTGGGATGGCTCCATATGAAGCACTGTATGGGAGGAAATTCCGATCACCATTATATTGGGATGAAGTGGGAGAAAAAGCAATAGTAGGACCCGAACTCATACAGACAACAATAGACAAGGTTACAGTAGTCCGAGAGAAACTCAAGGCAGCTCAAGATANGTTTGATACTGAAAGATCTTTTTATTGTTAAAATTAACAAAGAAGGATATAATGTAAAGATGTTGATATGTTTTGTGTGTAAAACCCGGGATTTTGTAATATCGTGATAATATCAGTTTAATATCAGGTTAATAATTTGATGGTGTAATCTTGGATATTAATATTTAAATCATTCAGAATATAAGATTTGTTTTAAGATTATCTAAGTTGTGTAGATAATTTTATCGTGTACAGAATTATAAAGCTCGAGATTAAGATAATATTATCTATTTTAAACTTGAGAATTTGGTAGGAATAAATTTATCTCAATCTAAGGAATTAAAGAAGGAATTTTGAAAATAAGCAGATAAATATCTAAGATTTAGGTTGATATTGAGATACCGGGATAAAAGATCAAATAAGAGATAATAGAATTCGAAATCTAACAATATATACCATGAGATTTTCGAAAATTAGGTGGGGAAAGAAGAAGGAGATTTCGAATATCTACCTAGATCACGGATATATCAAGATATCAGATTTGATTCACAGTTCAAACGCACTATCACGATAGCAGCCAACTCCTATAAATAGGAGGACCCTATTTTCGAAAAACTACACCTTAGAAACACACAAAAATTTCGAAAATTTGTCCCCTAGTCTCTTTAGGATTTTCGAGCACAGCGAAGCGCTGCCGCCGTCTAGCCGCCGAAGAGGAATTTTCGAAAATTCCTGTGCAAGCAACCCTAGTTATTCACGTAATTTTTGCATCAAGAATTTAAGGTAAGTGGGCAAATTTTAAAGTTTTAAATTTTTGGGTTATGTGTTTTTCTTTTAAAGAAAAAAAATGCGGTCGAACACCGTCTACGTTTTTTAAGTCTTGTTACGTTTTGTGAGACACTGTGAGAATTTCCCTGAAAATGGGTGGAATTCCAACATATGGCCCTTAACAGTGGGATAGAACTGTTTTACGACCTCACCCCCTTAGAGGATTAAAACTTAGGGACTGACGTCAGTAAACCATGAAGGGTGAAAAATTGCAGTGTTAAAAATTATGAAAAGCATGCTGTAAATATATGTTATTTTCGAAAATATGAAATTTTTATGTGGTGTTCGATAATTCCCCCATTTACTGAGTATTCCCAAAATACTCACCCCTTACAACCTTTCCCAGATAAATCCGAAGAACATGTAGAAGAAGAAGAATCGGAACAGTTTTGGGGATGGTGATTAGTAGACATGATATTTTTTTTAATTTTAGAAATTTAAAATTTTAGATTAGGCGTTTCCGCAAATTTATTTTATTTCAATTGTAAAGACAGTTGTTTTCTTTGAGAAATTATGAATAATAAACTGGTTTTCGGTTTATACTATGCTACGAGACTGGTTGTTTCAATTGTGTGATTGTTAAACAACGCCGGTGTCAAATCCCGAGTTTCGGGGCGTGACATTGTGGGAACCCAAAATTTTGGAAGTGTAATTTTTAAATATAGACATGTATAAGAATTTATTTTCGAATTATAATATTATTGTAAAAATAATAAATTCGAAAATATTAAATAATACATGATATTTGAAATTCCAAGCCAATAAATACATGAAATTTGAAATCCAGTGCAAGATACACAGTAAATTTGAAATTAATACTGGATATCAACTTAATCGGAAGGAAATATTGCATACAAGGCAGCTTTTCTCAACAAAGAAGCATATCAATATTTATGGAAGGAGTATCTCGAATAAACATAAGGTTTATTCATTAAGTTATACAGATTGAGATACATAAAGCATTGTAATACATGGAAGATAATAATCGTTTTTAGATGACCTATCGCCATGATTCATGTATTTTGTTTTCTCCAATGGTAAATAAGATATATGTGTCAAGTGAGAGAATGTAAGAAAAAATGACACATATCAAAGGAAGAAAGAAAAACGTGTTGGAAATGATGACGGCCATTGCCTACAATTTTTGACAAAACATGCGTACGCATCCTCAACTTTAAAAAATTGAGATGCTTACACGCTTCTTCTTTTGACTTTCGGCTCCCGATACACTCATCGATGGTATGAAAAACGCCTATAAATAGCGGTGATTGAGGTCCCTAAGCACACACCTCAGAAAAAAAAATACACCATCTATCGTGAGGGTGGAGTGCTTAGAAGACATCAATCGGAGGAAAAACAGAAAAGTTTCAAAATTTTCAATGGCAGAAGGTAATGCTCGATCTACTTCCACATATTGTTTATCATGTTCATATATACGTAGAAACATGATTTTTAATAAAAATTCTGACACATACTACATGTATACTTCATTATTTGTATGTAGGTTAATTGGGAGTATTAAATATTTAAGAAATGCAGTTCTAGCTTATTTAGATCCTTGGATTCCCTATTTGCTACCGTCTTTACATCTCATTTTCTGGATAAAGCTCACACTATCTTCAAAAAAATTTCACGGTTAGAATATTCTTTACCAAGAGATGTAAATTTGATAATGATATTTTGATATTGTCTAACTTCTGGATAGCTACTGTTAGCTTATTCTCCTTAGTCTGGTTATTGCTCTCACAAAGTTGAGTCATCTTCTCCCAAATCTCTATATCTGTAGGACAAATTTTAATTTTACTAAACATATTTTTATCAAGACTTCTGTGAAAGATATCTTCGGCCACGTTGTCAAAATTTGTCATCTTCTTATTCTCAGCACTCAACTCAGACCAATGCTTCTCCACCATATGTGGAGCACCCTCAAATACTGTAACGACTGTATTTGCTTTTAGTATCTTTATTGGACCATCAATGATTACGAACCAAATGTCATCGACCTATGCAAATATATGTGCCTGCATAAAAAAATTTCAATCGTTATATTCTTCGTTTGAGTATATGTTTATCAGAGGTCGAGAAATGACTCGGATACCAATTGTTTGGATCGGGTTAGAGTTTAGAGGGGGATGAATAAATTCTTTTTAAAATTTTCTCTACAACACTACTCAATAATGCAACCTATTTTTATAGTGTTACTTATACAAGAGCTGATTTTCTCAAAACTTAAGAAACGGTCGGACCACAGATTGTGCGCAAAATGGTCTGAAGGTTCTTATGAAGATTATATACTCAATATAGCAAGTAAATAATATATGTAAATGCAGTAAAGAGAATGACACAATAATTTTATAGATGTTCAGAGACTTAAATTTCTACGTCACTCTTTCTTCCACTTATGAAAGATTTCACTAAGAGACTATGGTTTTACAACTCTTTGTAACAACTCACTTCAACCGTAAGGCTTATCTACTATCTAAGTCGAAACTCCTAGTTAAACTCAAATGGTTGATACACATAGTCTAACAATCAATACAACACCAATGAAGCAAAGTAATAAATCCTCATATTCAAACTATCGAACAACTCTTCGAACGTTTTGACAGAAACGGTCGAGTGGTTTGACATAATCCTTTGATAATCCTTGAAGATCTGATGAATCTTCTTTGATGTGAGGGTTGTTGAGTAGTAGAGATTTTGTGAAGATTAAAAGTGATCAGAAATATTTTCAGAGAATGCTTTAAATGTATAAAATCTCGTAGTTGCTAAATTTCTCATTGTTTGAAAATCTTCTTGTCATTATCTATTTATTGTACTTGTTGTATCTTCCCGTTCAACATTCGAACTGTAGCTCAATAAATGAGCATTAGTTCAATAGTATTGTCGTCGTCGTCTTTTCCTGATTTAGCGTGCACTTTAATTGATGAGCAATATGTTATTTACCAAATCTGAGAGGAAACGACAGCTGACAGCAAAAAGTAACTAGCTCTGCGCGTAGACTTTTAAGGAAAACAATCCGATCTTCTGATATCCTATTTGTCGTGCATAATCAGTCTACCGACTTTTATGATAAAGTAGGTGATATAATTGTAAGACACATGGCTTTTATCTAAAGATGACTTTACTCAATCGTTTATAGATGTACTTGGATAAGGTGAACGATTGAGTAGCCCTTAAACCACATACTTATACGCTTGAGCGGTTGGGTAGATCAAACATACCGCTGATGATAAAATGGTTGGATAGCTTTGCATCTTGAGATCGTTTGAATGACTTATTATGAATCTTCAGTGCGCGATCGAATAACTATAATATATTGCAAATACAGTTTGATCTAATACAATAAATTATTATTTGTTATCACCAAAATTAAGAGATATAACAATCATATTCGTACATTTATTTTGGTCCACATATTACACTTGAAAGTACATAGATTGTGTAGGACATGAACGTTGTGATTTTGTTTTGTATTTTTTTTAAAAGGAATGTGCAGGTAGTTTATTATTATTGTGTGTATCAAAATGGAAAGGAAATCTCTATATAAACAAAGTGTCAAATCTACTACATATCCGATACTATTTATATATATTTTTATTTATATAATAACATGGCTCGCGTCAAATTAATATCTTATGTCCAATTACATGATTATTAATTAGCAGAATTCTTTGTTTAACAATTAATATAAATGAATTCGTTTATTACTTGTGTTTTGTCTGAAGTAGATTATTATAAGTAATCATTGGTATTTGACATTAGTTATTTGAAATAACTAACAATTTAATTATGACATTGACACGAAGATGGACCCATGGGGGACTACATATACTTTCAAGAAAATCAACATAAAAAGTTGTGCAACAAATCATCGACATAAAAAGTGGATGGTAATTGTCGGCTGATCAGAGTACTTCCTACACTGGATTTATTTTTTTAAAGCAATTATCTTAGGGAGTGTTTGGGATCTAAACTTGTTTCTGTTTCTATTTTATACCTTCGGAACTAAAATAACCAGCGTAGGAAGTCCTTCATAATTTTACCTTTGGATAAGTTCCACTTTGTTCCTTATATCTAACTTTGGTTAGATCTTATTGTTTCAAATATTCCAAAATATTGAAATTATAAGTACTGCAAATAATTAATCTTGAACTTGTGTTCAAATCCATATTATTTGAGAAATGAAAATGCACTAAATAATTTGCATAGAAGAACATATTGAAGAGGAAAATTAGGGAAAGTAAAAGTGGCTCATGAATTTGGAAGAAATGAATAATTATAAAAAGTTTCACAAACATATCATACGTGATTGTATGGGTGTGCGCGTGTATATGTATGTATGTATGTATGTATAATTTATCAGTATATATGAATGAGTCCACAAAAGCAACTTGAGTTGTGTAATTAATGAAATATCTAAAATTACATTGATATGCACATTCTTTCCAAAAAAGCAAAAAAAGAAAACCACGTACAACACTTCGTACTCTTTTAATTCCTTTCAAGTCATGTAGTGTAGTGGTGGACCAATCTAGCTATGTCAATACTTTAATTTTCATATGAAAAGCAAGAGCCGAAAGTACAACTTTTAATGCACTTTCAGAAAATTATAATTGCATGTTGATCAACGACATATGAGAAAGGTATGTATAGATTACAAATTCAATGCCTTTCGTTTAATAAATTTTCGAGAAATTGGAAACACTTGGAATATAAAGCCCTCAAATTCTATTTTATTTAATAAATAAAATAGAAAAGTACTAATTGTGAT
>NC_133317.1:7113499-7117593 GCF_012295235.1 Primulina huaijiensis | reverse complement strand
ATATATAAGTAGCAACGTTTTTTAAACTTTGATGTTCATGAGCACCGAATTTAGAAAATAATGCCTCGGATAAATTAAAGAGTACGTTCTGGTCTTGCTTGAGAATGAGACTGCAGAGACGGAGAAAGACAATATTAAATTAATTTGAAAAGACACTAATTAAAAAGGAGATTTTTCTCTCAAGATTATGATTTTTTTTTTCTCTAAAGATTATAAATTTAAAACACAATGCCAATTCATCCTTGTAAAAACATGGAAACCGTAATTAAGTTTTATTAAAGAGAACTAACCATGTGATAAATATTTTTCTCTCAAGATTATGAATTTAAAACACGATTTCTCACAAATATTGTGAAGACCTAAATTCAACCATTTAATTTGAGCCTTGAAGCAGCCTATGCATTTCGAAATTGTTGCAGAATGTGTAGCTAGCTAGTTAATTCTGGCCATTTCTCTCCAATTAACCATCATTATTCTAAATAGAATACAAAGTTGTAACAACAATTAATAGCCATTGTCAGTCTTGAATTGAGTTGTAACATCAATCCCTTCACCCTTTACTCCCTCCCCAGATAAGGGCGAAGATCAATTGGAAGAAGATGAACAACACATGTTTTGGTGTTGGTCATCAAGATCGAGACATGAATTTTCAAACATCAATTTTAGTTTTATTTTCTATTACGTTATTGCTTCCTCATTGATGTTATGCACAGAAAAACAGTCCTGATTTATGTAATAGACTAACTTTGGCTATTTTTTTCTGTAAATTCTTATTTCGTAGATTTTTATGTTATAAATTCACATGTATATATCAGACAAATTATATAATTGAAATGGAAAATTATTCAAATTTGTCTCTTAATTACTCTGCTATTTCAAATAGTCAACAAAAAAATACGCTAAATGTGTAAATAAATTATAAATCTAAGATTCACTTCATTTTTTTCTTAAATGTTGAGATTAGAAAATAATATATTTCAATCTTGTGCGTGGCATGCATGGACAATTTGTTGACATATTTTGTTACAAAAAGTTGTCCTCTATGTTGCATGCATGCAAGCCAAGTGGGGCNAGCTTCTAAAATTCGAAATAGTAATTAAATTAACACGAATCTTTAAAATTCAAACACGTGATTAGAAAAAGTAGCCCATATGGTACATTAAGCCGATCGAGATAATTTTGTGGATGTTGTACTAAAATTTCCAAACTCCCGTAATATTCATACCCTCGAACGCGAAAATGTAATAATGAATCATTCCAAATGTATTAACGAATCGTATAATAATGATAATAATAATCGCTAAAACATTCAACTTTCGATAGATATAATACATAAATAAATCAATATAATTTGTTTAGACTAATTGTACAAATCTGGGATGGGGTGCTTTCTCGAGTCTCGACAGTAGTAAGATACATATATTTTTTTATGTTCAAACTTTTTCCTCCGAAATAGTTTTTGTTGTGGTAGGAAAGAAGAACAAAAACAAATATTCTTTTTGTTTTGTTAGCCGGGAGGACAAAGAGTACAAAACATTATTTTTGTTTTTTTTTTTTTAAATTTAGTTTGTTTTATGATAATGATATATATTTTGAAACTAATTATATTCTTGAACGAAAGCAGAAAAACAGGAAGACTGGCACGAGATGATCAAGCTGTCGCTATGGAACGAGTGGTTGAGTGGTAAAATATGGGAAGAGGGAGATGAAGGTATGAAAAACAAATGTTTTTAATATATCTTTGATAATATGTAATTAAAATATTGTTCAAAATCTTCATCTACAGGCCTGGAGGAGGGAGTGGAACCGGAAGAATCATCTAGTGAGTAGTGTAAGAAACAATGTCGTGCAAGTCTTATAAAAATCGTTATGTTGTGTACTAATAATTTTGATCGAATTATTTCTGGCATTTTCAGGAGATGGCAAGTGATTGTGAACGTGGTTATCGATCTTTATAGTATTGTAGTTGGTTAAGTGTTTGTTGAAGAAGTTTAAAATTAGCAAAAAAAAAAGAGTTGAAACTCTTATCTAGTGATGGTGGTTGTATTGGATCTTCCTTTTTTTTTTTAACATCATTTTCTCTTATTCATTTGTTGTCTCCGGTCTAACCATCAAATATTTTAAATCACTAAATTTTTAAATGTAGAAATTAAACAGGCTAGATATTTTTATTTTGTTAAAACTTTTGAACCAATTTTCAATTCAATGATAACTATTTTATTCGAAATTTTGTTAAATTCAATGAAATTTTCACTTAATTAATCAATTATCATTTTTATCTTAATTACTCTTTAATTTGAATAATTTTAAATAAAAAAACTGATAAATACACGAAACAATTTGGGTATTTTTTATTTGTAAAATAAATTTTCATAAACAACGAGTTTTTACTACCAAAAAAAAAAAAAAAAAACTTTAGATCAAATGACTTGATTACAAAAATAATTTTTCCCATAAGTAAATATTTATTTGAATATTTTGGAAAAATACGTAATAAAATTTTTCAAAGTATGCGTAAATAAAAATTTAACCAAATAAAAATATCTAGATTTGTGAATTTAATTTAGTTATTTATCAAAATATAACGCACACAAATGACACAATCTCTAGTCTTCCATTTTGTTTTGTCACCCTCATCAGGTCAGGAAAGAGAGCAAATTTTTTTGTTATGTTGTTATCTTTTTCTGATTGTTATTCATGGGAAGTGGATTTTTTTACTGAAAATCTTAGTGAAAACTCCGATCTAAAGAATTTTAAGAAGTAAGACTTCTTACTTTCAATTGCAAATAGTACTAAAAACTTCTAAGCACAAATGTGATCTTTGAACTGATCTGATAATGAATTATCCGAGTGTGCTGATTTTTAGTTGGACTTTAAAATCTTTAAAGAGAGATTTATCAGTTTTTCTTTGTAAGATTGAGAGTAGGAACCTACTTGATTCAAGTCAACTGATCTATTTATACCTTCAATTGACAATGATAACCTGTTCCAAATGTATCAGTTCATGACTGTTATGTCCTTATTGCCAGGTTGTAGTCCTTTATGATATATGCAGGATTGTGATTACATCTCTGAACCTTAATCATGGATCGGTGAAAACGGAAAGCTTTATCAGTTGATAATGATTCTTAATCACTGATCGAACTGATTTACCAGAAAATGAAAAGAATTTATCCCGAATGATAGATTTTCGGTGGATCTATATCAGTCGACAATTTAGCTCATGGTATTCTTCAAACTGATTTATCAGTTATGTTATTAACCAGTTAGACTACTGAGTTCAGTTTAACTCTAGAATTCAGTTTGGTTCCAATCACCAAAACTAAAATGTTTCAACAATTTCTCCATTTTTGGTTTTTGAAAAAATAATGCCAAAATAGTAAATTCATTTATTTTCAACAATATGTACAAATGAACTAAGTGACTAGCTGACTAATCTAATCAGCACTGATTATCTTCTAAACTGACTGGTAGATTTCTTCTGTGGCTCAGTAGGTGATCTAGGCTGACTAGAACTAGTTGACTTCTTCTCCTCCCCTTTTTTTGTCAACACCAATTGGTGGCTTCAGGTAGGCGAGAATGGTGGCTAACAGAGAAAAAAAAAATCAATCTTTTAATTGAAATTAGCCTGAACGTCTTCTATCTTGGTGCAAAGCTGAAAGTCATTGGATTGAATTTGCCCACCAAGATGAGTAACAGTGGCTGTTTGTGCTTTTTTTATTTGTTACAGTCGATGAAATATATCAATCACACTTCTGGATAGTTCTGACACATCTTTGAGAATTTTCACTAAAGATATATATAGACATGTCGATGTGTTTCACGAATATAAATTTCTGAGACTGTCTCATAAGATACTTACTCAAAATAATTTAGATGAATATATTTTTTTACCTTAAGTAATTTTTCTTAAATATATTGACAAAAAATATAATTAAATTATTGATTTCAAACATTTATTTTAAAATAATATTATTATTAGTATTTTTTTCTCTTAAAATATATATTGTAACAAATTTTAAAATAGTTATTTTTCAAATAATTATTTTAATTTTTATTGATAATTTTTATTTATTTAATGAATTAATTTTTTT
>NC_133317.1:7010533-7113153 GCF_012295235.1 Primulina huaijiensis | reverse complement strand
AAAAAAAAAAAAATTAATGTCAAGAAAATTAAGTTTCCACACCTTGACAGACAATAAATCTTTTTATTCACTTTCTAATTGAATTTTTGCACATTTGCTTTTGTNATATTTCATAATTATTTGTTGATGATATTTCTTAATTTAAGTTGAAATTGAAAATAAATTTCTATCAGGGAAAAAAAATTAATGTCAGGAAAACTGGAAAACTAAGTTTTCATTCACTCTCTAATTGAGATTTTTGCGCATTTGCCTGTATTAAACAACTTGCACCTCAATTATTCTTCCAGCTCTTCTTCTTCACTCGCTCTCCTATGATGTGCGCCCCCCATCGGAAAAATCAAAGAACGCCAAAAAAATTTCCTCACCTACGACACTTTCGCATGCTCATTTTCTCCTCCATTTAACCGTGATTGCCTTCTCCATCAGAAAAAATTGCACAACCCCAAAAAAATATTTTCTTTGCGCTGGTTCTCTTCGATTTGTTGCACAAGTTTGCTTCAAGTTTTTATTTGATAAACTTCTAGTTTTTGTTAGATTTTCGAAGGGTTTTGTTCGATTTACGTCTGAGTTTTAATGTATTTTTTTGGCTGCAGGTTTTTTGTTCGTTTTTCCGCTACTTCTTGCTCGAATTTTGAAGGTTTTTTTTTCCAATTTACCACTGGTACTTGCTGCAACTTTTTTTTTATTATTTGCCATTGGTTTTAAGTGAATGTGTTAGTTGATTTTCATACTATTCTGAAACTATTTGTTGATCTCCATGTTTTTGTTGTTCTCTCTTTCTTATTGATTAATTGTCGAATGGTTTTTTCCTAATATCTGGGCTTTGCTCAGTTCCTGGATTGGTGTTGATTGTTAAATTGTTGGTTGGGATTATGCAGTATTCATTTGTTCATTGTTTTGTTTTTGTCATACACAGCTTGAGGCGGAAACAAAATAATCTTATTTCAAAATAGGTATATATGAAGTTGAAATTCTTGGTGTTTGTGGTACGATTCAAGATTAGTACTTTCTTATTTGTTGCGCATTGAAATTGGGGGGGTATGGTTCAAGATTAATACTCTTATTTGTCATGCACTGAAATTGGGTACTTGCTTCTCGAGAATCACTGTGTGAGGCTGAACTTCTGTGGTATTTTGTGTTTGAATATCTGAGAGTTTTTTTCTGGTAAGGTTTAGGACTTTAAGATTAATGGTTTCATTCTTAAGAATCATGTCAACCTAATTAACCTTTGTTTGACTTGAAAAAAAAAAAGGATGATTTGGTTTTTCTATGTTTTGGTGACATTCGAATAGTGTAAGAAATCAAAGATATTATGGAAATCATATGTTGAATTATGCATGAGATTGGATTAATAAATGTCGTCCTTGTGTAGATTATTGTGTAGTGTGGGTATCTAAAGAGCTTGAAAAAGTATGATTGATATTAATATGATGCCCATTTAGGGGTTCTTGTTATAAATTGTTTTTTAGTGATGAATGAACTTGTGAAGTATTTGGTTGCTTTTGACATGTAAATTGGCCCGAATATTTTACTTTTTGTTGCTACTCTAAATTTCTCGAATAAAAAATTGTACTTTCTCATCAAGATATGAATGCAACTGCTATTACTTTTCGATCATCCTAATTATGTTTTATGTTTATTATTTATGTTGGGTGTTTGTATAAAATAAAAACTCTCATCAATACACACCAATTTGCAAAATATCAATAAATAATAAATACTATATTATTCGTATTCTAATTGTGAATATTCAAATCAACACTGTATTATTCAAACTCTACAATAAAGTGCAACATGGAATGAAGATTGCACTTTGATTTTTGTCCATTGCTCCTCGTTGAGTTTTTGTTCAAGTTTTTCTTCATGATTCTGAAATAGATAGAACAACATTGTGACATCGTATCTCTGCCTATACGACTAGCTCATTCGCATCAATAAATTTTTTTATCTAACTATTTCAACATATAAAATGGTATCACCATAACTAATTTAAACACAAAAAATGAATTTCTAATATTCATCGAAAAAATTTACTATCAAAATAAGTAACATAAGAAAATCAATACAAAATACAAAACACAAAACATAAAGCACAAAAAAGATGTAATTTGATTCTACATCTCATCTTGCATTCATATCTTGATGAGAAAATATAATTTTTATTTGAGAAAAAAAATACAATTTAGAGTTGCAACAAAGGAAGACATTTCTCAATCCAAACTCACACATCATTCAACCCAATATCTGTTGTTTCTTACGCGATTCGAAGGTTACCAAACCACTGAAAAACTGAATCTCCCTTTTTTCCCACTCAAACAACGGTTAGCTTGACATGACGCTTTAGAATGAAATCATTAATCTTGAAAGTCTGGACCTAAAAAAAAAAAATCAGAGACTCGAACGCAAAAAACCATAGAAGTTCAACCTCACAAAATTATAATTGGGAATCAACCACCCATTTTCAATGCACAATAAGAAGAAAGTATTAATCTTGAATCACACCACCCAATTTCAATGCAAGACCAATCTTGAATCCTACCATAAACACCATGAATTTCAATTTCATATATCTCTATTTTGAGATAAGACTATTTTCTTTCCTTCAAACTGGGTATGACAGAAACGAAGCAACGAACAACGAACTAAATTCAAGATGCATAATCTCAACCAACAAATAAACAACCAACACCAATCCAAAAAGTAAGCAAACCCAATTATCAGGAAAATCCATTCGACAATATAATCAAAAAGAAAAACACGGAGATCAACAAAATAGTCAGAAAACAATATGAAAATCAACTAAGAAATTTGCTTAAAATCAACGACGATAGGATTGGTTGTAGTGTTTAGAAGGTGGTTGAATAAACACACTAGACATAAATTGCTTCTTTAAATTTAATTTAGCCGGGTTGGCAACTGTATTATATATTATCGATTGTCAATGTCAATTGACTAACAAATATATGCGGAAAGAAGCCAAACTGATAGATTAAAACAAACCAAATAATGGTTTGGCTATGTAAACTGAAAATGAAAAACACAATTTTGTTTCTGGATGTTCGGAGAGCTCAAGCTCTCACGTCACCCCTTCTTCCTTTTGAAAGACTCAGACTAGAAGGCTTTGGATAGTACAAGTAATTTGCAAAATCCCAGTTCAGTTTGGACTTCAACACTACCAAACTAAAACTCTTATTACACATCAACTGAATGAATAACAATATACAAACTGTTAACAAATACAATGAATTATAATACTGTGATATCCTTGCACTTAATGATCCTCAATGATCAGGTACAATTCTTTGTAAAGTGTGCTCGACTGACTGAGTTTAGTTCAGATACTTGAAAGCTTGAATGCTTGAATCTTTGTAAAAGTCATAGGACTTTACTAAACTGAACTCTTTCTCTATTTATAGACTCTGAATCCAACAGTCTCGAGTTTCAAAAAGGATCCGTTCCAAACAGAAAGTGTATGTTGTCTTGTCTTTTACCCACATCAACATTCTTTGACAATCGTACACTGTTGCGATCAGTTTTGTACAGAAAAACTTATCTAAACATCAGTTTAGCTTTCCTAAACGTAAAATGATGTCCTTGAGAATGTATGTAGATTTCCTCGACTGATAGACTTGGTAAACTGATAAATTTTGGTATGCGTCAGTTTAGTCTTGACTTTGTCTATGCGTCAGTTTAGTCTTGACTTTGTCCAATCTAGTTAATTCAGTTTAACTTGTGGACTTGGTTAATTCAGTTTAACATTGTTCAGTTTAGTCTTAAAATTTGTTTTAACATTGACTTAATTGATCCAACAATTTTCCCATTTTTGTTGTTTGACAAAATTATGCAAAAAATCCATTAGCCTTCATTCAAAACTTCTATTGATATAAACTTCCGATGAACTGTTAAATAAATAACTGATGAGAACTGAAGAAAACTTCTGTAAACTGATAGAAGCAAATACAACTATTGTCCGTTTTCTCTTTTTTTGTCTGACTTCTTTGAAGGGGATTCAACTTTAGATTTTTCAGTTTTGTCCTTAAGACTCACTTCTTTTTATTTGTCAACACCAGGGCAGCCACATATCTTTGCAAAATATGTATGACTGAAGTCATTTGAGCAGACATAGTGTCGAAATTTGCAGAGAGCTATGTGTGAATTGATTCTATTTTCGAGTTCAAAATGTCATGCATTAAATTCATCTTCTGTGTAAGAGCATAATGAGAACTGAATAATTGTGATGTTGAAGCACAATTCTTTCTCATGGACTCCAGCTTGATAAACAATGTGTTGACATCTTTAGATTGGCCTGAGAGGTCTTTGAACACTTTGTCTTTAGATAAGCGAAGCGTACGCTTTATCAAAATAAAACGCATTTGACATATTTTAAAATTCAATATATATGAAGGGATTTATACTATAAATATATAATATTACATAAATTAAATATTTTTCACAAAAAGATTGCAAACATCATAATAAAATTCATTAATAGATTATGCAGCGTTAATCATAAGCAGAAAAAAAAATTTAATCATCTAAAATTCATTATTAAGTTATCAATTCATAGTATATTAAGAAAAAAACTTCAAATATCTAAATCATCAAATTACTCTTCATCCTTGTAAACTATAACATCATGATTAGCATCTTCCAAAACCACAGTGAATCATGAGTGCAGAAGAAATTAGAGTAAAAGTTTGCATAAATGATTACAATATCAATTAATGCCATGCTTGGTATGGTTGAATGGAATATAATAAGCGTGAAATGAATTTCGAAATGAAATAAAAATAGAAATGGAATGATATATTTATTTAATTCCTATGATTAGCATAAAAAAAATGCAATGAAATAGGACGAAATCCTGAAATTTAAGGACATCATCATGCAATATTCACAGGCGAGGTAGATGAGAAAAATGCAAACAGGAACTCATCACTCGTATAAACTTGACATCCTTGTAAATCAAGCTTCTGTTATCAAGTAGTTCTTCAAATTGTACGAGTATAAGATAGCATGAAATGAAACCAATTTCATCGTCTCGAATCAGAGGAAATTTAGCAGGCAAATGAACTTCCCCACAAAATTAACAAAATTCTTGAGCAATCTCAAGATAGTTATTTCAATTAGCTGAAAATACTGCTCAGATTTTGCAAGAACATACAGAAAGGGTTATCCATAACCATAGAATAAAAATATACTGCTTAAAAAATGCAAGCTTTTACATGTATTTTGAACACCAACATCAAATAGTCAATCAACTTGCAGCAAACTCATTGAACCATTGATTGATAGACCCAAGCAAACTAGATACTTCAATACATCCACTTGTTTTTCAATCAACTGAAACAGTGAAGCTATATCTATGTTTTTGCATACCCTTGGGAGCATAACCAAGGTTTCAAGTCGAAACAAGAGATGTGCATAATAACAAGAGTATACTAGTTGTCAACTGCAAAACAAGCTATCTCAAGCGCATTATTTTTAGAGAATCAGTCACATGATCACTGTCCATTTCATCCACACTGTATATTAACCAAGAACACCCCATCAATTTTCCTCGGTCTTTTCGGTGCANAAGCTATATCTATGTTTTTGCATACCCTTGGGAGCATAACCAAGGTATGCGCATAATAACAAGAGTATACTAGTTGTCGNGAAAATACTGCTCAGATTTTGCAAGAACATACAGAAAGGGTTATCCGTAACCATACAAAAAAAATATACTGCTTAAAAATGCAAGCTTTTACATGTATTTTGAACACCAATATCAAATAGTCAATCACCTTGCAGCAAACTCATTGAACCATTGATTTATAGACCCAAGCCAACCAGATACTTCAATAGATCCACTTGTTTTTCAATCAACTGAAGCAGTGAAGCTATATCTATGTTTTTGCATACCCTTGGGAGCATAACCAAGGTATGCGCATAATAACAAGAGTATACTAGTTGTCGAGTGCAAAACAAGCTATCTCAAGCGCATTATTTTTAGAGAATTAGTCATATGATCACTGTCCATTTCATCCACACTGTATATTAACCAACAACACCCCATCAATTTTCCTCGGTCTTTTCGGTGTGCTGCCAATCAAATTTACCAAAATAAACTTAGTTTTATTGTTTATATAGATGGAGTTCGAATTCAGATTATATGTTTGCATAAAAACATTATTCAAACATAGTTAATAATCGTATTTTTACGGGAAGATTTTCTCAATTTTTTTTTATCTGATTTGATTGATTACATAGCTTATAACACAAAATAATGCATAGCAGGCATGCATTTCGTGCCCTATGCAGCAAGCAAAGGATTATTTATATATTAAAACAGTACATCTTTTTCTAATTTAATAATATGTTCAGCTAAGGTGGTCCAAATTCTATTGTCCCACCTTTTTTTTTTATTTTTTATTTTTTATTTTTTATTTTTCGTAGAAAACATACCCAACCTAATGATTTCTTATGGGCCGAACATGAAAATTCTCCAATCTATACCAAAGAAAGAGAGAGAAATCCACTCATGCATTGAGAGATTGCACCAAATCCAAACTAGTGTGGTTCTCTAACCTAAAAAACATAGAGTGGATTTCACCTTACAACTGAATCCTTCCCCAGACAATGTGTCCAAAGTCTGAACAAGTTTCGAAATATGGAACTTAATAGCAACAAATAAAGTAGTAAGATAGCTAAGTAATTTTCCTTCAAACATTAGGCATACACAAGTCAAATCTTGATCAAATTCAGAGGAAAAAACTAGCTCGAAGTCAGAGGAAATTGAAAATAGATGTTAGTGGGATTGAAGAAAAAGAGCAAACTGCCAAACAGGCCGATCAGATATCACAGAGATCATTGACACATGATTCAATACCACATTTGGACTTCTGCTAAAATTACGCATTCTTCATATAATCTTTTGAGCAGCTCACGTTCACAGAATTGTTCTACAACCAAAACTCATCAATATTTCATGATACCTAACACCAAAAAGCTGAAACTAAACAAGTTAGGGCAGCCGCCACAATTGAAAATAACACTGTTTCACGTGTAATTAATTCCATAGAAACGTAATTCAACCTCAAACCATGTCGATGGCTTATAACAAAGATCCAATTCCAAACACCAAGCTGAATCATAACATAATTAAGACAAAACACCAAACACAGTTACCCAATGAGACATCGAAGAATCCAATATGTTCCAAAAAAAGACCAAAAGCTCCCCTTAAATCGGAAATAAAAAAATGGAAACATGAAAATAACTGTTAAAACAATCATAGCCACTTCAATAAGCAGAGGAAAAGGAGAACCTTTCCATCAATAACGACCCAACAATCTTCACTGGTGCTGTGCTCAGACGCTTCTTCCATTGTGTAAAGCTTTGTTATTGTAGGCATCTTCTACCTTTTCTGCCGCCACACCCGCCGCCGCTATTCTGCCCGCGAATGTGTGCCGTGTCCCGGGTGTCTCGACCATATTCCTTTCTATGGAGGGGGTCCATTAAGTTGCATCAATTTTCAAATTACTATTTTATCCTCATGGATTTTAATTATTTGTTCTTCCGCCGACTCTATAGTACGAATAAATAATTTTAAAATGGTACGTGTTGAAATTTAATATTTGAATATTGAATATTGAATGTTGAATGTTGAATCTTGAAAATTAGGTAAAATTAGGTGTTGAATATTGAAATTTGTGTGTGATGATGAAGGTAATGATGTAATTTATTTTTGGATTATTTGTAAAGATTTTCTATAAATAGATCTCTCATTTGTGAAGAAAATCACAATTGAGTTGAGAGAAAAATATTATAAAGTGTGTAGTGTGATAATTTTGAGAGTTTGAGATTTTTATTTTTTACCGTAAATTTTTACTTTTTCACAACACGTTATCAGCACGAAACTCTAAAAGTCTTCCATATTTTTACAAGCTCCAAAACAGAAGAAAAAGGTAACAAAAGTAATAATATTTATTTTATTGTTTATATATTTAATATATAATGTTATTATAAATAATAAAAATAAATTTTTCAAAAAACTTGTTATAAATCCTGGGAGGATGTTAAGACGATATCCCACACTCCCGGTAAGGGATACGACAAGTATAAAAGCCTATAAGATTTTTAAACAAAATATCTTATGACATTTCATTATAATATTGTGATATGATATACATAATTATTTAAAACATTACTAATATTATATACACCATATTATTACCATAAAATTATACAAATACATACATTTATTTTCTTGTACACCAACGGTCATAAACAGTAACAAAACGGCTAGTTTTTGCCCTATAAATATGATCTCACAAATATATTCAATCACTTCAACTTTCTCTTCTTCTCTAAAATTATTCTTCATCAAATTTTTGAAGAAAAAAGAAGATGGCTTTCATAAAGTTATTTTTAATTATTTTGGTTATAATACTCACGAATCTTTTACTTATCGGAGAATATCCTCCTAGTGTGTTTTCTTTATTTTTACGAATGCTTGTATTTGTTGTTTATCCATTACTTTGTATTGCAATATTCATTAACTAATAAAATGCATCATAATTTTTTTTAGTACCACCATGTCAAACTTGACAAAGCTCGAATTTGTTGCACTCGAAATTACGGAGAAAAATTATATGCCATGGACTCTCGATGTAGAAATGCATCTTGAGTCATTGGGTCTAAGCGAGACTATTAAAGAAAATGGTATATCTTCATCACAAGAAAAAGCAAAAGCTATAATATTTTTGCGCCGACATCTTGATGAAGGTTTGAAATGTGAATATCTCATCGAAAAAGATCACATGGCTCTGTGGAAAGGATTAAAAGAAAGATTTGAATATATAAGAGAAGTTATACTTCCGACCGCCCGTGATGAATGGAATATGTTGAGATTTCAAGATTTTAAGAAAGTAAGTGATTACAATTCGGCGATGTATCGAATAATCTCGCAATTAAAATTTTGTGGACATGAGGTTACAGAATCAGAAATGCTTGAAAAACATTTTCCACGTTTCACGCATCAAATATAACTCTACAGCAACAATATCGAGTGCGTGGATTTGCGAGATATTCTGAACTCATCGCCTGTCTTCTTGTGGCGGAAAAGAACAACGAGCTATTAATGAGAAATCATCAGGCACGACCCACTGGTTCAACGGCATTTCCTGAAGTAAATGTCGTAAGCAAAAATGAATTTAAACCTGGAAACCAAAATCAAAGTTATAGACAAGATTTTGGTCGAGGACAAAATCGAGGTCGTGGACGTGGAAGTGGTCGTGGACGCGGCCGTGGTTTTGAAAATAATCGAGATAGTTATTTCTATAACTCATCTCAAAAGAGCGTCCCAAACCATCCACCGAAAAGGCATCAAGAGAATATGAGTGTTAATGAGAATCACTCAAAAAGATTTGAAAGTTCTTGTTTCAGATGTGGTACTCCAGGACATTGGTCCCGTATTTGTCGAGCCCCTGAGCACCTTTGTAAACTTTATAAAGAATCAATAAAGGGGAAAGAAAAGGAGACCAACTTTACTGAACACAGTGAACCTTTGAGTGGTTCAACTCATTTTGATGCTGGAGATTTTCTGATTGATTTCTCAGATAATGATCAATTTGATGGTGGAATAAATATGTAAAATATTTTATTTTTTATGTATTCGTATGATAATGTTTTATAGTGTGTTATATTGTATTGTATTTTATTGTCAATAATTTTATTTCATTGCATATTTTTTTGAAGTTCAAATATGGAAAATGCTACGAACCAAGCTGAAGTTTGCATACCTGATAGTGGTACAACGCACACTATCCTCCGAGATAAAAGATATTTCTTGGAACTAAAACCAACAAAAACAACGGTGAATACAATATCAGGTCCTGTAGACTTGATTAAAGGATGTGGTAAAGCACAATTTTTGTTACCTAATGGTACAAAATTTTTGATCAATGATGCTTTATATTCACCACAATCGAAAAGAAATTTGTTGAGTTTTAATGATATATATTCCCATGGGTATGATACTCAAACAATGAATGAAGGGAATGAGAAATATATGTGTCTTACCACATATAAATCAGGAAAGAAATATGTGATTGAAAAACTACCAATGCTCCCTACTGGATTGCATTATACACATATACGTCCCATTGAATCAAACATGGTAATTGATAATTCTTCAATATTAACCAATTGGCATGATCGATTAGGACATCCTGGTTCAACAATGATGCGAAGAATTATAGAAAATACACATGGTCATCCATTGAAAGACCAGAAGATCTTTCAGAATAATAAGTTTCAATGTAAAGCATGTTCTCTTGGAAAACTTATTATAAGACCATCACCAGCCAAAATCCAAACTGAATCACCAATGTTTCTTGAACGTATTCAGGGTGATATTTGTGGACCAATCCATCCACCATGTGGACCATTCAGATACTTTATGGTATTGATTGATGCCTCCAGCAGATGGTCACATGTATGTTTATTGTCAACTCGAAATGTTGCATTTGCAAGATTACTTGCTCAAATAATAAAATTGAGGAATCAATTTCCCGATTATACAATCAAGAAAATTAGACTTGATAATGCTGGTGAATTTACTTCCCAGACTTTCAATGATTATTGTATGTCTATGGGAATCATTGTTGAGCATCCTGTTGCTCATGTACATACTCAAAATGGATTGGCTGAATCATTGATTAAACGTCTGCAAATGATTGCTAGACCAATGATTATGAAAACAAAGCTCCCTATTTCTATATGGGGACATGCAATTTTACATGCTGCTTCATTAATTCGCATCAGACCAAGTGCATATCATAAATACTCCCCATTGCAGCTTGCATTTGGTAAAGAACCAGACATTTCTCATCTGAGAATTTTTGGATGTATGGTGTATGTGCCTATTGCACCACCTCAACGAAAGAAAATGGGACCTCAAAGAAAGATTGGAATTTATATTGGTTATGATAGTCCATCGATCATTCGATATCTTGAACCACAGACAGGCGACGTGTTCACAGCACGTTTTGCTGATTGTCATTTTAATGAGGAAATCTTCCCAATGTTAGGGGGAGAACAGAAACATACCGAAAAAGAAATTACATGGTATGTATCATCATTGTTACATCTGGATCCAAGAACAAAACAATGTGAAAAAGATGTACAGCAAATTGTGCACTTGCAAAGAATAGCAAATCAAATACCAGATGCATTTGCAGACACAAAAGGGGTAACTAAATCATATATACATGCTGCAAATGCCCCTGCTCGAATTGAAATTCCGAAGAAACAAATTGAAGATAGTCATGATGTCATTAAACGCCTGAAGCGTGGAAGGCCAGTTGGTTCCAAGGATAAAAATCCTCGAAAAAGAAAATTCATAGAGAAACACAATGATCACAAAATAGAGAATGATGTTCCTGAAGAAACACATAATGATCACAAAATAGAGAATGATGTTCCTGAAGAAACACATGATGATGAAAATGTTTTGTCAGAACCACAAACTGACGAGAATCATGAAATCTCTATCAATTATATTAATACTGGAAAAATATGGAACCGAAAAGATATAGAAGAAATTGATGATATATTTTCTTATAATGTGGCAATCGACATCATAAATGATAATGAAGATCATGAACCAAAATCTTTTGGTGAATGTAAAAATCGGCAGGATTGGATAAAATGGAAAGATGCCATCCAGGTTGAATTGGATTCGCTAAATAAACGTAATGTTTTTGGACCTATAGTCCTTACACCTGAAGGTGTAAAACCTGTTGGATACAAATGGGTTTTTATTCGAAAGCGAAATGAGAAAAATGAAATAGTAAGATATAAAGCTCGACTTGTTGCACAAGGTTTTTCTCAAAGGCCTGGAATTGATTATGAAGAAACGTATTCTCCTGTGATGGATGCAATTACGTTTCGGTATTTGATTAGCTTGGCAGTATCTGAAAATTTAGAAATGCGTCTTATGGATGTTGTTACAGCCTACTTATATGGATCACTTGATAGTAATATATATATGAAAATCCCTGAAGGATTTAAGATGCCTGAAGCACAAAGTTCAAAACCCAGAGAATGTTATTCTGTGAAATTACTAAGATCATTATATGGGTTGAAGCAATCCGGCAGAATGTGGTATAATAGGCTAAGTGATCACTTGATGAAAAAGGGATATGTAAATAATTCAATATGCCCTTGTGTTTTCATTAAGAAAACAACATCCGGATGCGTAATTATTGCTGTATATGTTGATGATTTAAACATCATTGGAACAAATAAGGAAATTCAAGAAGTTGTGTCATACTTGAAAGAAGAATTTGAAATGAAGGATCTTGGAAAAACCAAGTATTGTCTGGGTTTACAAATTGAACAAAAAGAATGTGGAATATTTGTTCACCAGACAAATTATACAGAAAAGATCCTTAAACGTTTTAATATGGACAAATCAAATCCTTTAAGTACTCCAATGGTTGTTAGATCATTAAACATAGAAAAGGATCCATTCCGTCCATGTGATGATGATGAAGATATTCTTGGTCCAGAAGTACCATATTTAAGTGCTATCGGTGCACTTATGTATATTACAAATTGTACAAGGCCTGATATATCTTTTGCCGTAAATTTATTGGCAAGATTTAGCACATATCCAACAAAGAGACATTGGAACGGAATTAAACATATATTCCGTTATCTACGAGGAACGACAGACTTGGGACTTTTGTATTCAAAAGATGCTAATCCAAGTATAATTGGTTATGCCGATGCTGGATACTTATCTGATCCACACAAAGCACGTTCTCAAACTGGATATGTATTTACTCGTGGAGGCACTGCAATTTCTTGGCGTTCACAGAAACAAACACTTGTAACAACTTCATCAAATCATGCCGAGATTATTGCACTACATGAAGCAAGCCGTGAATGTGTGTGGTTAAAATCAATGACTCAACATATCCAAATCTCATGCGGATTATCATTCGACGAGAAGCCTGTGATACTATATGAAGATAATGCTGCATGTGTTGCTCAAATGAAAGAAGGATACATAAAAAGCGACAGAACTAAACATATTCCTCCTAAGTTCTTCGCATTCACCAAGGAGCTTGAGAAGAATAAATGTATTGATGTTCGTCACATTCAATCAAGTGAAAACTCATCAGATCTCTTCACAAAGGCACTTCCTACGACAATATTCAGAAAGCACATATATAATATTGGGATGCGCAATCTACGAAATCTGTGAAGAATTGTTCGTGTCAACATGAGGGGGAGTTTACGTGACTGCACTCTTTTTCCCTTACTATGGTTTTTATCCCAATGGGTTTTTCCTAGTAAGGTTTTTAACGAGGCAGTATAAAAACACGTAATGAAGACAATCATTATGATCATCATCACAAAGGAGAGTGTTGAAATTAAATATTTTAATATTGAATATCTGAATATTGAATGTTGAAAATTAGGTAAAATTAGGTGTTGAATATTGAAATTTGTGTGTGATGATGAAGGTAATGATGTAATTTATTTTTGGATTATTTGTAAAGATTTTCTATAAATAGATCTCTCATTTGTGAAGAAAATCACAATTGAGTTGAGAGAAAAATATTATAAAGTGTGTACTGTGATAATTTTGAGAGTTTGAGATTTTTACTTTTACCTTAAATTTTTACTTTTTCACAACAGTATGAAAATATAATTTAATTTTAAAAAAATACATTTCAAAGGAATAGTTTTCTTTTTATCAATTTATATTCTTTAACGTAATTGTATTATTTCTTTATTCATAATTGTATTATAATGCCCATTGGCATACAATTCATGCATATATATTATTATTATTATTTTTTGTATTATATAAATTTATTTAAAAAATCTAGAAATTATAATAAAATTTGAGATTTTTAAATTTTTTTTATAATAACTTTTATTTTATTGATGATATGATCATTTAAAAATTTAAAAATATAGATGGATATAAATTTATTAAAATAAGGATATTATTATTAAATAAAATATGTAAATGAACAAAACAGCTATATTGATGCCAGTCATGCCACAGTGAACAAATTTATAATATAATCGGGCCAGGCTTGAGGTGTAAAAGGCTTGCTTCCGTTTCAGGTCCAGTTTTAATGGAGCCCAAAATATTTAATATTTGAATTAAACATGATATTATATTTTAATTGAACTTCAAATTAAATATTCCTAGAAGAAACAAATATTTTCAAGACGAAGTTAAATAATTCCACCAATTATGTCACAATTAAGTGAATTTCTTATATTCTAAATTGACAAAAAAGTAGTTAAACATCTTAATTACTGCAACTTATATAATATACTTTTACAACTAGGACGATAACACAATACTATTTAGGGAGTGCATGCAATCATTAAAAAACATTAATTTATTTAGTTTTGCGTGTTTTTTATTAATTTATATTTGATTCTACTTAATTTAATTGAAATTCAAAAACTAATGGGATTCTGATACTGCTTTTACAACCGTGATTATGGTAAAAAGCTAATATCAGAATCATTTATTTATCAAACATCATTTTTAATTTTTAATTTTTAATTTTTCACTTTTGTTTTCAAATACTACATATTTCTGATTTTTCTCCACTTTTCATATATAAATTTAATCATTTTTTAAAAGTAAAAACTATTGCAAATGCTCATTTTATTATTTAGTATTTTTTGGCCTTATAAATTATTGTCTTTAATTTTTGTGTTTATACTCCATGTCTACAGTTTTTGAAGAACTCACGTCATTCTTTTTAATAAAACAAAAACAAAAACGAAAATTGAAGCTATTTTCCATTAGAATTTTCAGTGTTAATAATTATTTTGTGAAAAATCTAGATTATTTTAAAATAAAAAATTTAAAAATAGTCTTTTACATATTTTTTTATGTCATGAGTTATTTGATCGTTTAAAAATTCAAAATATAAATAAAGATAAAAAAAATATTTTATTAGGATATGATAGTTGTAGAAGATATACAAATGTACTAAAATATGTTTCCACGATATTTTCATTAAATACAAATGTTCGATCATTCAATTGTTGTTATTTCTCTTCTTTTCTTTTCTTTTTTCCTTTTTTTGCGACCGCTTATGAATTCATTTTTATTTTTGGACTATAAAATTTATATTTGATCTCAAATTTTGTTTTGATTGAAGATCTATGTCAGCTCTTGTCTTTTGTAAGTTGATCGAAGTCAACTTACGTATATTGTACGATGTCGACGTCTTTCAACATTGTTTGGATTGCGATGAGAAGTAGAAGAGATGTGAGCTTCAAAAACATGTAAATATCCTTAATCAAATCTACAACACAAACATAAATGTCACAATACCAAATAAAATGTAATTATTCCATTTAATAATAAATATAAAAAAAATAATCATCGAAAATCATCTGTCCCAAATCTCATAAATAAATTCATTACAACTTTATTAATTAACTGTGAATGAATTAAGAATCCATGCCACATGAAAATCATCTACATGATGGAGTAAACCTTAAAAAACTAACTAAAATTTGGTACTACTTTGAGTAAAATAGATTTATATTTTTACAACTTAACTACATTATAAGCGCTGGAAGCTACTTTTGCTAAATACCGAAAAGTTTGAACATTGAGTTTGTCATTTTTTCAAACATGTTGTTTGCGGGAAACAATAACCGAACCGAGAGAAGTACACTGAAATCCAATGAAATATACATGCTAAGTGATACTCCATGGATGGGCCCATTATCCCTGGCCCATCCCTGGCCCAAATGGAAGACAGGCCCATCAAGGGCCCAAATATTATCCTATAAATACCAGGTTTGAGCGTATGATAATGCATTCACTATATTGTTTCCAGCAGCACCCTTAGCTGCTCTCCCCATATATCCTCAGTCTCTGACTTGAGCGTCGGAGGGGCTACGCCAAGACACCCTCCTGGCCCCCTTCTAACGATCTTATTTGTGATTTCAGGCTCAGGGTAATTTCAAAATCTGCGTCTGGACTAGTGACACTCACTGAAAGCGGACCCTAAATTTCCTGTAAGTATCACTTGGCGACGTCTGTGAGAAACTTTAAGTTGAGACGTAGAGATGGCAGGTAGGAGAGGGAGCAGAAGAACTAACACAGCATCATCGCGTCCTCAGGTGGGACCCGAACAATCTCGTGTTGAGACAAGACAGGAACAACAGTGTCTTGAAACAAGAGCTGAGCAACCCCGTCAGGAGACAAGGGTCGAGCCACCCCGTCCTAATGAGAATGTGGGGAACTTGACCCTGGAACAGTTGGGCCAGTTTATCACCCGGACAGTGGATGAGGCCATGAAAAGGAACCAAGAATCTCTATTTGTTGAGGAACAGGCCACTCGCCAGGAGCGAGAGGAAAATGTTGAGGGCCACCAAAGCAGGGTTGAAGAGACACAGCCCCTCCAAAGTTGGGGAATTAGTGAAATGGGGGAGATGTGGAAGGAGATACGGATGTTGAGACAGCAGGTAGGAAGCAGAGCCCCGGTACCCAAGAGAGGAAGTTCTTTTTCACCAGCCATCTTGAAAGAAGGGCTTCCTCCAAATTTCCGACAGCCAAACGTGGGAGAATATGACGGACATACTGACCCCGAAGAACACTTGGGGAGATTTGAGAATGCGGCTCTGTTGCATCAGTATTCATATGGAGTCAAGTGTAGGGTGTGTCTGGGCACGTTGGTGAGGTCAGCCCAGCAATGGTTTAACACCTTGCAGCCCAACTCCCTACGATCTTTCGAGAATTTTTCCGTTGCTTTCTTGCACAGATTAGCTAGCAGCAGAAAGCACCAAAGAAATTATTTGATCTTGTTTGTGATGAAGCAGCAAGAAACTGAAACTCTGAGAGAATTTATCTGGCGTTTCAACGATGCAGCGCTGGATATACCAGCGGCTTCCCCTGACATCATGATAAGTGCATTTACCCAAGGACTGAGAGGATGGGAGTTCTTTAAATCGTTGGTCAAGAAACCTCCATCAAGTTATGATGATCTGTTATCTCGGACGAAAAAATATGTAAATCTAGAGGATGCCCAACGGCACAAGAGGATGGAGCAGCGGCCCGGGGGAGGAAGAGTTGAGGGAGCGGAGAGAGAAGGAAGGAAGAGGGGTGCAGGGGAAAGGGAGGAGGATAAAGCTAGGGACAGAAAACAATTCTCATCACATGTTCTTCTGGATAGGAGTCGTGACGAGGTGATGGAGGTGAGGCAGCCCGAGGGGAGGTGGGAGAAGTCGCGAATGGTTAAGAGCAGTGCTAGATTGCCTTTGCGGGACAGACGAGAAGGATCCGCATCCGGGAGTCGACCGAAGTCTAGCCCATCCCCTAGGCGTGGTCAAGGCCTTCCATGGATAAATCAGAGGGTCGAGGAGCAGAGAGGGGAAGGTCGAGGTCAAGATGTTCCTCAGGAGCCCGTCGAACCGAAGAGGGGAATGAATGAGGATAACCACCCTACGAGAGTGATTATTCATATGATCTCGGGGGGTGCTACTGATGGAGACTATGGGCGAGCTTGGAAGGCACATGGGAGAATGTTGGAGAATTTTGAGATATCTAGGGGTGCATGCTTACCACAAGACCCAGTCATCAGCTTTGGGTCGGAAGACCTCCGAGGCGTTGTGACTCCACGTAAAGATGCCTTGGTGGTGACAACCACCATTGCCAATTATGACGTGGCGAGGATATTTATTGATAATGGAAGCTCCGTGAACGTCTTGTTCAAGAGCACGTTGGATCAAATGAAGATGAAGGATTTGAGTTTGAGCCGGTATCCATCCCGTTGTATGGGTTTGAAGGACACTCCATCCCGCCTTTGGGTCAAATTGTTCTTCCCCTATCCTTGGGGACTGATCCTCGGCGGGTAACAAAAATGATAGCATTCACCGTGGTGGATAACCCGTCAACGTATAATGGAATTCTAGGACGGCCAACCCTGAAGGATTTTAGAGCCGTAGCTTCCACTTATCATCAGAAGCTTAAGTTTCCTGTGGGAAAGGAGTTGGAGTCTTGTGCGGGGACCAAAAAGTCGCACGCCGTTGTTATGAAAGAATCGTGAAGGAAGAAGAAAAGAGAGGTCGCGAGCATTCGCATGGAAGCTTAAGCTCAGTCTTACAGTTGTAAAGTCATTCGGAGAAGCTTCTAAGTTGGTAACTTTGTCCTGTAGAGGTACAAGAGGAGCAGAGAGGAAAGTTGGAGAATGCGCTGGGTAAGGCTCTAAAGAGGCCCGGGAACGCTTACCACCTTAGAGAATATTAATCTTGACTTTATTTTTTATGTATTTCGTTTCTGAATTTGTCTTACGTTATCAGTTGAAATTTAATAAAGCCAAGTTCTTATATTAAGTTTGTGAATGTTCTTGTATTATGAGAATGATATGAATTAAATTTTACCTACTTAGGCTGCACCTAGTAGAGGAGAAGAGTTGGGGTGGAGAAAAGTTGAATTTTTCCTACTAAGGCATCGCCTAGCAGAGGAGCAGATTGGATGAGGAGAATTAAATTTTCCTGCTAAGTCATCGTCTAGCAGAGGAGCAAAGTGGAGGAGGAGAAATAAATTTTCCTGCTAAGGCGTCGCCTAGCAGAGGAGCAGAGTGGAGGAGGAGAAATAAGTTTTCCTGCTAAGGCGTCGCCTAGCAGAGGAGCAGAGTGGAGAAGAAGAATTTTATTTTCCTGCTAAGGCATCGCCTAGCAGTTGAGCAGAAGAAATGATTTTTCCTGTTAAGGCGTCGCCTAGCAGAGGAGCAGAGTGGAGGAGGAGAATTATATTCTCCTGCTAAGGCGTCGCCTAGCAGAGGAGCAGAGTGGAGAAGAAGAATTTTATTCTCCTGCTAAGGCGTCGCCTAGTAGAGGAGCAGAGTGGAGGAGGAGAAATGATTTTTCCTGCTAAGGCATCGCCTAGCAGAGGAGCAGAGTGTAGGAGGAGAAATAAATTTTCCTGCTAAGGCGTCGCCTAGCAGAGGAGTAGAGTGGAGGAGAAGAATTTTATTTTCCTGCTAAGGCATCGCCTGACAGAGGAGCAGAGTGGAGGAGGAAAAATGATTTTTCCTGCTAAGGCATCGCCTAGCAGAGGAGCAGAGTGGAGGAGGAGAAATAAATTCTCCTGCTAAGGCATCGCCTAGCAGAGTAGCAGAGTCGGGGTGGAGAAAAATTAAATTTTCCTGCTAAGACGTCGCCTAGCAGAGGAGCAGAGTGGAGGAAAAGAATTTTATTTACCTGCTAAGGCATCGCCTAGCAGAGGAGAAGAGTTGGAGAGGAGAAAAATTAAACTTTACCTACTTTGGCTGAGCCTAGTAGAGGAGTCAGGGGTGAGGAGGTGAAACTAAAATTTTACCTACTTTGGCTAAGTCTAGTAGAGGAGTCAGAGGGTGAGGAGGTTGAAGTTTGATTTTCCCTGCTAAAGCCCGGCTTAGCAGAGGAGACACGAGATGATAAGGTGAGAGTTTTATTTCCCTGCTAAGGCATCGCCTAGCAGATGAGTTAGATGGTGAGGAGGTTGAAATTTTATTTTTCCCGCTAAGAACTATTTTAGCAGAGAAGTCAAGGGCACGGAGAAGTGGAAATTATTTTCCTTCAAAAGCTTAGTAGATGACTTTGAAGATGGGGGCGATGAGGGCATACCGTGTTAGAAAAACTTATTTAGTTTGTCGATAACAAACGATGTTTGCCACTACGAAACTTACGGGGATCGACCTGCCCGGTCAGGTCGCGGGGATCGACCTGCCCAGTCAGGTCGTGGGGGCTTGGGGGGCAACGCCCCCAAAAGCTCTTCAGAAATGGCGAGCACGAGCATGAGGGCGAGAACGAAGGAGGTAGACAAAGCGAGGTGAAGGGAAGGCTAGGGCTAGGCACTCAGGGCGAGCGTGCAAGGGCGAGCATGCAAGTGCCGGTGGCGAGGGTGAGGGGCACAAGCGAGAGAAGGTGTGCACGAGCACAAGGGCTTTCGAGAGGGCGAGGGCGAGGCTGGAGGCTTGGGAGGTGGTGGCAGCTGGGCGAGCGTGGTGGTGGCGGGGTGAGCAATAGGCTGGGCGAGGTTGAGGGCTGGAGGAAGAGAGAGCTAGGGCGAGGGGCGAGGGTGATGCGTGTTGGTGTGAGCGTTTTGGCAGGGCGAGAGTGGTGCGCTTGGGCTGGACGAGAGTGGAGCGGGCGAGGCAGAGGGGAGCGTGATGGGTGAAAGGCGAGGCTGGCGTGGTGGGCGAGGGGCGAGGGGGCGAGACGGTGATGGTCTGGGCAAGAGTGGAGCGGGCGAGGCGGAGGAGGCTGCACGGAGAAGAAGGGTGTGCACGGAGAAGTGAGGGGAGCGTGATGTGTGAAGGGTGAGGCTGGCGTGGTGGGCGAGGGGCGAGGGGGCGAGACGATGATGGGCTGGGCGAGCGTGCGCGGGGATGCAAGGGCGTGCTGGGCATAGGGCGAGTTCTCGGCGAGCTGGGTGCGGGGCTGCAGCGAGAGGTGAGGGAAGCGTGATGAGCGGGAGGCGAGGGCGCAGCGGGAGCGTGATGGGCGAGGGGCGCGAGTAAGGGCTGTCGAGTGGAGGGGAACGTGCGATTGCCAGGCGATGAAGAGCTAGTGAATGAATTGCAGAAGAAATTTTGTGTGAGAGAAGTGAGAATGAATTGCGAAGGGGACATCTATTTACAGGGAAGGCCCAGATCAGATTTGACCCTTTAGACCGGGGAGGTGATTTAATTTGCTTCCAATTTTTCGGAGACTAATGAGCAACAGGGCAAGAACGCACAACTCACATGTTGTAACCCGAGGACAGTACAATTAATCGAACTTGGAACCTGCGATTCAGTTCGACTCAGGAGGGAGAGACTGGTGATACTCCATGGATGGGCCCATTATCCCTGGCCCATCCCTAGCCCAAATAGAAGACAGGTCCATCAAGGGCCCATGTATTCTCCTATAAATATCAGGTTTGAGCGTATGATAATGCATTCACTATATTGTTTTCAGCAGCACCCTTAGCTGCTCCCCTCATATATCATCAGTCTCTGACTTGAGCGTCGGAGGGGCTACGCCAGGACACCCTCCTGGCCCCCTTCTAACGATTTTATTTGTGATTTCATGCTCAGGGTAATTTCAAAACCTGCGTCTGGACTAGTGACACTCACTGGAAGCGGACCCTAAATTTCATGTGAGTATCACTAAGGTTGTGTAATTACGGAAAACATCACAATTGAGATAAGAGGTCTCACCAGAGAATGTACTGGAAATGGAAAGATGACGTCCAGAGTGGCTATTGATGCTGAGATTTCCGAGTAACGAAGGCTTGTAATTAACAACTTCGAATGAGAGAGCCATAGACCATGGATTGGTTTGAAGCAGTAGAATCGTAGGAGTGTAATGATTATAATTGAATCAGATTCCCGAAGTCTCTGAATAAATTTGTATCGAAGAGGTGGAGAATAGCAGTTTACGGTTTGTTCACTCATTTTCTGACCCATGTTTTGCGAATTATTTAAAAATAAAAACTCGAAATATATTTATTTGATATAAAATATTCAAGTTCGCGAATGACTATCAAACTATCGAACAATTTAATTTTGGTTCGAGTTCACCTCAAATTTGAGAATTTCGAATACGATTGATCGAAATGATTCGATTCGTTTACATCCCTAATCATGATGAAGCCCTTTATGTGCATATTTGTGATTAATTATCATAAAACAATTAGATTAGTAGGTATGTTTTAAGGTCTAACAGTCTTGCAAGAATCTTAGGTTATAACTATTCTAATCCAACTTAAAGATGTTGGAAAATGATACACAAAATATATAATGATAAATTGATTTGAGTACTTAACCTTATCAGAAGATGATAACTCGGCTTCAACTATTAAAAAAAAATACAAAAAAAAAAAAACCTTGCCAAGAAAAGTTTAACCCCTAGGGTGGGTTTTACACACGCATTTCTATGAAACTTGATCAGTATTCAAAAACTCAAAAAAGGACAGTGTGCTTTACATGGCCACAAACTTTTCAACCTTCGAACTTTAAATACTGAAAAAGGCCAAACTGATGTCCTTTGATACCAACTCAATCCCCTGATATTTCTTCAACTCTCTTTGCTCTCTCTGATTTCCCACGTGCATTTAACTTCATTTTAGTTCTGGTCCGTTCAAAATATATACATGAACTTTTGTTTATTTTTTTCATCAACATTAAAAATATCGGTGTAAAAAATAAAAAAATTACAAACAAATTTTGTTTTTTTATCGTTATTTAAATCATTTAAGAAATTGTCGTACATATATTGAAAACTTATTTAATTAGATTATATTAAAATTGGATGATGTATTTGGGGACAATCGGAAAAATAATTTTATCATGCATGTTTCATTTTGACTTGGTTTGTAATGATTGTGAAGTACTTTTGGATCCGAACAATTGTTAGGCAACAAGGCCACCCATGGCAATCCAACGGATGGAGTTATAGTGGAAAATCTTTTCTCAGTGAGCCAAAAAAACTGTGATTAGAAAAGATAATCAATGCTTTATTAGTCCATTTTTGTACAATTTTTGTTTTCCTTGTTATGCATTATCCGGCGTCAGTAGAGTATACGGCTTGGAATTAGCTTCTAATAACACACATAGTATGTTTTTTTGTGAGACGATCTCACATATCTTTATCTATGAGACAGGTCAATCTTGCCATATTTGTAATAATAAGTAATACTTTTGGCATAAAAAATAATAATTTTTCATTAATGACCCACATAAAAGATTTGTCTCACAAAATTAACTCATGAGACCGTGTTACAAAAGTTTTTATGTAACATATATTATCATACATAACATAGAAATGATCGTTGATGATATTACACAGATTTAAATTTTGAAAATCACCTCCATATCTTAAAATGGTACTGTGCAATGTGTTGCACATATATAAAGTATTTTTAGCGGAAGAAGATCATCTTTATTAAATAGATTTGGGGGGAATATCATAAATCTAAATGACACTATTTATTTTTTCTTGTGTTGACAAATATATTCCGATTAACTAAAATTTGGAAGATGCACAGCAATTTTTTTGGATGACGTGGAACCTCAGTCATTATCCTTGAGTACACACTCGGTAAACCATCAGACTAATACAATAACCTTCAAGCCACGTTGATCAGGTAAATTGTGGTGGCAAGCTCCATGCGACATGCTCATCCTAGAAAATGTTATAAAAAAATTAAAATTCTAACCATTAACCAAACATTCACTCACTCCACTAACTCGGACATTATTTGGAAATATGTGCAATAATTTTTCGAATGAATTAAATAAAGGTAAAATATAAAAAAAAATCAATCATATTATTTATGATAAAATTAACAAACAAGATAAATGTAACTTTAGTCATGTAATTTAGTTTGTTTTGAGTTTTAGTAATGTAACTTGTCAAAATTTAGTTTTCGTACAGTAACTTGGATTTTTTTTTGGGTTTTGGTCATTTTTTTGTCCAAAATCACTAAATCCACAAAAAATTAACTGATAATTTCCTACTGACTCATGTGACAATAATAAAACTTATATTAAGCACATTAAAATATATATAAACAAAAAAAAATAGAAAAGACAATTTTTCCTCTAATTTTGAAGTATTGAGAGTCGTTTTACTTTATTTTTCTCTTTATTTTTGGTTAAATTAATTTAATTTGAGTAATATGAGTTTAATTATAGTCACTTATACCACATATGAAAGAATTAGTACCAAAAAATCATATTCGATGAATTTTGTAGTTTCATGTATAAAAAATGACCAAAGCCAAAAACAAATTCAATTTACTAGATGAAAATCAAACTTTGATAATTTATATGATNATATTTGTGTGTATATTTAATTTTGATATAATGTTCATCTTTTGATATACTACTAACTCATGTAGTGTGAAAATCCAACAATTGGATCTCAAGACAAGGGCTGGACAACGTGAAAATATGTGGAAGATGTATGTTTGGTTGAGTGGATTAAACAAAAATAGATAAATAGTCAAATACTTATATAATGTTTAGTTAAAATTTTAATATATTTTAATAATCATTTTGATCGAGTTTAAGATCCAATTTTATGAATAACTATTTGATTATTAATCTAACAAATTAAATAAAATAAAATATCAAAACTATCTTATTACATTTTTGTCATCTTGTTTCTTATTTCAAAACCCTGCTCACTTTGGGACGTAGAAGCCGCAGCTGAATATCAATTACAGGTACTCTCGCTCTCACCTCAATCGATTCTTCATCTTGGTTTTCACCTCAATCGATTCTTCAATTACAGGTAATAATCATAAGTTTGTTGCCAAAAACTGAGGTTTGTTCTCGCTTCCCATGTTTTGAGATCTGTTACTGAAATCTTGTGTTTAGGTTGTTGCAACATCATAAAGAATCTGTTGCCAAAAACTGATGTTTTTCAGATGGGATTGTTTATTTTTGTACTCGATTGTTTCCTGTGCTCCCATCTCTGCTTAATTATAAATCCACTCTTTTGTTCTTAAGGTTTAAGCTGTCTTTGGATTACGTTTCTTTATTGGTGTTTGACTTACGCATTTGAGGTGCCAATTAGTGTACACTTTAATGATCATATTCCAATATTCTGTGTGGCTAAAATCGTTTGTGCCAAGAGTGCTCCACTTTTCTAAGCGGCCCGACATTTTATTTTAAAAAGTAGTGTGGTGGATTGGTTGTTGGCATTGCGTTTCGAGAAGAAATGCTTGAAGATGTGGTTTGTTTTCCTTCTGAGAAAGTAATCTCATGTAGCATCTTAATGTTTCTATTGGTTAGACATCGTTTAGTGCAGATAACGAAACATTAGATGATTATAGATTTTTGTTCCATACACTGATTTCTGATATGTATTTGCATCTAAAATATTGTGAAATTAAAAGATCAATGATTGGATAGAAGTTATTGTTTATTTGGCTGAT
Source organism: Primulina huaijiensis (assembly GCF_012295235.1). NCBI lineage: Eukaryota > Viridiplantae > Streptophyta > Magnoliopsida > Lamiales > Gesneriaceae > Primulina > Primulina huaijiensis. The sequence goes on along the minus strand of NC_133317.1, from coordinate 7,088,195 downwards.
AAAAACAAGAAAATTTATTGTGAAGTGTTAGCAATCAAATTGAAGATGCAAACCAACGAGTTACTCAACCTCTGTATTTCTAATGAGTTGCCATGTTTGAGGAAAAATATCTTGTGGTCACATTGCTGAATGGAATATGCGATGTATAACGTCTGTATTTAGGGGATTTTATGAGATTTCCTGTGTTTTGGAAGAAGAGGTTAAAAACTTGTGCTCCTTGTGTTGTCTGTGCATGAGGTTGCATGGTTTGGTTTTGGTACTATCTGTTGTTGTATAGTTACAGTATGTATGAATACATGAGTCGATGAATCACTTGCATTTTCGGCTTATAGAAAGAGATTTGATCATCTCCATGTGAGCTACTGAAAATGGATCAACTTTGAAAATGATTTATTGAGGCTATTTCAGTGGTGTTTATCTCAAGTATGCTAAAAAGAGTTGTCTATTTCATAATCATAAGCTGATCATTTAACAATTTTTTGAAGAAGTTCCTACTTTTCAAGGCCAGATTTTGGTGATCTAATACACAAACAAATCAAATTCAAGTATGGTATATGATTCTTGATCGAACTACGAGTAGTTGAACGAGTGTAAAATCATGGAAGTCCGACTCGGTTATAACACATATGAGGGAGATATCTAAAGCCTTAACGAAATCTTTGAATTAGAACTTGGTTTCAGTTCCAAAATAAAAAATGAACTAGAAATGATGACTAACGGCTTGATTCAAGTTCTTAAAAATGAAAAGGGTTTAATTATATTTGTTTTCTGTAATTTCAGATTTTAGGTGGATTATTGAATCCAAGTGGTGGGTTACGTTATTTATTGAATAAAAGATTATATTATATTTAATTTAATGATATTTACACTTATTAATTCAAAGATTATTAATATCTTTATTATTAACATTATTATTATTATTATCTAATATTATGTATTGCTTCCAGATGTGTACAACACATAAGTAAACTTAGCAAGGGTATAATAATAAATTTATTAATATTTAAAAGCTAATCACATCTTCAAAATGTTGAACCAAACAATCTTAATATTATCACATAATATTTGATTAATAATATATTAATCTTGTCATCTATAGCATAATCAATCATTTATTTATCTCATCACTTGTACCAAACACACCCTAACTAGACATATATACAATTATCTATAATAATAGAATAACCCAACATTCATGTGCCACGCGCCACACAATCTTCTTATGTAAGCTTCTTCTCATCGGCGCCTCCTCTCTCGTTTCCTCCCTCACAAACTGCTCCCACACCTCACGACCGGCTCGTTCTTCTGCTTTTATGAATAATTTGAGGTGCAGTCAGTAGCTTTAATGCTTCTTTTTTTAAAAGAATTTTGTTTTTCTATCCATTTTTTTTGAAGATTCCTCAAGTTTTCGGAGATTGTTAATGTGTTAGTTTTCGAGTAAAAACACGATGATTTTTCCTTCAATTTTTCAGTATTTGCGAAATCTTGATCTACAAAAATATCGTGTCAATTCAGGATGTGAATAAGAAACCTAATTTTGTATTATTCAACCTGTTCTTTTTTTTAATATTGTAGTTATCTAGACGGCTTTGTCGAAAGGTGTGAATGATATTAATGTATGGTAGTATCTACTTCATTTTAATAATAGTGCTAGGTCTTGTTTGCTATATCTATAATTGTTATCTGTTGGTTTATTTTCTATTTTGTGTTCTATACTGGTTTGAAACTTTTGAAGATGTGTGCAGGCTCTCTCAGAATGCGAACTGACGATTTGTTGTTGGAATCAACAATACACCAACACGAAGCTTTATAAATACACGTCTTTTCATCTTGTTGAACAGCATAATTTACTTCCTCATCATCACTCGGCGTTCAGATGTCACTAAGTGCTACTTTTGCCAGCCCAATTACAAGTTTATCAGTTGGTATGTAGTTCTCCGCTCATTTCATCTAAAGTTCTCCACGTTTTATGTATATTGAGTGTGTGGATGAGTTGGACTGCTATTATTCTGATATTTGGAATCCTTTCGTTGCAGTGGTTCAACATAAGTTTACAGGAACTAGTTAACTTTAACTTGAAGCATTCACAATGGTTTGAAGCTTGTCCCATATTCTTGATACAAGGTTTTGTGATACGCAAAACCTGAGCTTGTAAATTTATTAGATAACCACAAAGTGTGTTATTTTTGCTGAAGTTTTTTGAAGTTTCATGTGTTGATATTTCTAAAATAATATACATTTGTTTTTGGAGTAAGTCTTGACATAATAAGCGCTATTATATGAAGGGAGTAAAGAGTGCCGCAAGAATTGGTTGCCTAAAATGCTCATTTCTTTATTTGAATGACGGAAAATTTCTGTTGTCTGCTCCTTTACTTGTGTACATATTAGATGTTCCCTGCCTAGTATTATTTTCTGCTTTGGTATCTGTTTTTTGTAATTTCACTTGCTGCTTTATTTGCAGCATATTCACAAATACTGTCGAGAAGTCTACTTCAGCATTTTTTTTGTCTAGAAGTCTACTTCAGCATTTTTTTTTCTAGAAGTCTACGACAACATCATTCTGATCTGTTTTCATGCATTTAAGTGCCTGTGGACAATGTGAAATGAGGCATGAGCCATACTCGAGAGTGCATATATATTTAATGGTTGATGCTTTTGTGATACATTTTCGCAGCTGGATCAGAAGATCAATGGCTAAAGCAAAAGAAGAATGTTTGTTTCATTCCAGCTGGGCTTCGGCCACTTCACTTACATTTTCAGCCCTTGCGAACCAGAGAAAGTGCTAGGCCTGTTTTCCGAGTAAAGTACACATCTATATGTGCTGTTTCCTTGCTAATTATGTTGTACTGTGCTTGAGATCGGATTTACTCTTTACAAATTGATTTTGTAATGATGACTTTAAGAGATGGCCTTCTCTTTTTATAGAATCTCTATGTTTGGCAACAAGAGTTTCTTTTTTGAAACAATCATCGACGGTAGAAATGGACTGTTTTACTGAAAATCAGTGATAGGGTTTAGCCTTTTTTGGCCTTTCAGTGGTTGTCGCTATGTGGTCAACGAGGAAAATATGTTACACGTTATGGTTCTTTATGATCAGAACTTGTATATTTATTACCAAAAACTTCTGGCTCATGTTTGAGTCCCTGTACAAAATGTGATTTTTCTTGGAGGAGTCATTAGCTTATTTTCTTGCATCCTAGCACTTCCTTGTACTTCTGGGAACTTGTTCGAGGATATCAGAAACTTGGAGAATTTCCTGGAAGCGCAGTCTTTAAATACGTACTGATTCTTACCTTAAACTGCAGAATGCCACTTGTGCCGCACAACAGACACAAACAGTTACGAGGCGATCATCTACCATTACTGTTGCACCTTTTCAATGTAATAATCGCCTTCTTCATTCTTGATTCTTCAATTTACAATGTGCAGTTAGTTTTTTTTTTTTTTTCTTTTTGCTTTTTGTTCTGTTTTTTCTGGGTGCATTCTTGTGGAAGAACTTAATTTTATTTCGATTTACCCGCTTCCCATGTTAACCGTTTAAGCCTCTCTTTTGACAATATTAGACATCCGTTTCCGAGTAAATGAGACAGTATTGTAATGGATTCCAAGGAATGAGAAGTCTCGGAAACTTGATGATGGTGGAATCGGCTTTCCACCACTTGACGATGATGGAGGCGGTGTAGGTGACCGAGGCGGCGGCGATGACGACGACGGAGGCGGTGGAAGGGGTGGCGGCGGGGGGCACTGGTCTGGTGGATTTTTCTTGTTCGCCTTCCTTGCTTTCTTGAGCTTCTTGAAGGACCAAGAAAGTGAATAACGTTACCGACAAGAAAGGAGAAGATGCGGGGTTTATTGATTATGATAATCACTGTATTTCTTCATGTCCATTTGGTGGATTTGAGATTAACGGTCCCATGAGAGTTTTTGTGTTGTTTTTAATGGAAAAGTTGGGAAATGTTTTTGGAAGTATGATAGGAAGGAAAATATTTAAAATGCATGTGTCTTTGTAAAATAATTATGATTTGAGGTCTACGCTATTTGTTTATTTTTTTGTATATGTTTTTAATTTCAACGATTTATTTTTACAGTGGTAATTGCATTAATTTGAAACATGATTAGATATCACAAGAAAACACTTGAAATTGCTTAAGCTCTTTAAATCTTTAGCTAGATGAATAGTTTCATGTATCAACCATGAGTTGTTTTGAGTTTGATATGTTATATCAAGAGTAGCGATGTATTTTATACAAAATATTTGTGCAAACATCTAAATTCAAAATAAATAGTATATCTCTTGTAAAATATTTTCACGAATTTTTATTTTTGATACAAATCAACATTGTTCATATTAACAATAATAAGTAATATTTTGGACATAAAAAATAATATTTTTTCATGAGTGACCCAAATAAGATATCCGTCTCACAAATTTGACTCATAAGACAGTCTCACAAAAATTTTTGTGCAAAAAAAAGATACTGATGAACTCCACATTTATTTGTTTTGAATTCAGATGTTCACACAAATATCTTGTATAAAATATACCAAGAGTATCACTGTCGGTGTTGCGTAAAATGAACTGTTGTTCTGTACGTAGATTGCTTAAAATTAAGTTGTATCAAGTACCGATTGCGATGAAATCGGAGTGAGTGAAAAATCGCCGTCATAGATCGATGCTCGGCTTGATCCAATACAGTCTATATTTACTATCCTTTATTTTTTAAATAAAACCTAAAATAAAATGATTAGTATGGGTTATTACCCTTTTAGAATTCATTGAGTTCGCCCCAATATTCTTTTTTTGACAAGCACGAGTCAAGAGAGAAAGAATATCGAATTTTCGAGAGTAATTGTATGAAATTTTAAAAAAAAATTCATATATATTAAAATAACGAAATAATATATATAAATTAAAAATATATAATATTTTTAAATAATAAAGTTAATTTTTTCAAAAAAATTTAAAATATTTTGGATATAAAACGGTATAAACTGATATCATGCAAAAAAAATATCGATATGCCGCAACATTTTGATATAATCGGTATGTATAACGCCCCAGATTCGACGATTATCCTCACTGTATCAAGACGGGTCTTTCCAGCGTTTTTATGTCCTCCCTCACACGCACCCTAGGAAACTTCTCAGGGAGTCACCCATCCCAGAATTGTCCCAAGTCAAACACGCTTCACTTTGGAGTTCTTATGTGATGAGCTACCGAAAAGAAGATGCACCTTCTTGATATGAGTAGTACATATCAAATCTTTTAAGTCCTCCTCAACTGTACAGTCCCATACCTGAACAGTTTCGGAATCTCTGTCTTTCCAGTGTAAGATCGGTTCATTCATGTTCCCTCCGCCTAGAAGCCTGGCAGGAGCCGCTCATTGTCCATGCAACCTCATGGCACCGACGATCACCCCCCGCCCTATTCGGCCCAAGGCCTCACATGCCCACCAGCTTCCGCTTGGTTCGTCCCCGAACCACACCGTACCAGGAGAGGTCGGCTCTGATACCAACTTTAACGCCCCAGATTCGACGACTGTCCTCACTGTATCAAGACGGGTCGTTCCAGCGTGCTTATGCCCTCACTCACACGCACCCTAGAAAACTTCTCAGGGGGTCGCCCATCCCATAATTGCCCTAAGTCAAGCACGCTTAACTTTGGAGTTCTTATGTGATGAGCTACCAAAAAGAAAGTGTGAATGAAGACATAAGCACGCTAGAAAGACTCGTCTTGGTACACTGAGGACAGTTATCGAATCTGGGGCGTTACAGTATGCTAATTATACATACCGAAAATTTTGATATACTGATAAAACGATATATACTGAATCATACTAAAATCTCGATATATCGCAATATTTCGGTATAATTAGATATATCGAAATTTTTAATACGATATCGATATAAATATTATTAATATCGTAATTTTCAAATGTGCTATATGTATTTTTTTGATACAATACGATATGATACACCAGTACTAGTGATAAAGCCATTTTCGTACCGACTCAAACACCTGTGACAAACTTCATAAAAAGACAAAACAAAACGTGTTACGCTGTTCTTCAACAAGTGGCCAACTACGAGCCCACAAATGTTCCATCTTTTTGTTCTACTTCTTACTTTGTAACTTAAATGGCAACCACACAAGAATATGCCCACATGAAAGTTGACACCCAACCTCAAGTAATCAAACAAGTTCCATTAAATTACCCATGAAAAATGACCCAAATAGCCAATTTTTCAATTAAAGTTTCAAGATTTTGTGAATGAATGTGCCCGGGAACATGGACGAGTACATGCGAACGTTTTATTCACCAAGAAACCAAACTTACATGTATATTAATTTTGTAATTAATAATCCATTGTCCAAAATTTTTTTATGTGTGGGTGAATTTCTGTAAAATCTCCGAACCCAAACTTACATTTGTATTAAGTCCCTCATAGACGACTTTAAAAAGGATCAGCCCCTCTTGCAATATTGTATTTTTTGTTTAAACTTCGTACCTTATTACATCCGAGAACTTACACTTAAATTTTGAGAGTATCAAATAAATAAAACTATTTAGTTGTTTATTTTATATATTTCCATGCTTTATTTCTATATAGAGAGGCCAGAGGGCGTCGTTTTGCGAATTAATTGAATGTGTGTGACGGGGACTAAGACTGTAAACGAATCGAGCTGGTTTGTGAAATTTTCGAGTCGTCGAATTTATCGAACTCGAGAAGAATGCGAATATGCACGGACTTTTTGCGAATATGTACGGACTTCCTTTCGAGTCGAATACAAACTTAATTTTTTATTAATATTCGACTCAATTCGATTCGTTTACACTTTAACTCAGCAAAACTTTATTGTATGATATTATCACTTCACTTTGTCAGCATCGATTTCGTCGTTGAGTTACGATGACCAAAAAAAATAATTTAATTACCATTTATATCACATATATTTGTTTTATGTATTACCAAATCTGGTCATATTTATGAGAAACACAGAAGTTTATACACGGGTTCGATTTTTATAATACCAGACATACTTCATTTGCAAGATTCCATTCAACAAATTATTCATCCAACAACAACGAGTCGAGCAAGAAAGGTTAGAACCTAAAAGAATAATCACAAAAAAGAAATACAAAAGAATTTGAGTCAGCCTCGCCGCCACTCAGCTGGCCTTCAAAGAATATTTACACAACTGCTACTGCAGATCCTACCAAAGACTGGCTCAAGGGAGGAAGCGTGAACCAAATCTATCCTAGGTTCTCATGCGATAAGCCTGTGGCCCTATTTTCTTCAAATGAAATCCCACATTCATATAGAAGTTGAATCTTGATCTCAAAACTGGCAAGAAGTTCCGAGCCTTTGTCTCTGCTTCTGACCAAGGGTGATGGACTTCCGTTTGGCAAATGCGGGATGGAGCAACTCCTGAAACTTCTCCAAAAACAGCTCCCATTCTTTGTTGTCTATATCTGCTAGCTTCACGAAGCTAACACTTGCAGGGACCTGCTCGCTTACGCTCCTGTGGCTGGATGATGAACATCCAAGATAGCCATGATCGAGCTTTGGTACTGGAAACAATGGGAACTTCTGGTTCTTCTCACCTAAGCTAATATTTTTCAGGGAAGTTGACAGCTTCGGAATACTTGGATTCTTTGCTAGGATTGGAGTACTACTGAACTCAAGTTCCTCATCTTTTCCTTCATTTTCTCCCTCCTCTATACTCTCTTCTAGTTTAGAGAGTGGAATGCGTCCATTGACAGTTCCAAATCGGAAATCAAATGGTGTTCCTGACATGAAGGTTTCTGAAGAAAACTTCGGGGAGAAGTTATATCCAGCAGCTTCACAATCTATGTCAAACTGAAATTCGTCGGAATCTGTATCAGCATTGGGAGATAACATCTCTTCAGTAGTAAGCTTTCTTGCCTCAATGCATATGACTTCAAGTTCACTCGGTTCCTCCTCACTACTGCGAAACTCCCTGCTCATCATCTCCCCAATCTCAGCGAGACATAACCCATATGCAGCAGCTTCCTTGAGGNTCAGTAGTAAGCTTTCTTGCCTCAATGCATATGACTTCAAGTTCACTCGGTTCCTCCTCACTACTGCGAAACTCCCTACTCATCATCTCCCCAATCTCGGCGAGACATAACCCATATGCAGCAGCTTCCTTGAGGAAAATAGTACAAAGGACTAGGACCCGCAAACAAGCTTCTCGAATCATAGGGAGCTCACTTTGAAGCATCTCTGAATCGCGAACAGGGTCAATATTTTGTATGTACTCAAGTTCATCGTCTGAAAATGGGATCGAAGACTGTGGCCAGTGAATCCACTCAAAATAGGGATCTTCCAAAGTCTCAGGCAGGCAGAGGCCATGATCAATGGGGATCAGTTCCACTTGACCAAATCTCCCAACACCATCAAGCTTCCTAACTAAAAGATTACCAGCATGCCTATCAGTGTTAAGAATCCTAATGTCTAAAATCCCAATTCGATGCACAGCAGAAACAGGAAAATTGGATGTTCCAATGTCATTAGCATCAAAATCATGCGGAATGAACTGTTGGAGGGATGCAATCTTGGAGACAAGGTTCTTATGCTGGCACTTGTTTCCATTCACACCATCATTAACATTGAAGATCGAGTGAGTGATCTTCACCAGTGCAGTAGGTGGGACATTTGCAAATTTGTCAGAGTCGAGAAGATAAGCAGCCACTTCTCTGAACCCTGTTTCCCCAACCCTCACAGAGCGTTTTAAGCCTGGTTGACCCAGAGATTTTCCAACAAACCCCTTGGGATTGTTGGGTGCATATGTTTCTTCATCCGTGGGCTTCACAATGGCAACACTCTCACCTCTGCTATCTCTGAAGTAATATGCTCCTCCAAGCCCACTATGCACAGGAGTTGGATCAACCCCATTCTTAATTGCCTCGACAATTTTCTTAACAAGTTGTTTTGCTGGGTCGAAACGGGTTGAGTGCCCAACACCTCTATTGGTCCACTCTGATCTCTGTTTGGGATGCCGCTGCCCGTGGGTGACAAACAGGGAGTTGAAGAGCTTCGATGGATCATATTCCTAGTCAGAAGGAGAGGGGAATCATTGCGAATGGCACTGAGATCGTTCTTCAGAACTATGTCACCGAATGTCAAAGAACTATCCTCAACAGGAAAATTTATGGCAACTTGCAATCTCCTCTTTAGGGTATGAGCGTTGTCACTCACATCCAATTCCATACCCAACACACAACCTGTCTCAGTCTGGACAAAAACGCGTCTCCTTCCAGTCGGTTTCCCTCCTGTCCTATTGGTTCCATAAAAGTCCCCACTTCCAAGCGGATTCTTGAAAATAGCCACAGCCATCTGAGTCTGGACAGGGCTATCCAAGTTACGAGACATAAAAGGAAGAGAGGATACAGTGATGCTTCTTCCTGAAGATCGGAACAGAGAGGGCTGTTGCACTCCCAATGGGACTATACAAGTCACCAATCAAACAGAATTATCCAAATCGAACAACAACAATCAATCAGCTGCAACAAAATCTGAACTTTCCAAACTATAATAATGCTGAGGCGAAGAACTAAGCCGCAACTCCTTTATCTCAAAAGGCGAAACTAGAGAAAATACCACAGTACAATTCCAATGGAGCCGCAGATCAAAATCTGTAAGAAAATTATAAACTATCAAATCATCAACCATAAAAGAAATGAACAAAGAGACGCGCATTCCTAAAAAACACAGCAATGGACAATCAAATCTCTCATAGCCAAAAGAACATCAGATGTACCAAAAAAGGAGGGAACTTTCGCCCAAAAAAAAAAAAAACCCACCATCCTCCATATCAAGAACTGAAAATCTAAACATTCACACACATATTTATTTTCTGTAATTACCTTTTCAAGAAAAATCAAAGACAACTATTAAATATATGATACAATTTTTTTTTATTAAATTTAGACAAAAGTGGTAAAAAAAAAAAAAAAACGAAAATCAGATGGTACACTGAATCTACTCGCAACCCACAGATCCATGTTCGGTAAATTAATCAATCCCACACACTATCCATCAGATCACTATGTATTTTAATTTAAAATTAAAATCCTTTCCCATCTAACTTTCAGTACCAAGAAATCAGCTCAACACCCCATAGCAAAGACGATAAAAATAACCAAATGAAGTACGAAACAGCTTAAAATTGATAAAATCACTCACCACCACAACGTCAGATCTGAATTCTCCCGGTTCCCCCGATCACCGGAAAACACCCTGGATACAAACAAACACCACCGGAGAAACCCCAGACAATCCAAACTGCCGGTACGATGAAGGGCCAGAAGATCCAATAGCTACGAACTGAATCGCAAAGAACACCAAAATCCCCTGCTCGGGAAATGCTTGTTTTCGCTTGTGTAATATATTATCGTCTGCGGTGACCCAAGCTACGAATAAAACACGACAACTCGGCATCTCCAATGCTGCACCAAAAGCACCATTTTGGTGCTTCCAAATTTTGGTCCAGCCCATTGTCTTCAAATAAATAGCGCAGCCTCCTTCCTTTGCGCCAAATGGCGCAGAGGTTTTCATTTTTTTTTTATTTTTTTTTGTTTTTTTGTTTTTTTTAGTATAAATTTGTTTTTTTTTTATTTTTTTTATTACAAATAGTTATATTAAAACTATAAATATTATTTAAATTTATTAATATATAATATTGATTATATAATATAAACTTTATTCATAATTAAAAATATATTAAATAAAATATAATAATTAATATATGTAAAATAAAAAAATATTTAGAGAATATTCTTTTTGATGTAAGATTTGAATTAAATGGTTGGAGATGGATATTATATTTAGTGCACAAATCATACTATTTTAATGTAAAATTTACATAAAAATAGATTTTATGATGGAAGATGGTATAAAACATGTTTCGTGGAAGGCTCTAGAGACTGGGATCCCAGCCGTTGATTGAGACCTATGGAATGATCCGAACTGGTGGATATTTGGTGACGTGGAGATTATGGGTTGGGTGAATGACGTGCCTGGCAGGCAGATTCTTCTGACCGTGTATTGGACCAAATTGAGGAGGAATGATCCCTTGCATCGGGTGTTGCATTAACTCTATATGGTGAATAATTACGTTGAAATGTGCATAAAATATTATTATATTATATTTAATTACATTATTTCTAAAATTAATTATTTAAAAAAACAATATATGTGGACTTTGGGCTATCCACGCTAATTCATTTATATATATGCATTCGGTGCATGATATTTTCTACAGATTACATATATAAAAATAAATAAAAAAATTTATTAAGATAATACGTACATAATTAACCCGGGTGTTAGTTGGGTATGGCTGAGATTACTCACAAAAAGTGCATCGTATATTTGTCAGATTTCAAGAAAGGACAAAAGCTTCCATTCTTGCTTTTAATTAATTTTAGAGAGGACCACTATGGATGAATTGTTCATGAGTTCTTTTCATTTTTTTTATTTTTATTTTATAATTTTGATTTTTATCGATTATTTTTAGATCTAATTAAATCAGAGTTGAATATTAAGCCTCAATCGCTATTTGCTTGCACCACTCTTCACATGTTATTATTTTCAGCCTCTAACAGATTGATGGTTCATTTAAGACTATTAAGTTTTTTTGGCTACTCGCTTGACTTATCTGTTAGATTTGTGTTCTCTGTCATAACCTCCTCTAATGATTGTGATAGTCTTTTAACTCATCCCTCATATCATGCAGTGTCGTGTCAAGGTCATCTCGTGTGAATTCATCCGATTCTGAATTAAATATCATGTCATCAATAGTTTCCAACTCAACTTCTGAAGTATCTGGCTCAACATCGGCCATGAGACACTGAACATTCTCATCATCAATTTCACTTGTGGAGCTCTCTAAACTAGAATGGTCTGAAATTAAGTCAGCCCATTTGATTTTGTTTTCCTTGATAACAAGTATTTTTTTGATATTTTTTCTTCTTGAAAAATCTTGTCATATTTGGACATTCTCTTATCGAACGGCTTCTAATCATCTTTCTTCGCCCTATTACAATCTGCAATAAAAGACATTTCGTTCCACAGTTATAAAAATTTTGATTGTCATCAGTTTAATCTTTTATGATAAGAGATATATTTGGGTTGGTTCTTTCTCATAAACTTTTCATACTTTAAAAAAAAATAAAGACAATACTTTATTGCTTATCTAATCAATAGGTTTTTTACTAGAAGCTTCTTCATGGGCAGCCAAAATAGAAGTTGTGGAGGCTGCAGCTTTGATGGATTATGTAGTGGATGGTTTTTATTAGGTTCAAATTCTTATCTCAAATCCGTAAGCCTTTAGATCAGCAAAAAAATCGGGCAACTCGAGTTTATTGATGTCCTCGGACTCCCTCATGACCATCGCCTTTACATCCCATTATCTGGACAGTGCTCTCATGACCTTCAAACCAATTTCATGGTTAGATTATTTTTTTTATCAAGTGATGCAAGTTCAATAACAATATTGCTAAAAAAATCATCAAACTCATTGAGAGTCTTGTCGGACTTCGTTTTGATATTATTGATTTTCTGAATTGCAATAGTTAGCTTGTTGAACATATTCTTGTCGAGAGTTTTGTATATGATGTATTTGGCCACATTTTCGAGGTTGACCTTCTTCTTATCTTCGGTTGTCCATGCAGACCGGTGCTTTCCACCATCTATGATGCACCATTAGATATTGTTACGGTTGTATTGGCTTTCAAGATCCTCATTAGATCGTCAGAGATTACATATCACATGTCATCGTCTTGAGCTGTTAAATGTGCATGCATGCATATTTTTTAATCATCATAGTCATCTTTAGAAAATACTAGAATCTTGTTAAAGTATGTCATTAATAATATATAGTTATCAGATATTTTTTTTTAAAAAAAATTTCTGATACCACTTATTAGAATCAGATTAAAATTTAAGGAGGTGTATAAACTATTTTAAAACTTTGAATTGACCTTAACAATTTTAAGTTGTTAAGATATATTTTTGAACGACTAGCTTAATTGAACCACTGAAAAATGAATAAGTGCGAAAATGGTCCGACTTGACTAGTGATAAAGTATATACAAAGAAAATTGTAGTTAACAAGAAATGACTACATATGAACATATAGTAAATATGTGTAATGTAAAAATAGAATCTTATGGATGTTCGGGGATAAATACTCCTATGTCACTTCTTCTTTCACGTAGAAATGATTTTATTAAAAGATTTTGATTGATACAACTCTTTGTAACAACTCACTTCAATTAGGACTTATCATTAATTTGATAATTTTAGTATTCACTTCAACAAATTCTAGATATTTAAGAACATTCGTTTAACCAAAAAACACAATATAACTCAACGGCCAGCTTGAGTTGGTTGGGATAACATAAGGTAATCCTTGAAGATTTGATATGTTTTGATATGAGTGTGCTAGTTGAGCAGCTTAAAATATGATCTTTTAAGTATGCTCGGAATTCTTGAATGAATGTAAACTTGAAAGATGTGATAATCGTGATACAAGCGAACTAGTTCTTCACTTTGAAATCTACATATATATAATTGAAAACCTTTAACGGTCACATTTTCTCTTCAATGATCATATGTATTGTTACCCGGAAGAATGAACATGTCGCTTTAAGTCACCGTGCATTTAATGTTTATCTGTGTAATCATTTTATATCTAACAGTTATTGAACGACTTGACTTTCATCAATATTTTCTCATATCTGATCGGTTGCAGTGCGGTTGAAATTTAATGGTTTAAACACATGTACTGCATTTAATACTTGATCCAGTCTGATGACAGATGATCACTTGCAGCTAGAGGTCAGATGTTCTACGACTTGAACCTTGATATTTTGTCTGAACATCTTGAGTTGATCTTGAAATAGTTGTCATGCACCAAAACTTAATATAATAGAAATATTTTGACAAAAATAACTAATCCAAAACCTATAAGAACAAAGAATACTACGTTTAAATAAGAAATAAAATTATATGCATCCTTACGATTTGACATTCATCCACATAATTTCTAATTTTTTCATGTACAGATTTTCTTATATATCTTAGCTATACAACGAAATAAAAGGTGCTAGCTTTGTTGAAAGTTTTCCTTAATTGAGTTCAAGCAACATCCATTACTATCATGTATATAAAGCAGATTCCTCGCGAAAAATAGGTTTTTTTTCCTGAATCCTTTATAATAATTCCCAAATTACATTTCATAGATTAATAAAAAAAAAAAGTGAAATAATAAAAATTATATTGACATGGGTCTCAAGCACATGGGCCTTTTTGCTGGGCTTTGGCCCTATATTAACCCTAACTTTTGAATCGTTAACGGAAAATCTGCACCAAAACTAAAAATCGATAAGGTGATTCTCTATTTTCGTTTATTTAAGTTATGATATTTCTCTCTTTTCTTTGATTTGTTAAAGTTTTTCTGGCATTTTGTGTAGTTTGCGATTGAATATTTGATTAGATCTTTATTTTTTTTATAATAAGAACATAAATATTGATTAAATTTAACTTGAGTCTTGTGGAATTGAAGTTACTTCTTGTGATTGAGTTTTATTACAATAGAGTTCAAATTTGAACCCGTATCTGAATTTTATTGCATCGATCAAGAAGTTCAAATGGGCTGGAATATATATAAATGAGCTCACATACACACAAAAATAATTTCAATCCAAATTTTAATTTGATTACAGCTACATTAAAATCCAACCATGAAAAATTCTTTTGTTGCAAACAATATAATTTAAGAACACTTTGTGAGAATTCAAATTTTTGGGCATTTATTTAATTAAATATATATATGTATAAGAATTTATTTTCGAGTTATAATAAATTCGAAAATATTAAATAATACATGGTATTTGAGTGCAAGATACACAGTAAATTAAAGCTGGATATCCACCTAATTGGAAGGAAATATTACATACAAGGCAGCATTTCTCAACAAGGAAGCATATCAATAATATTTATGGAATGATTATCTCGAAATTATGAAAGGAGCATCTACAAATTAAGGAAAGATATCAATCGAATTATGGTAAGATTTTTACCATCCTTCTATAAATAGGAGAGGCTCTCATTCATAATTTACACTGAAATTTTCGAGTTTTCTCCCTAGAATTTTCGAAATTTCCTCTCCAAAAATTCTGCACGAGTCATCAAAATTCTGTTCAGGTTCAGAAATTTGTTTCTCTCTCTCGGTTGCTCAGAATCGGATCTTCATCGTTCAGAATATGCTTTCATATGTTTTGAACAACATATCCAAATTTCAGCAAAATCCAACGGTTTGTTTTTCGTTTATAGCTTTCGTAAAAAAACTGCTCAGATTTTATATGGGAACAGCATACCTACGGTTTTTCGTCTATAGCAGCTCAAAAAGACTTTAAAATTTGATCTCCACCGTTCATAAGTTAGTTGACGTACTTGTGAACATACCGTGACATTTAAGCCCGATCTAACGGTTCATTAAGGCGCAAAGAATTTTTGAAGATGGATGATTTTCCGGGCGATGTGCTGCTGCGTTTTCGAAGTGCCGGCTGCATGATTCTTCTATGAATTTCGAATTCTTCATGTTTTCTTCCAAGTCTAAGGTAAGTGGGTTTTTACTATATTATAATTTGCACACTTGTCCTTCGTAAGTGGGCTTTTGTTATGTATATATTCTTTCGTAAGTGAGTTTTTGTTTGCCACACTTGTTTTTTGAAGTGTGCTTGCGTTTAAAGAAATTATAATTTGTGTACGAATCTCCCTTCAGTTTTTGAAAATTCGTTCGAGCATAATTCCTTGTTCGTGATATATGTTCTTCAAGATTTGTCAAATTATATGTTCAAAGCACTGTTAGGATTCAATTGGATATGGGAAAAGATTTTCGAACTATGACCCTTATACGGTGGGATGGTAACCGTTGTACGTCCTCACTCCATAGAGGATTAACATATTGGACATGGCCTCACTCCTTAGAGGATTAACATATAAGAGACTGATATCAAGAAAGGATTTCCGAACTATAAATCTTATACGGTGGGGGTGGTAACTGTTGTATGGCCTCACTCCATAGAGGATTAACATATTGGACATGGACTCACTCCTTAGAGGATTAACATATAGGAGACTGATATCAGGAAACCATGGAAATGAGATGACTTTCAGTGCTATATGAGTATGCTAAACGAGTGTGTTATACTAGTATGATATGTTATGATTATGAAGTATGAATATCCGTTATGATTCAAGTTATGATATGCTATGTAAAATTTAAATTCAAATATATGTATATGTTGCTATAAGTCTCGAACGACACTCACTTGCTGAGTATTTCCAAAATACTCACCCCTTACTTCCTCCCTATCCAGATAAAAACGAAAAGCAAATGGATGAAGAGGAGCGAGAGCAATTTTGGGTATGGTAGAAGATCTCGAGTTATCTCAGAAGTTTTAAAGCTTAGTTTATGTTTATCGCTTCCGCACTATTAAAACATTTTAATCAGTTTATTTTGGGATTAAAGTTGTAAAGACGATTTTTTTGTTGATTATGAGAAATAAACTTGTTTTGGTATATACTGTACTACAACAATTGTTGTTTGACGATTATGTGATTGTTGAGCAACGCCGGTGTCGACTAACCCCGGTCTCGGGGCGTGACACACTTGGCAGAATAAAATGATGCATGTGTGCCTTCTCCCACGGCACTGAGAGAGTGAATAAGGAATTATGCAGCCATTAACGAGCCCGCATAATGTGTATGTTTAATGAGTCGAGCTTGAGTCAGACTCCTTAAATATGAAAAACGAGCTATGAAGGAACCGAGCTCGAGGTATTTGCAAATTTAGTAATTTCAAAACGAGTCGAGCTCGAACTAAAGTAAGGATAAAAGTTTGAATCGAGCTCGAGCTTTTATGTATTTTAAACGAGTCGAGATAGAGCGTGATATTGTTCGGCTCGGCTCGCTCATAGTTATTTAGGGCACAAGGAGCACTAAAACGCTAGAGTACCCTGAGTCCTGAGGCACGAGATGCATGGCGAAGCACACGCTTTATCGAACTAAAACGCATTTGACATAAATTTTAAAATTCAATATATGTGAAGGTATTTATATTATAAATCTATAATATTACATAAATTAAATATTTTTCACAACGATTGTAGACATTATAAATAAAATTCATTAATAGATAATGTAGTGTATATCATAAGAAGAAAAAAACTTTAATCATCTAAAATTTATTAGTAAGTTATCAATTCATAGTATATTTGGAATCATCAAATTATTCATCATCATCAACTATATCATCATCATCAGTATCTTCAGAAACCTCAATGATTCTTGAGTCTAAAAGAAATTAAAGTAAAAATTTGCATATATAATTACAGTATCATTTAAGGTCATGCTTGATATAGTTAAATGAAATAAAATAAACGTGAAATAAATTTAGGAATAAAATAAAAATAGACAGAGACGCGCGTGTTAAGCATGCTTATTTCAGATATTGTGCCTCAGTAATAACCCAAGCATCCTGAGTGCGCTAGACTGAGCATGTCCTCTAGCAACAACTAAACACACGTTTTTAATAGAATAAATCAAAAGTAAGTGCGAAGCGCCACACAATCTTCTTACATAAGCTTCTTCTCATCGGCGCCTCCTCTCTCATCTCTCGTTTCCTCCCTCACCAACGGCTCTTTCACCTCATGACCGGCTCGTTCTTCTGCGCTTCTGAATAATTTTAGGTGAAGTCAGTAGCTTTAATGCTTCTTTTTTTTTTAAAAGAATTTTTTTTGGTCTATCCAATTTTTTTTGAAGATCCCTCAAGTTTTCGGAATCAATTGTTAATGTGTTAGTTTTCGAGTGAAAACACGATGATTTTTCCTTCAAATTTTCAGTATTTTCGAAATCCTGATCTGGCAAAATATCGTGTCAATTCAGGATGTGAATAAGAAACCTAATTTTGTATTATTCAACCTGTTCTTTTTTTTAATATTGTAGTTATCTAGACGGCTTTGTCGAAAGGTGTGAATGATATTAATGTATGGTAGTATCTACTTCATGTTAATAATAGCAAAAGGTCTTGTTTGCTATATCTATAATTGTTATCTGTTGGTTTATTTTCTATTTTGTGTTCTATACTGGTTTGAAACTTTAGAAGATGTGTGCAGGCTCTCTCATGATGCGAATTGACGATTTTTTTTTGTTGGAATCAACAATACACCAACACGAAGTTTTATCAATACATGTCTTTTCATCTTGTTAAACAACATAATTTATTTCCTCATCATCTTTCGGCGTTGAGATGTCACCAAGTGCTACTTTTGCTAGCCCAATTACAAGTCTATCAGTTGGTATGTAGTTCTCCGCTCGTGTCATCTCAAGTTCTCCACGTTTTATGTATATTGAGTGTGTGGATGAGTTGGACTGCTATTATTATGATATTTGGAATCCCTTCGTTGCAGTTGTTCAACATAAGTTTAGAGGAACTAGTTAACTTTAACTTGAAGCATTCACAATGGTTTGAAGCTTGCCCCATATTCTTGATACAAGGTTTTGTGATACGCAAAACCTGGGTTTGTGAATTTATTAGATAACCACAAATTGTGTGATTTTTGCTGAAATTTTTTGAAGTTTCAAGTGTTGATATTTCTAAAACAATAATTGGTTTTTTGAGTAAGTTTGGACATAATAAGCGCTATTATATGGAGGGAGTAAAGAGTGCCTCAAGAATTGGTTGCCTAAAATGCTCATTTCCTTCTTTGAATGACAAAAATTTATGTTGTCTGCTTATTTACTTGTGTACAGATTAGATGTTCCCTGCCTAGTAACATTTTCTACTTTGATATCTGTTTTTTGTAACTTCACTTGCTGCTTTATTTGCATGCATTCACAAATACTGTCGAGAAGTCTACTTCATCATTTTTTTGTCTAGAAGTCTACGACAACATCATTCTGATCTGTTTTCATGCATTTAAGTGCCTGTAGACAATGTGAAATGAGCCATACTCGAGAGTGCAGATATATTTAATGGTTGATGCTTTTGTAATACATTTTCGCAGCTGGATCAGAAGATCGATGGCTAAAGCAAAAGAAGCATATTTGTTTCATTCCAGCTGAGCTTCGGCCACTTCAATTACATTTTCAGCCCTTGCGAACCAGAGAAAGTGCTAGGCCTATTTTTCGAGGAAAGTACACATCTATATATGCTGTTTCACTGGTAATTATGTTGTACTGTGCTTGAGATCGGATTTAATCTTTACAACTTGATTTTGTAATGATAACTTTAAGAGAGGGCCTTCTCTTTTTATAGAATCTCTATGTTTGGCAACAAGAGTTTCTTTTTTGAAACAATCATCGACTGTAGAAAAGATGGACTGTTGTTTTACTGAAAATCAGTGATAGGGTTTAGCCTTTTTTGGCCTTTCAGTGGTTGTCGCTATGTGGTCAGCGAGGAAAATATGTTACACGTTATAGTTCTCTATGATCAGAACTTGTATATTTATTTCCAAAAACTTCTGGCTCATGTTTGAGTCCCTATACAAAATGTGATTTTTCTTTGAGGATGTCATTAACTTATTTTCTTGCATCCTAGCACTTCCTTGTACTTTTGGGAACTTGTTCGAGGATATCAGAAACTTGGAGAATTTCTTGGAAGCGCAGTCTTTAAATACGTACTGATTCTTACCTTAAACTGTAGAATGCCACTTGTGCCGCACAACAGACACAAACAGTTACGAGGCAATCATCTACCATTACTGTTGCACCTATTCAATGTAATAATCGCCTTCTTCATTCTTGATTCTTCAATTTACGATTTGCAGTTAGTTTTTTTTTTTTTTTTTTTTTCTTTTTTTTTTTTTTTTTTTTTTTTGTCTTTCTGCTTTTTGTTCTGTTTTTTTTCTTGGTGCATTCTCGTGGAAGAACATAATTTTATTTCGATTTACCTACTTCTCATGTTAACCGTTTAAGCCTCTCTTTTGACAATATTAGACATCCGTTTCCGAGTAAATGAGACAGTATTGTAATGGATTCCAAGGAATGAGAAGTCTCGGAAACTTGATGATGGTGGAATCGGCTTTCCACCACTTGACGATGATGGCGGTGTAGGTGACCGAGGCGGCGGCGATGACGACGACGGAGGCGGTGTTAGGGGTGGCGACGACGGGCACTGGTCTGGTCGATTTTTCTTGTTCGCCTTCCTTGCTTTCTTGGGCTTCTTGAAGGACAAAGAAAGTGAATAACCTTACCGACAAGAAAGGAGAAGATGCAGGGTTTATTGATTATGATAATCACCGCATATCTTCATGTCCATTTGGTGGATTTGAGATTAACGAACCAAACGGTGGCGATATTCTTGAAAACTTTTGGAATGTTGATTTGGGCAACAGAAAAATGTTTCGAAGTCGTCTTGAATCATTATCCATTTGAGATACACAAGACTTTTTTCCAGCATAACACTTAACGACTTGTGTTTTCGACACAATTTTAGCATGCATGCTCTGGGTCTAAGGAACTAGTTTTCATTTATTCTTGCCTTGAGAAATTTATAAGTTACCAGAAGAGCATGTTATACGAGCTAGTGAAACACTTCCCCACAAACTGATGTGGAAACTAGGATGCGGTGTTATATGTTAGATTAATAGCCTTGAGAAAAATAATTAACCGGATCGTTTATGTTGAATTATGAAGAATCAATAATTGAAAACGACATAGAACTACGGAAGGATTCCAAATCTGTTAGAAGGTGATCGCAATTTGGATCAAACCGCCATTTTTGGTGTGAGAAGCTATGCGTGAGGAGAGAATAAAGGAACAATGAAAAAGTATTATTGAAGAATGAATTTCAAATACACAAGTTGACCTATATATATGTACAAGTCAAAGGCAAACTAGTTAACTAATACTACTTTCAAGTGTGTCAAAGTGAACATTTAACAGCTCCCCTCAAGCTTGGAATAGGTTGAGCATTGCAAGCTTGGAGATCAAAAAATGATGTTGGTCTGAAGCCAATGCTTTGGTAAATACATCAGTTGGTTGACTTCGTGTGGAGATATGAACAGCACGAATCACGTTGGTCTTAATCTTTTCCCGAATGAAGTGACAATCTACTTCAATGTGTTTCGATCTTTCATGAAAAATCGGGTTGGAAGCAAAATGAAGAGCAGATTGATTATCACAATGAAGAGGTGTAGCTGTGTTGACAATGATACCCAAGTCACCAAGAAGACCTCGAAGCCAAATGATTTCGCATGCTGTCATGGTCATAGAACGATACTCTGCTTCAGCTGACGGACGGGAAATGGTGTGTTGTTTTTTTGTCTTCCAGGACATAGTGGAAGAGCCAAGCTTGATGACATAACCAGTGGTGGATTTGCAGCTCATAGGACACGAAGCCCAATCAGAATCACAATATGCAGTCAATTGAGAGTCATTTGTGGAGGATAAGAAAAGACCAATCCAGGAGTTCTCTTTATATATCCAACAATGCGATAAGCAGCAAGCAAATGAGACTTATTTGGCGAGTGCATAAACTGGCTGAGAACTTGTACAGCATAGCAAATAGCAGGCCTAGTAATGGTGAGGTAAATAAGTCGACCAATCAAGTGCTGATAACTTGAGGGAATAGATAACAGTGGATCAGCTTCAGAGGAATATCCAGTAGGGTCTTTAGAATGATCAAACTCAAGTGTGGTGAGTTTCAGGTGTTGCTCCATAGGAGTGTCAAAGGGCTTGCACCCAGTCATGCCCACCTCCGACAGCAAGTCAAGAGCATATTTGCGCTGATTTAAACAAATTCCAGCCTTAGACCGAGCCACCTCAATACCCAAAAAAAACTTCAGGGGTCCAAGATCTTTAATGTCAAAGGTAGCATGAAGATAACTCTTAAGATCCTTGATGGCAGCCTCATCATTTCCAGTAATGACAATGTCATCAACGTAAACTAGAAGTATAGTGATCAACTGCCCCTGCTGCTTAACAAAGAGCGAATTATCATGCATGTGCTGAATAAAGCCACCTTGTATCAGTGCTTGAGTAAATTTTGAATTCCACTGCCTGGATGCTTGCTTTAGCCCATAAAGTGACTTACGAAGTTTGCAAACAAAGTTCTTTTGTTGTCTGTCAAATCCTTGAGGTATGGACATGTATAGTTCTTCGTCCAAATCACCTTGCAAGAATGCATTTGTCACGTACATTTGATGTAACTCCCATGTTTTTGCAGCTGCAACCGTGAGAAGGCATCTAACAGTGACGATCTTTGCCACATGTGAGAATGTATCTTCATAATCAATTCCGTACTGTTGAGTATAGCATTTGGCGACAAGCCGGGCTTTAAAGCGTTCAATGCTCCCATCGGCTTTGTATTTAATTTTATAAACCCATCTGCAACCAATCGGTTTCTTGCCAGGGGGCAAGGGAACTATTTCCCATGTATTATTGGCCTTCAAGGCTGCAATTTCCTTAGCCATGGCTTCACGCCAATTCGAGTCAGAATCGGCCTCATGGTAGGTTTGTGGTTCAGTAAAAGTGGAGACAGAGGCCAAGAAAGATTGGTAGGATGGGGATAACTTTTTGTAAGATAGATATTCAAGGATATTATGAGCTGTGGAAGAGCATGTGTTCGAGGAGATGTTGGAGCAGATATAGTCATTGGTCCAAAGAGGAGATTTTGTGATTCGAGTGAAGTATGCTTGAAGTACCTGTAATGTGAGCATTTGCACCATTATCTAAAATCTATTCATTAGATTTAGTACTTGTCATTAAACTGGTAAAATTACCTCCAGTGTTGGATGTAGGATCTGTAGGTGTAGGAAAATGATCAAGCAGGCGCAAGAGTTGGAGATATTGATCATTAGTGAACGTATGAGCCATATTAGAAATCTCCGTGGAGCCTTCGCGAGAAACGCCACAAGCCGCAGTAGTAGAAACAGAGTGGTACACAAATGGCTTGAAAGGTTCTTGTTGTGACACATGGTTAAATTTGTGGTTCCTATTTTGAGGAAACTTCTTGTATAACTTGTGACCTGGAGAATAACCAATCAAGCGAAAACATTGTTCCTTCGTGTGACCAATAACATTGCAATTCTCACATTTCATCGAATCACCCCCTTTATTCAATGAGGAGTAAAAAGCTGCCGCATGCACATTAACAATCGATGATGATAAAAGAACATTTCTATGTGATTCCTCTTGACTCAGAATGGAATAAGCTTGATTGACCGATGGTAACGGATTCATCATAAGGATTTGACTCCGAATGTGTCCATAGCTTTCATTCAAGCCCATGAGAAATTGAAGAAGGTGTTGGTGTTGATCATGCTCAACATAGGCTCTGGCAGTGTCACAGCTGCAAGACAGTAGTGTAACAAGCGAAGCATATTCATCCCATAGCTTCTTTAGATGCGAGAAATACACAGAAATGGTGGAAGAACCTTGCGAATAAAGTGCAATTTCCCGATGAAGAGTGTAGATGCGGGATCCACAAATTTTATCATATCTCTCCTTCAGATCTATCCAAACATTAGCAGCCTCTGTACAATATATGATACCACTGAAAATTTCCTTCGAAACTGAGCTCATGATCCAGGATAATACGATTGCATTGCATCGTTCCTATTGATGCAATGTAGGCTGATTTTCTGCTGGTTTTCGAGAAGATCCAGTGATGAATCCAAGCTTGTTCTTGGCACGCAGCGCAAGCAACATATCACGACTCCACACACCATAATTTTCAGTACCGATCAATGGATCAAGCACCAGAGAAACCCCAGGAGTATCCGAGGGATGCAGATAAAGAGGATCATTGAAGCTAATGTTGATAGGATTCGCCGCCATGTATGAAGACGATCAATTTGCGGAAGCGATCAAATACGCACTGATACCATGTTAGAAGGTGATCGCAATTTGGATCAAACCGCCATTGTTGGTGTGAGAAGCTATGCGTGAGGAGAGAATAAAGGAACAATGAAAAAGTATTATTGAAGAATGAATTTCAAATACACAAGTTGACCTATATATATGTACAAGTCAAAGGCAAACTAGTTAACTAATACTACTTTCAAGTGTGTCAAAGTGAACATTTAACAAAATCCATTATCTTGGAAATTCGAAATGGTAAGTATGTTCCAAAATATGGACACTCGAGCCGATAAAATCAGGATCTGTGTAGCATATGGGCCACTTTATCTAATGACGTGTTTGAATATTAATGATTCTTATTAATGGAATTACTACTTCGAATTTTAGAAGTTTTTTTTATAAATTATTTGCAAGTTGGTATCATAAACTTATGGGCTCATCATGACATGGGTTCCACATAGCAGAGGCAACATAGAGATCAACTAGTTGTCCGGATAGAGTATGTGAGAGTTTGGTCAGTAGTTAGACCTTTTCGATGAGCTTGTCTCAAAGGCTTTGCTTACAACGGTTTACTTAGCTAGCGTTAGTCCGAAAGTTTACTAATATGTATCGAAAGATAGCGACTGTAAGTTCTCACATCATTTAAAAAAACATAGAGGTCAACAAATTGTCTTGTAATTTAACTCTTTTTTAAAATAAAAAAATACATAAAAAATGTCCAATCATTTGTAATTTATTGTGCCAATGGCTATTTATGTGGTGCAGTGTGCTATACAATCGTGTGTTAATATCAAATTTTGGTTTTACTTAATTGATTGAACACATAATCGATTAAAGCGTTTGTGAGAAGGCCTAGATTGAATTATGAGCTGATCCATCCATCATGAAGTCCAGCTCATAATCTTTTTCGGCTAATTTGTTCCAATCGCTTAAACGAAAGTCAGAGCCCAAATATTAGGTATAACAAAGAATCTCACGGATCTTTATTCATCAGACGAGTCAATATTGTTCATATTTATAATAAAAAATAATATTTTTAATATGAGTAATCTAAATAAAAAATTTGTCTCATAAAAATGACTCATGAGATCGTGTCGCAAGGATTTTGTGATCCAAGATTTATCATTAACATACTTAATTAATGTGTAATTATAATTTATAGGATACAGATAATAAAGGCATAGGTGATGCTGCCCATCATATTGGAGGGGTCCTCGGATTCATTATAGCCATCACGGAATACGGATAGTTGACTATGAATAGAAATTTCGATCCAAAGGGTAATATAGACAAATTGTTAATGAGTGATTTTCATTTTTATTTTTCTTTCAAATTTCGATTTCTATCTCAATATTAAGAATTTATTTGGCTAAGCTTATTAAAAATAGTTTGTAAGCTCTAGAAATAAATTGTTAAAGTGTTTATTTTAAGTAATTTAAAGATGTTGATATGTTTGATATTATAAGATATTTTTATCGTCAAAATCATCAAATATGGATACCAAATCTCCTTCAGGTTCCAAGATTTTTTAAATTATTATAATTTTTTTTTATCCTTATCTGTATCTTTGGACATAAAAGAATATGTATCTAATTTCCACAAAATTGAAAAGTAGTTAAATATATTTTTTCTATCACTATCTATTTTTCAATATATAAAATTATTGGAAATATTATTTTTTGTTTTAATAATCATTCAAAATTAGAAAAATAATTAACTCAATTAAAAATATATGACTTACGTGCGTCAAATGTCAATTTATAAAAATTTTCTTGATATACATTATTTATGGATCCCAACAACACAAACAAATATACACACATAATTTTCAAATTATATTCAACACTCGTTTTCCCGTCGCTGTCAGATTCCCACAAATGTTGAAAATTCTATAATCAAACTTTTGACTAACTATCGACACCTAATACATTATATGGAAATGAACCCAATCGAGTAAGAATATTAGTAAAAATATAAAGCTCGAACTATTCCAACTAATACCCAGATAGTAAGAGTCCGTTTGATACTTGTGATGTGTGATGTGATAAGTAAATGATTAGTAATTAGAGTGATTAAAAAATGAAACATATGAATTAATAATATGGTGAGATAAATAACATGATGTTTGGTATAATTTAAAAATGATGGATTGATTTTGTAAATTTTATTGTAATGACCAAAATACCCCAAGTGCTAATTAAACATATATTCTTAAAATAATTAGATAGATAATTAAATATTTATAATTATAATTTACATTTATTAAAATTAATTTAAATATATTTATTAGAAATAAATTTGTGAATATACATTTACTTTAATAATTAAAATAGCAATAATATTTTGAATATTAATGTTAAATAAAGTTTAATAATAATTACGATATTATTGTTTTTTTTAAATAATTATAAATATTTTTCAAATAATTTGAAAAATAATTAAATATTTATAATTATAATTTACATTTATTAAAATTAATTTAAATCATTAAACAAAATAAATTAGAATTTAATAAATATTTATTTTCATAAAAGAATTAATTAATAAGATTACAAATTTATAAAAATTTAATTTAAGATAGATTTGCATTACAATTTATTTTCTTTAAAATGATTGAAAATAATAAAAATATATGAAATTAATTTATAAAAAAAATAATAAAAATTTAAATATTATATTAATTATTAAATTTTCACTAATTTTAATTTTCATATTATATTGAAGAAAACAATTCAAGGATATTATGGTGAATATACAATCTTATCATGATTACTATTCAAAAATTATACATTATCACACCTTTTGAGGAGGGATATTTAATCATATAAATAACATGAATAGTGTGAGCTTTTAATCATAATCAAGGGCTTGAAGACTAATAAAAAACGAACCAAACGCGAGATAAGGAAATGATTATTAAATAATCATTCTCTTATCATGGCTACCAAACATAGCCTAAGGTTTTACAATGAAGATTCAAAAGTTCTAAAAGTCCGAAATGCTCGGAATTTATATATATTTAATATATAATTATTTTATAATAATAAAATATTAAGATTCGCGAGCTGTT
The DNA here is from genome assembly GCF_012295235.1 of Primulina huaijiensis. Classification (NCBI taxonomy): domain Eukaryota; kingdom Viridiplantae; phylum Streptophyta; class Magnoliopsida; order Lamiales; family Gesneriaceae; genus Primulina; species Primulina huaijiensis. The sequence continues at coordinate 7,061,224 of NC_133317.1, read as the reverse complement.
CGAGAACTATCGAATAAAATAATTTTGGCTCGAGTTCGGCTCAAGTTCGATAAGTTTAAATGCAAATCAATTATTTATCGAGTCAGATCGAAAAACTCGAGAACCTCGATTCATTTACTGCAGGGTTCGATAAGTTTAAATGCAAATCAATTATTTATCGAGTCAGATCGAAAAACTCGATTCATTTACCGCACCCTGCATTTTGAATATGATGAAACTTTAAATGTCATCATTAATAGCCTTATCATGATGAATTATTATATTATAAACAAAAAATAGGAAAAGTCAAGGTCATAATGTATGTATATTTCCCTTCTTCAAGAACAGCAGCAAGTGACTTCCATTCTTTCAAACAATTGTCCCAGAATGAAGTCATGGCTACCCTTTTGTCTATCCTTCTATCCACCCTTTTACTAGCAATCCCTTTAGTTATCCTATACAAGTTGTGGTGGATTCCAATTCGTATTCAACGTGAACTTCAATCCCAGGGAATCAAAGGTCCCTCGTACAAGTTCTTCCATGGAAACACGAAAGAAATCATACAAATGAAAAAGCAAGCAAGTAGCACAACCATGGATTTGTCGCACGACATATTTCCAAGGTTGCAGCCTCACTTGTATTCCTGGGCCAAGATTTATGGTAAGAATGCATACTGCAATTCGTTTCGAGTATCTCCCAATAATTCATCTGGGTTCAGTGCGTACTTCGATATTCCATAATTTTATTGAATCAGGTGAAGTTTTCCTTTACTGGATCGGAGCTAAACCTTTTGTCGTGGTTACGGAACCACAAATGATCAAAGAAATACTTAGTAACAAAGAAGGCAAGTATTCGAAATCTAAAAGTATAGTGTACATGAAGAAACTAGTGGGAGATGGGATTGTGGCGGCAGAAGGTGAAAAATGGTCAAAGCTTAGGAGATTGGCTAATCACGCTTTTCATGGAGAGTGCTTAAAGGTAAATATCTCTCGTTAAATTGGTTGATCCAATTACTGTTCAAGAAATAATTTTTTCATATGCTACTGTACCGTGATAAAAATCACGAGACTCGTAATATTTGTGGTGCTCGAAATCATAAAAATGGATTCTGGGATCGCCGCGGTTTAGGATATGGTTCCGGAGATGATCTCAAGTGCCAGAACAATGGTGGATAGGTGGAGAAATTATGAAGGAAAAGAGATTGAAGTGTGCGAGCAATTCAGGCTTCTTACCTCGGAAGTCATCTCCAGGACGGCTTTCGGAAGCAGTTACTTGGAAGGGATAATGATATTCGAAACGCTCACAAAGTTGTATGCCTTGATCTCCAGAAACGCGTATAAGATAAGATTTTACGGCTCTATGTATGTGGTTATTATTAATTTATAAATGGATGTTTACAATATGAGACCCTCTGTTCAAGATTTCTCAATGCTTGGAGATTATTTCTGCAGAAAGCTTAATCAGACTGAAGATGACATTGAAGCTGACCGAATCGAGAAACAGCTCCGTGATTCTATCATGGAAATTGTAAAGAAACGAAAAGCAGAAGCTAGTGAAGGGAAAGTTAATGATTTTGGAAATGATTTTTTGGGATCTCTCCTGAAAGTTCACCATGACATGGATCTGAAAAATCGAGTATCCGTCGATGAAATCATCCATGAATGCAAGATCTTCTATTTTGCTGGACAAGAAACTACTTACAGCTTACTATGTTGGAGCATTCTCCTGCTTGGGATTCACACGGATTGGCAAGAAAAAGCAAGAAAAGAAGTGATTGAAATGTTTGGCCAAGAAAATCCCAACTCAGAAGGCATCGCAAGATTGAAGACTGTAAGTAATGTTTAGTAGAGATTCAAATTTTTAGATCTTATGTAGGGCTATAATCTAGCTGAACCTAGTCAAATTGAGCTTGAATACGAATTTAATTCATATTTGAGATCAAGGCACTTCAAAAATCCAATCAAAATTTGAAATCAGATCTCTTTTATGTATGAACTTGATATCAACTGAAAATTTTAAATCACAAATCTGAATTTACTAAATAACGGATTCCATTGTTATTCGCTATGCATAAAAAACATGATTGCTTTCTTGAAATGTAGGTAACCATGATCATCTATGAAACTTTGAGGCTATACAGTCCTGTGGCTACTATTACAAGAAGAATAGAGAGAAAAACTAAACTGGGGAAATATCAGTTACCAGCAAACGTCAATATGTTGATTCCTCCTCAAGCATTGCATCGAAATCCTGAAACATGGGGACAGGATGCCCACTTGTTTAAACCAGAGAGATTTTCCGAAGGATTGGCGAAACCAACAAATGGCAATTCCGTGGCATTCCTGCCTTTTGGTTTTGGACCTCGAATGTGCGTTGGCATGAACTTTGCATTTAACGAAGCTAAGATAGCAACTATCAATGATCCTTCAACGGTACAAGTTCACCATATCACCAAACTACATTCACTCGCCAAATCTAGTTCTCATTATGCAGCCTCAACATGGAGTCAAAATCTTGCTTCAGCCGCTGTAAGAATAAGCCTGCATCATCAGTTGTCATTAACATTGAAACAAGAATGCTATTGCAATTATCTGGAGTCATACCAATAGAAAGATCCACATCGCTTAGTCTTTCAGAGTGATTATCATGATGGGTGGTTCCCTGAAATAGCCCGAGACAAGCAGTTTCAGGAGTCAAAACTAGTATTAAAAAAATATAAATAAAAAATCAAATTTTTTTCATTTGATTGTTGGATCCATCCCCGATCACAAAAAATTACAAATTCTAGGAAACCGAAAGACATGAAGCAAATTGTTGTCCAATATATGTTGCAACGAATTCACATCCCCCAGCATATACCGTGAATGAAAGGTAAAAATCCCAGTAACACTTGCAGCAAACATAGGCATGAAGAATGAAACTTCAAAAAAATGTGTAGCCTCTGTAGAGGATATTGGAAATTCTTAATATTCATTTGCATGCAGATTCAGATAAAGGATTGACAACAACCTGGATTTAGTTCCATAACGATGAATAGTAAATTCTGCAGCTCTTTTCTCGTGTCCTGATATTTGATTCAAGACTCCCATAACTTTCAGTAGAAAAGTGTACTCGAAAGCTGTCTCCAAACAATGAGCAATATGGCCACCGTCACGAAAATGTCCCCCATTCATATCAAAATTGATCTTTTATAAACTATATCTATGATTATTAATTTCTTNATGAGTTATTTGATAAAATTAATAAAAAATTTACATTCTATTTTTGAAGTGTGTATAGAACGTTAATTTTGTCATTACACAATTGAAAAACAATGCCCTTTATCCACACTTTTATAGGTATATGGAATATAGTTGTTATATGTAGATAATTTTTTTCATATTTTTTTGAAATCGTACTATTTTTTAAAATCAAAATTAAACTCTTTACTTTCAATTTTTTGTTAAAAAAATCATAAAATATGTTAGTTATTCTACTATTGCACATAAAGTTATAAATTTTCGTATATATTATAATTTATTACTTAATTAGAAATTGCACTAAAAATATAATTATAAAATTACAATAAAATCATTGGAAAAAAATGTAGAGAGAAAATTAAAAGGATAAAACATTTAAAGGTAGTATAAAGATGAGTTATTTGATAAAATTAATATAGGAGTTACATTCTATTCTTGAAGTGTCTATTTACTTTTAATTCTTTGTTTAAAAACCCATAAAATATGTTAGTATTAAACTTCACATTATCATATTATTTTATATTTATTATGTTATTCTACTATTGAACATATTAGTTACATTTTTTTATATATCTTCTTGTAATACTATAAATTATTTATTACTAAATTAAAAATTACACAAAAAATATAATTACAAAATTATAATAAAATCATTAAAAAATGTAGATAGAAAATTAAAATAATAAAACATTTAAATGTAGTATATAGATCAATTATTTTATAAAATTAATGTAGGAGTTACATTTTATTATTGAAATGATATAAATTACTACAATCAATGTATGTTGTAATGATAATTTATTAGCATTTGTTACAATATGACATATATATCCTTATATGATTTTTTGGATTCATATTAATAAAGAAGACATTTGTGTCTTTTCACAATTGGAAAACAAATGAGTGATCCACACTTTTATAGGTATATAGATATATAGATATAGATATAGATATATAGATTAAGAGAAGGGCTATCTGAACAAACAAACAAGCGGACACGTAGCTATATATTTGTTGAAATGATAATCTAAAAAAGTTTGATTGCCGGGAATTGTTGAATGAGGACAAAGACGAGCATTGAAGGACAGCAAACACCTTGAGGAATATTATTGTAGGGAGAGTACTTAAGAATATAGTCAAAGCAAGACTTCGTTTGAGGATTTCCGAAATCTTACTAATCCAAAGTAGTAAAAGGTAGATTGGTGTGAGGGACTCGGACGCTAATCAATTCTTAATCATCATTAGAATCAATTTACTAATCTAGTAATTAGGGTCATAAATTTTTTTATTTTTTTTAATTGCGGAACGTAATGGAATCAAACTCCTATAAATATCAGTATGAGAGTATAAATCTGATACAACATACAAACATCTCAAACTAAGGTTCAACTACTAATGTCAAGTGTCAAAACCCTATATACATCAAAGTCCGAATTCTCCACTCTAATCATGATCTCTCCTCATTTCCTGGACCCTGATCATGTCCCACCTGTTGTCATGTACACATACAAACAAGACAACAGCCGGATAACTCCGGTGAGAATATAATCCCAGTATAAATCAACGGACATGCGATAATATAATCAATATAAAAGCATGCAGTAAATATCAGAATTAAATGTCAAATCTGAAACATGAATCCATATAAAACTGTAAATAAACCCGTGACTCCACGTCTCAGACTAGACTCAATCCTAGTCTAGGGATCCCGGTTTCCAGATGATGGCATTCCATATCGAATATCCGTGATAGAAGAAACTCCAATTCTAATCAACATCGATATAACCAAACATCCAGTGTCTTGACCTATCCGTCACAGACCTTAGCACTTTCGCTAATACACTATCCTGTAACAGAGTGCAATGTGCCAATGACGATTCCATCACTATCCGGCACTTCTGTCACAAGATTACTCGTCTAATACTCGCCTATAACATTCTTCCTATAAATCAATAGAAACAAGCATATCAATTCAAATCGAGGCATCTAATAACAATCAGTATGTGATTTAGGGAAACTCAAGTATGTCCTACCCAAGTCGATCTCCCAATACCACATTGACTTATACCTTTCGTTTGTAGTCTCGGTCTGTAGAAACGGAAGTTCTGAACTCAAGATTGTCTCTGTAAATCTGAAAGGACATATCGAAAATAATAATAATATCAACCTTCCATTCTCAATTCAATACTGAATCTGATTAATCTGAATTTAATTCAAATCATCGGCATAACGGCACAATCTCAATATCCCCGTAAATACCATATCAACAAATATCAATTACCAATCATAACCCATATCCGATACAATCTGTAATCAATCAATAATCCAAATCTGTCCGATTTCAATCGATATAATCAGAAAATCATAACAATTGCATAATCAACTTGTTCTTCGATCTGACTTCGATTATGCAATGTTTAGTATTCCCAGAACACATAAGAATGATCAAATAATAATTTCTCCAATATCATAATTTCAAATGATAACAGAACTGAATAAAACTTACGTCCAGTTGTAGCTGTTGAAAAGAGGATCACATCACTGTGCTCGGATTCAAAATTGGATCACCGGTACTTGCAAAATTAAATTTCTAGTATCAAATGAAGCTTGAGGAATTCTTTCTCGGGAACTCTCGGTTTTTTGCTGAAGATTTGAAAGAAATGAAGAATTTTAACGTTTTATATGCATGATGTGACAAGTGTCGCACTCAACTTTCCATAATTGCACTTTAGTCCATCAACTTTTCACTATTTGTAAATCGGCCCCCGCTCAATCTTTTAATTCAATTTCAATCCTAATTAATTACATAAACTTTGGAATCTAATTCATCATTCCAAAAATTCATAAATTAAATAACCTCGGATTAAAATGATATAATCTCGGGCCTTACAATTGGAATCCAGTAGAGTGTTACGTACATCGAGAAAGAGAACCTACCATGGAAAATGCAAAAGCATTTAAAATTTTGAGATCCAAGATAATGGAACAGTAAATTCAAATTACATTCAAAGGTAAAAAATTTGCATCTCTGCTTACCTTCGAAATGGCAGCACGAAACAATTCGGGATGCATATTTACAGCTGCTCCCACAAGAAGACATCCAGCACTGATACCCATTGCACCAAGCTGATTTCTATGGACTAAACCCTCGTCGATCATATATTTGCCACATGCGACAAAATCATAGATGGAGTTCAACTTGTTCAATACACGGCCAGATTGATGCCAAGAAGGATCTGCACCAGCAACACCCCTGCGCCAAGGAAAATGCCAAATGCGAAAAAATTAATGTTCGGTATTCTACCAACTGCATTTGATAATCTTCAAACTCAGTGGAACGAACTACTTAACAATAATTCAAGCCGGATGAATAGATAAATACCACATCCGCGAATGCAAACATCCAACCGTGATCAAGTAAGCTTAAACGGTCTGGACACCAGCTTTTATCCAGACCCTCACCATATGTTCCATAACCATGTCCAGGAGACCGCCCTTTCCGAAATGCAGTGCGTGAAAACAGGATGGTTAACGGGACTTTGACACCATCATGAGAAACAACCTCTTTCTCTTCACAAGTGTATTTCTGAGAGAAACCTTTCCATCTGTGAAATCCATTATTTTTAGCACCTTTTTCTTTCTTGTACGAGGGCGCTACATTCATCAAAACATTTGTCTCATCTTCCTGCTGAACACTGACAAAAGTTTTGCTCACCATGTCATAGTCAACAATAAGATCAGGCATCTGGCATATCAGTGAAGAGCAAAGCCAGGTAAGTAGAACTTTTTAAACAAGAACTTTAAAACCAGGGCGTTCAAGGGACATACAACTAAGTGTCGTTCAGCCAATAAGTATTTTTTTTCGAGCTTTGCCAATACGTATTTCATAGATTAAAGAAGGGTTTTGGCTTCAATATATAATGTTTATTGGTTCATATGAGGAACCCTTATCAAGAACTCAGTGTTGTGGATCGGGTAAATAGCTTTCCAGCCAAAAACAGTTTATTTCCTCCAACATATTAAGAAAAGAAAAGGTATTTATATAAATTAAAACATTGCCGTCTCACTACACCAATTAAACAACCAGTGATAATCCCGAAAACCAGAAATTAACATACAAATTAAACCACCAGTGATAATAGTGATTTGATATCGATAAGTTCCTTCCTCAGATGAAGTCCTTGAATTAGAATTCATGTTATAAACTTGCCATTTTTGGCGTTTGTAATATTCACACAACCGGGAATCATTTTCTGTATATATTATGTTCTCATCCACAAAGTCCGATCCCAGTTTGGTGCACATAACCCTGAAAATTATATGTCAGGAAAAGTAAAATACGGGATACACAAATGAGCTTCACATAAAACTTGTACAATTTACCTGTAAGGTCTTTGGTTCTGGTCATGTAGTGTATAGAACAATGTACAGCCATCCTGGCCCCAAGCCAAACTCATAACACCCTCAACACTGAAATGTGGGAGGATAGCATTAGTTCTGAGATCTTTAATTTGAAGTTGAAATTGTTCTTCCCTTGTTGTATCAAGTGTGTAAGCAAGAAAACTGTGACATCGAGATACTCTGCAAGTACCCACATGGACACAACCTATAAAATAGATAATAAAAACATTAACGCATGTGCATGCATAACTGAATATATTTGCACACATTTTAACCAAAACTCGTGTTCTACATAGGATGAGTACATAATATATATTAAAGACAACAGATTACACCTGATGCATCAAGCATAATACATTTCCTTCCTCGTTTAGTCATTTGCAGGTCTCAAACCATTTAAGCACTACGGATGGGAAAGATTTTACTTTTAACTCGTACATTTAGAGATTGTATCAGAAGACATGAACTGCTATAGCCTATAAACAAATATAAGTATAAGACACTGTCTAAATTAACCAGACAATGTCATAGGGTAAATTGAAAATGACTAGTTTTAGATAAACTAAGTAAAATATATTGTATTTAATTTAAAGAAATATGGCCAAGCACATAAGATTCCTACTTCATACTCATTCCACGAACAATTTTAATGTAGAATGCATTCTCAAATTAACAATTTAGCAAAAAGAGCTAATAATTCCACCCCATATGGGTACTGTTATTCCTCAGAAAAATGAAATGTTTAGGATAAAAGAAAATGAGCGGAGAATTACTAGCAAAAGGAACTTGCCATGCTTTCTGCGATCTCATTCCAATCAAGCAAAACTTGCTCCCTCCCAAATCCTCCTTCAGAAGAACTGATTAAATTATTCAACAAACCTTTCTTTTCACCAGCTAAAATCCTACAGTTCCCCTCGGGAATGCACCGGTAGTACATCCTATTCTAGAAAACAAAACAGAAAACTAATTTAAAGAATCTCAAGAAGCATAAAATCACTCTCAAATGGGAGTGAAAGTAAAACTCAACTATACAGCAGATAAAACACACATACTCCACCACACAAACACGAACACAAACATTTTGCGATTTCCAGCATGACAATGCATTGAAAAAACAGACCATCACTACAAGAAAAAAGGCCTACGACAACGGTTTTTCCCCGATGTCCTAGGCCTTTTAAAACCGTTGTTAGAAGCCCTGTGGTTAAAGGTGTGCTCAAAGACAACGGTGAAAAACCGTTGTCGTAGACGTCTAAAGACGACGGTGAAAAACCGTTGTCGTAGATATATAAAACCGTTGTTAAAGGTTCGCAAATTAATTCGCGACGGACATCATCCTTAACCGTCGCGAATTTTCGCGACGGTTGTAAATTAAACTGTCGCTAAATAGCGACGGTTTAATAAACCGTCGCTACATTTAGCGACAGTGTTTTATAAACTTCGTCGCTAATTTTAGCGACGGTTTTGTATGCTTTCCGTCGCTAATTTATTCTGTAAAATAAAAAAAATTCACTTTTAATATTTTAATAAATAAAAAAAAACTCACAATCTAATATGCAAACTATATTTTTTATTTATCGTCGAAAATACTATCTTTTTTATTTTAAAAATTTATTAAATTTTAAAGAGGAAATCGAAACTAAAATTGTGTAAGGGAGAAAAATTTCAAGTGTTGTGAAGTGGAATGGTAGAAAATGGACAGAGAGTGGGGATATTTATAGACAGTTTGCGACAGTTTTGACTTTAACCGTCGCAATTCGCGACGGTTAATTTTCTAACTGTCGCCGATTTAAAATTAGCGACGCTTTTACATACACTGTCGCAATATTTAGCGACGGATATTAAAAACTGTCGCTAAATATAGCGACGGTTAGTTATAAACTGTCGCTGATTTTAGATCAGCGACGGTATTACCAAAATTGTCGCTATATTTAGCGACGGTTAAAAAACACCGTCGCTAAATTTAGCGACAGTTATTTTAAAACCGTCCCTATATTAACATCGGCGACGGTTTTACTTACAACCGTCGCTAAATTTTGCGACGGTTCTACTTTAACCGTCGCAAGATTTAAATTAGTGACGGTATAGTACAACCGTCGCTAATTTTAGCGACAGATTTAACTTAAACAGTCGCAAAATGTAATATTGACAACAAATTTATAGAAAAACCAGTTGAAAGACAACGATTTTTTACAAACCGTTGTCGTAGCTTGAAGAAAAACGCTAATAGACAATAGTTTAAAAACCGTTGTCGTAGCCCAAAAAAAACGCTCATAGACAACGGTTTTTAAAAACCATTGTCGTAGCAAAAAAAAAACGCTCATAGACAACGGTTTTTAAAAATCGTTGTCGTAGATATATCAAAGACAACGGTTTTAAAGAAACTGTTGTCTTTGAGCGGATTTTTTTCGGCTACGACAACGGTTTTTGTTAAAATCGTTGTTAAAAGTAAAAAGACAACGGTTTTAATAAAAACCGTTGTCTTTGTTACGTTGTTAAAAATGAATTTTCTTGTAGTGCATGGTCCCCAACGTTCAGGAGGGATGGAAATCTTGGAGGGAAGTCCGGAAACCATCTCAGAATAAAGACTCCTCTGCAATTCTTCGGTGTCTCGCATGAATGCCTAGGCGTATGAGTTTTCTCGGTGGAGGTAGGTGATGAAATCTGGATCAATTGTGTGAGATATCCAATGAAATGGATCTTTGAAACGTGACCCCGTGGACGATGGACTCGAAAGGCACCTTCTTCACCTCCGGCGGGAGGTGAGGCTTCGGTGCAAAGCCAAAGTTCTTGTTTTTGCAGTAGGAGGAGAAAAATGCAGCGTTAATTCGTTGCTTATTAGGAAATTCAACGGCAGAAGGGTCTTCTTAGTTGAGGCACGGTTACGTATTCTGTTAGTTTTGGATGGAAACATATCTCATTATCTTGTGAGACGGTTTCACGAATCTTTATTGTGAGATGGGTCAACTCTATCGATATTCACAATAATAAGTAATACTCTTAGCATAAAAAGTAATATTTTTTAATGGATGACTCAAGTCTCAAATAAGAGATCCGTCTCAAAAAATACGACCCGAGACCGTCTCACACAAGTTTTTGTCATCATAAAAATGCTAAATATTCATATGAAAATGGTCCATTTCGATATAACATAGATTAATTCGTTTACGAGCTAATTATGAGATATTCGACAATTACTTTTATTAAAACATATAAATTGACTCAAACATTTTAAGACCACCAAAATTCGTAAGTGTAAAACATTTCACTCATTAAAATTAGATAAAAATATTCGTAAGAATTTATTTCGCTCGATCGAGCAACGAGGGACGGAGTTTTCTTATAATTTTGCTTGAGTTAACAATTACATCTATTAATTATTTGATAAATATTTCATGAAAAATTGTTTGAGCATAAAAAAATTATGACTTATTATCCTATGTTAGTTTCTTTTATGCACCAATTTTGATAATAGTTTGTGTTAGTATAACAACAGCTGGACTTATAATATTTAAATAATTAGATAGAATATTTTTGTTATTTCATATGATTAATTTATGCACATTTTGAATATTATATGTTAGTTAATATTTATTATTTTAGTTTACGTTATAAATATAATAAAATAAATTCCCACATTTTATTGTTTATAAAGGGCCCATTTTTAGAACACAAAAACTCCGGTGAGACGGTCTCACGGGTTAATTTTGTGAAACGGATACTCTATATGGATCACACACACGAAAAAATATTATTTTTTATGTCAAATATATTAATTTTTATTTAAAATATGAACACGATTGATCCTTCTCACGAATAAAGATCCGTGACAACGTCTTATGAAAGACCTACTCTTTTAAAATTCTTCTTGATCGAACTCCGAATAAATGAATATACAGTTAGCATTGGACCTAGCTTAATTAACTTTGATTTATGATAATAATTAATCATATCAAAATAATTAAAGTTATAAAACAATATTTACATTATATATTCATTACATCCTTAGTTGTATCTGATTTTTAATTAGAATTTGAGCAAATATATATGTTTAACTATATATAATTTCTTCAAATTTTTTTGATTAAGAGAACTATTGACCTACATCGCAAAGAGACCCCCTCAGTTTTTTAATCTCATTGATAAGGGGTCTAAAGTTAATCTATTTTTTTCACATTCCCTCCTAATATTTGTTTGTCCCCTATAAAAAAAAATTTAAATTTATTTTGCTCCCAACCTCCAATTTCCATTATGAAAATAATATTAATTAATATTGTCTCACAAGTAATAAGGTCGTATAGAAACCATAATTTTAGCAAGAAAAACAACAAATAAAGTTCAATTGTCCATGAAAACTTGCCTCATTTACATTAAGTTAGGGTTTTGTCGGCCACATCAATTATATTGTAATGTAGTACTTAAGCTTAAAAAAGGCAGACAAATTCCAAATATCGCTCCTTAAATAATCATACAATTGTTACCTTAAATTAGTAATATTCTAACAAAACAAGAAAACCCTTGTTTCATGGGACAAATGGGATTTGCTGGTTATGTATGGGGCGTCGCCTTCTCACCCAATGATAATCCATCGTATAATATTCAGGTTCTCTCCACGTACCTTTTCTTTCATGCATTTTCTGCTTTTCATGTCCTTCGTTTATTTGTTGACCTGCCACACAATATATAAAATAACGTACTAAAGTGCATGACAAAATATGATTATTAATAGATTATCATAAAGTAAGCACGTTACATTACTATATATATATATATATATATATATTATGTATCAGACAAAATATTTATCATAAAGTAATTGAGAATATAAATTTATGGTGACAATGTCTAAATATGTCACCTCCATCAAATCATGGGATTTTTGTTGCTATCTGTAGTTGCACTCTTATGACGTGTTCATTCCATCTTACATCAGACGAACATTTTAATTAAAAACAAATAATATAATGCTCATCTGTATTTTTTGTTTTGAATCCAGTTGTTCATGAGAAATCATGAGATTTTTTTTTATCTTGTGTATTAGTAGCAGAAAAATGAGTTACCTTTTCAAATTTTCAAGTTTTGGTTTTACGCCACACGATCTCCTCTAAAAATCTTTATCGATAGTTTGTAGCTCATTTTATATTAAAGTCCCAGATATAGAATTAGATTTCAAGTTCAAAATCCGATTATAACAATCCTTTCTCCGAACTCAAAAAAAAAATTTATTTCAACTTTTTCCTTGTGCCTCGTAAATAGTCGAACAAACGTACCAACTCAAATATTTTAAATATTCATGAATATTTCGTTAATTGCCTAAACAAATGAACCCCTGTGTACCATCTTGAAAATCACAACATATCCAACAACAAAATTAATTAAATTTATGGTGTATCATTTACTATCTGTTAAAAATCTAAATAGAAGAGGGGAAAAAAAACTGACGCATGCGTAATTAATAATTATGTATGTATAATTACCTGATGAGGCTTTTATCAAGTAGTTTTTGTGTGGCACAAATTCTTCGTCAACCAAACTCTTCATCGACTGTTAGAATTAAATGAACAGCAATATACATCAGGAAAAAATGAGAATATATGCATCAATATATATAATTTATAACGACTTATGCATGCATGCATGCATTTATGCTTGATTGATTTTTTTTATTATTACAACTCACGCTGGGGAGGGAGATCGAACTCGGGGAGGGAGCCAGCTTAAGCTGGTGGGTGAGACCATTGAGCTAAAGCCCGGTCTCATTTATGCTTGATTGATTTAATGTTAGGTAAAATCAATTGTGTTCTGACAAAATCATACAGTCATTGGTTGTTCATCCAGTTTGAGTTTTCTTGGTACTGAATTCCGAAACTTGAAGTGATGATCAACTGCATAGACAAACTTCATTTGTATCAAATAAAATACATATATAGATACATATACTATATATACACACACACACACATATACATACACTGAAGTATTATATTGTACGAAATGAAGTTGATTACCTTGCTGAAGATGATCAGATATTCGCCGAGGTACCGCATCAGAAGCACAGTGTGCGAGAATCAACGAGAGAGTTACACAAAATGCAGCTGAAAATATGGACACATCCATAGCAAGAATATCTGTGCTAAAATGAAAGCAAGCTTAGTTTACATTTTATGTTTGGCTTTAAAACTCCAATTTATAGCAATGGAGAAGGAGGAAGCCGACGCTAATTGGAGGTGAAAATGGGGGTGTGGTAGCAAATGGTCAGCAAGAAAAAACAGACACAAAGCACAAAATCCAGAGTCCACAAGTACACAAAACCCTCTTTTCTTTTATATTTATATATACTTCGACTTTTTAGGAACCTTCACAAAATTTGTAGTGATTCCCGGTCACCTTTCCATGATATTGGGACCACGCCATAAGCTCGTGGATGAGTATAAATGGAATAAAACGTCGAGCGAAAATGGATTTAATTTATATCGAGTGGTGAGAAAACATGGATATTTTCGAAAAAATTCGCCTAAGAAGTTGAATTTTTTTTATTCGAAGGAATAGGAGAATGTCGCTGATCCTGGGCTCTCACTAGATATTTACGCTTAGCGTGGATCTCTAGTTATTGAAAAATGCAGGTTTTGAGTATTAAAAAAGATATAATAAACAATCTTTTATTAATTTATGTCATTAGTAGTTAGCACGTCTTTAAATTTCCAACAAAATAATGTTACATTAGGTACTTGGAGTTGCTTTACAAAACCCACAAGATGGCCCGATCGAATTATTATATGGCGACAAGTGCCCGATTTATTGAAATTATTTGTACGTAAAGACAAGCATAGGATAATTTTGTATGTTAACATTGGTGATTGTCTATGCAATATATAAATGATATATTTTGTCCAAGTCTGAGGTGTACAATACTGACGTTGTTTAACAATCATATAATCGTATACAACAAGTCTCAGAAGTATAGAATTTCCAAACCAGTCTATTTATTTCATAAAACGAAATATTGTCTTTACAACTTCAAAACAACATATCAAATCATAACAAAATGTTTTAAAAGAGCAGAATCTAAAACATAATATAACGTAAACGAAATTAAACAACGACAGCTATCTTATTTTTCTTCACCATCCCCAAAACCGGATCAATTCATTGTCCTCTAATTGTTCCTCGTTCTTATCTGAGAGGGGGTGAGTGAGTCAGTGATATGGTCGTCACTCAGTAAGCGAGAGAATCCTTCAGCCTTAAAAATCATTTTTCAATTGAAATTTCAAATATTCAGAAATAAAAATGTATCAAATTTATGCACTGAACAAATTACGAATTTCATCACTAACTGATTTCAGTCCACTATATTTTAATCATCTAAGGGATGAGACAGGAATCAAGAATCGGGTATATTCATAATATATATTCCTACAATTTATTCATAAACTTCAGTACATATTTTCAAGGATCGTATAAAAATATATGATGCTCGGTTTTAAAACAAATAATACAAGTTAAAACAGAAATGCTTATTGAAAACAAGTGTGCAAAACTTTTATCAAAAAATATATAAGCCCACTTACTGAAAGATGCTCCAAAAACACGAAGAACTTGCTGAATTTTTCTTTAATTAGTTGATCGCTTAAATAGAAAGACTATGCTACTTGAATTGGACAAGACCTTGCCTCAATAATCTGACAGCACTAGGACAAAATTTTGGCTTGGAAAACTTTGAAGAATTTTGTTCCCCCTTGCAGCTAGTGATGCTCGAAAATCTGAAGGTTTTAGAGTGATTTGTTGTGGTGTTTTCTTAACACATTGCCTCTATTTATAGGTCACCAAATATGAGTTGAAAGGGCCTCATTTAATGGTCATTATACACATTTTTATGAGAAATAAACAATTCTTAATTTTGTTTATTCAATTAAGAAATAATGGTGCTTAAATGACTTGGATAACTACTATATTGAGGCTGAAACATGGTGTTGCAATATGCAAATTTTCCATTTGTACATCTTAATCATGGTTGCATCTTTGAGTCTCATGTCCAGCAATTTATTTGCATTAATAATTTCTCTTAAACTTAGAAAAATGAATTCAAATTTTCTCCTTAATTTTTTAGAATTTTCGAAACATGTCCCTGCATATTTATATAAATTTCCTTGCATGTTGATCAAATTTTTCGGGTCTTTACATATTTCCCTATTAAGCGCGTCGAATGACATTTTTTCTTCCCTTTTTTTATTTAATCCTAATGTTTTCGTCACGTTTAACAATTAATATCGTTTTTTAGAACACTGCTCACTAGTGCCTGATTTATTGAAATTATTTGTACACTTTACAAGCGTATATAGGAACTAGAATGTCGGTGATTGTACATACAATAGTAATACATTTGAGTTAACAATATTATAAGGAAAATAATTTTCTTGGCACTCTATTTTTGTAAGTTCTGGTTATAGTTTACTAATGTGAGAACCCGAATTTCCCGCAGCTAGCATTTTTTTGCAGTAGCTAGAAATATTCAGTAGCAATTGAAAATTCCAGCAGAAGCTAACAATTCCAGCAGCAGCCAATATTTCAGAAGATGTTATTTTCCAGCAAACAAAATTCCAGCAGATAGAATCCAGCTGACAGAATCCAGCAGCAGAAGAAGTTCAGTAGCGAGATTTCAGCAGATAAGCTACTGATTCAGATTAAAACTTGTAACTGAAGCATTTAAAATGGAATAAATATTGTTAATGGCACATCATGACAGATTATGGCCATTAATAGGGAGTCCAACAGTCAGAATTTGGCCTATAAATATCACCCTCAAGTCTCTGAAATGGGTTACACAAACCTTGAAATTAGAGCTAAGAGAGTGCATTTTTCGAAGCTGTAGAAACCAGTAGCGACATCAGCAGATTACAGAATTCAACCGAAATTTCTAGCAAATTACAGTAAGTGGGATTATGTATAAATATCTTGAAATCAGTTTGATAATTCCGGTTTTAATGTACAGTTTCTGAATGTTTGATTTCTGATATATGATATATGATTTTGAAGCACTGAAACTCTCTAGTGAACTAATGGTAGGAATATATATTTTGAACATTTCTGGATTCTGATTCTGATTCTGACCTCACCCCTTAGAGGAGAGAACATATAGGGGACTGATATCAGTTTAGCCATGAAATCCACTAACGTGCTCAGTGCTTACTAATTCTGATTTCTGTCTGAATACTGTGATTTCTGAATTCTGATTCCTGTTCTGGAAACAAGAGTTTTCTGTATATTATTGTATTTCTGTTTCTGTAAAAATGGTGTTTGAAAATTGGGAGTTATTCCCGCCCCTGCTTACTGAGTGACAACCATATCACTCACCCACCAAACCCATCTCAGCTAAGAACGAGGAAGAAAAGCTAGAAGAAGAAGAGCAGATTCAATTCTGGGGCTAGTGAAGGAGACCGTTGTTATCAGTTCTAATTTATGTGTAGTCCGCTGCATTTGTTAAGACGATATTATATTTGGTTTTACATTTCCGCTGTAAAACATTATTATTTGAGTTGTATCAGACAATGAATATTCAGTATTGTGAATAAAAGACTGGTTTCTGAAAATTCTGTACTTCTGAGGCTTGTTGTTTCGAATGTAAATTTGAGAGCAACGTCGGTGTCAACCAACCCCCGTTCTGGGGCGTGACATTGAAGTGGTATCAAAGCAGAACCAGGTTTCATAATCTGGGGAGGAGGAACTAGAAATAATAAGTTCTGATAGACTTCTGAAAATAAGTTATGATAAACTACTGTAATAGATTACTGAAAATAAGCTACTGTAATAGACTACTGAAAAGATAGACTAACTATGTACAGTTAGGAAAATCAGTAAGGAAAACAAATCAGAATACAGTAGAGCTCTGAGTGTTTCAGCAGCATGTCTGAAATGAGTAAAAAAAAATCATTAGACCCAAAACCAGTAGCCGAAACCAGAACCAGTAGATGGAAATCAGTAGATCTGTATGCAGAAGACTGGGTCAATAGACCTGAAATGCAGCAGACTGGTTCTAACAGTGTTGGAAAGCAGCAGAATGATTGCAGTAGCATCAGAAATGCAGTAGATAGTAAATTCCAGCAAGCGCATGCAGTTGACCTCGCAAAGTGGCATGGAAGTTGAGGTGTTTTTCGCGCAAACTTCAAACGGCCATAACTTTGGATCCAAGAGGAATTTTTACTATTAAAAGTATGCGTTGGAAAGCTCTCGACGAGAAAAATCTAACCTAGAACGATTACACCATCGACGAACCCCAAATTCTTTCGTTTAGATGGTGATATCGTCCTTTCCGTAAAATTTTCAAATTTTTCGAAACTTTGAGGAATTTTCATTTCCAAACGGTTTAGTAATTTTCCACCAAATTTGGTACCATTCATGTTCTTCATGTGAAGGATTTTTAGTAAATTTTTCACGCCATTCTGAGACCGAAAAATTTTGAGCTATTTCTTCTTTTAATTGTATAGGCAGTACTGAATCTGTTCATTCCAGTATTTGTCTATAACTCGACCTATATTCTTGATATCACTTCTGAACCTTTACTCTCATGTTTTGGATGTAGGATATGGCTGACAGGAGTAGCTACATTAAGAGCTTAGAGAAGAAAATAGAGAAGCTCAAGTGGCATAACTATTGCTTAGAGCTGGACAAGGATGAATTACAGCATAGAGAAGAACACTTAAGACATGATGTTCAACGTTATGCTCATCATCTGCATGAGGCGGAAGAGAGGAATAGAAAAGCTCAAGAAGAGTTTGAAACCTCTCAAGAGACCGTTGCAAAGTTCATCGAGTTACGTGATAACTTGATTGAGAAGATCCAAGTGCTCAAGGATCAAAATCACCAACTTGTACACCAGCATAACCAGTATAGTGAGNTTTTTTTTTTTTTTTTTTTTTTTTGTAATAACACTTGTTCCATTTGCATTTCTGTTTTCATTTTCGAGGTTCTATTGCAATTGCACTTTCTTGGGAAATCAATAAAAGTTATTTCTATCCATTGGTTTCATATTTAAATTTTGAGCAATTACTCAATCATTGTGCTTCCTTTGTTTAGTCCATATTCTGCCAAAACCTTAGAACTTTCATATGTGTAGGAAATGGACGGAAGACCAGTAAGAAATAATCGCAACCCTCGTTATGAAAATCGCAAAAACCGCAACAACAACCGCGATGACGAAGATGCACAACAACAACCACCACCAGCAGTTGGCCTCAGCCAAGTGGATTTGATAGCTATAGCCACGATTTTGGCAACCACGTTACAAGGGTTTGTCAACCCTAATGTTAATCAGCCGCCGCAGCCACCTCCAGCGCAGAATGGGACGAAGTAGCACTATGAGGCTCTCCGAAGAGCAAGAGTCCCAAAATTCGATGGAAGCTCCGATCCTGAGGTCGGACAGAATTGGATGAAGGAGGTGGAGAATCATCTTCAACTCCTTGAGGTTCCACAAGAGATCAGGGTAGATGTGATTACACCTTTTCTTGTGGATAGAGCAGCCAAATGGTGGGAAGGAGTCTCACCAGCTATGTTAGGGACGGGACCTATCACCTGGCAAAGGTTCCGAGAGGCATTTCTGAGACAGTAATTTCCGACAGCAATTCGAGTGCAGAAGCTGTCAGAATTTGAAAGCTTGGTTCAAGAACCAAACATGACAGTGGTGGAGTATTCATCCAAGTTCCATTCATTGGGAACTTACTCCCCAAGCATCATGGGAGACGAGGCCTTGAAGATACATCGCTTTAAGAAGGGATTGAACAGCCGTATTCAATCTGCCCTGGCGGTTATCGAGCCCAATAGTTTTGATGAATTGATGGGAGCCGTCATCAGGGCTGAGAATGACATTAAGAGTCGTGAAGGTGAGAACAAACTCAAACGTCCTCAGTCAAGCCAGTACCAACCGGGCCAACAATTCAAGAAGCCTAGGTTTTCAAGTAACCAATTCATCAGTTCTCCATCTAAAGGAACCACTCCTTCTCAATCCAGCAAAGAGGGAGTCAAGTGCCAAACTTGTGGATTCACTCACACTGGTGAATGTCGTAGGAATTCTGGAGCTTGTTTCCGTTGTGGAAAGATGGACCATCGCATTGCTCAATGCCCTCTTCTAGATCCAAGGAATGGTCCAGCAGGTGGAACAACACTAAACAAGCCTAAAGAGAACAAGCCAAATGCTCGAGTCTATGATATCACTCAAGAAGAGGCTGACAACTCCAATGATGTCGTAGCTGGTACCATTTTAATCAATAATATACCTGCTTATGTGTTATTTGATTGTGGTGCTACGCATTCATTCATGTCTAAGAGATTTGCCAAGAAGTTAGGAGCTAAGCCTGATAACTTAGAAGAACCATATAGTGTATCAACTCCTGCAAATCGAATTTTAGAAACTCGCACTCTATATCGGGATATTGGTGTTCTCATAGATAATCAGAGTTTCAAGGCAAACCTGATTCACCTAAACATCACTACACCAAAAACGGCAAACGACAACGGATAAAATCCGTTGTCGTTGCCTTCTTAAAACTGTTGTAACTGAGGGGGTTATTAAAAGTCAGTTCAACGACAACGGTTTTTATCCGTTGTGATAGGTCATATTTGCGACGATTTTTAAAACCGTCGCTAATTCAAAATAAGCGACAGTTCATTAAACCGTCGCTAGTTCAAATGAGCGACGGTTTACTTAACCGTCGCTAATTAAAATTAGCGACAGTTATCAATCAAGACCGTCGCTAATATTAGCGACGGTTATTAATCACAATGTCCGTCGCTAATTTGTTTCGAAAAATAAAAAAAATACTTTTAATAATTTAATAAATCTAAAAAAAACTTATAATCGAAACTAAAATCGTATAAAACAAAAAAATTTTAAGTGTTGTGAAGTAGTAAAATCGTGTAAGAGAGAAAAATTTTACGTGTTGTGTGAAATTGTATAAGAGAAAAAAAAATTTTGAAGTGTTATGAAGTGGTTAGAAAAATTTTAGGTGTTGTGTGAAATTGTGTAAGAGAAAAAAAATTTTAAGTATTGTTTGAAGTGATAAAATGGTGTAAGAGAGAAAAATTTTAAGTGTTGTGTGAAATGATAAAATGGTGTAAAAGAGAAAAATTTTAAGTATTGTGAAGTGTTGTTGAGGAAAATGGACCGAAAATGTGATATTTATAGACAATTTGCGACGGTTGTTGTTTGAACCGTCGCTATTGGTGACGGTGATGTTGAAACCGTCGCATGATTTAAATTTGCAACGGTTTATATTTATACCGTCGCTAACATTAGCGACGGTTTCAGAACACTGTCGCTAATGTTAGCGACGAGTTTTATAAAATCGTCGCTAATTTTAAACATGCGACGGGTTTTGTTAAAACCGTCGCTAAAATTAGCGACGGTTATTTTTAAACCGAACTAAGTTTTAAATTAGCGACAGTTTTTAAAACACCGTCGCTAAATATTGCAACGTTTTTCAAAACCATTGTTGTTTGTCCAAAAACCACGCTAATCGACAACGATTTCTTAAAAACGTTGTCGATTATCCAAAAAAACACGCTAATAGACAACGGTTAGAACCGTTGTCATTGATCCTAAAAAAACGCTCAAAGGCAACGGTTTTATAGAACCGTTGTAATTGATCCCAAAAACCGTTGTCTTTGACCCTCAAAAGACAACGGTTTTTTATAAAACCGTTGTTAAAAAACATACGACAACGGTTTTTTGCAAAAACCGTTGTCGTATGTGCGTTGTTGTATGCAGAATTTCTTGTAGTGCATGGTGGAATTCGATGTAATTCTTGGAATAGATTGGTTAGCCTATAATCATGCTTTAGTAGACTGTCATGGAAAGACGGTAACCATCCAAGTTCCACACCAAGAGCAAATTTTATTTCATGGCAAGACCAAAGAACGAAAGACTTTTCTTCCTGCTTCTCAAACTTGGAAAGCCATGAAAAGTGGAGAAGAAGTTTACCTAGCCATGTTAAGCGAGGTAAAACAAGAAACTGCACTTGCAGTAGAAGAGATTCCGGTAGTACAAGAGTTTCCGGATGTCTTTCCTGAAGAACTCCCGGGCACAATCCCCGATCGTGAAGTGAAGTTTGAGATCAACTTGATTCATGGGGCTGCACCGATCTCAAAAGCACCATATACAATGGCCCCAACGGAATTAAAAGAACTCAAAGAGCAAATTCAAGAATTGTTGGATAAGAAGAAAATCCGACCAAGCGCATCCCCGTGGGGAGCTCCTGTCCTGTTCGTAAAGAAGAAGGACAGAAGCATGAGATTGTGTATCGATTACAGAGAACTGAATAAGATCACAATCAATAATAAGTACCCACGTCCAAGAATAGATGATCTGTTTGACCAACTCAAAGGAGCTATAGTCTTTTCCAAGCTCGACTTAAGGTCAGGCTATCACCAACTGAAGGTCAAAGCAGAAGATATTCCTAAAACAGCCTTCAGGACGAGATACGGCCATTACGAGTTTACGGTAATGCCGTTTGGACTGACCAATGCCCCCGCAACATTCATGGACCTCATGAATAGAGGCTTCAAACCTTACCTTGATAGGTTTGTGGTTGTATTCATAGACGACATCCTTGTGTATTCACAAAGTAAGGAGGATCATGAGGAACATCTTCGCCTCACCCTCCAGACGCTTAAAGAAAATGAGCTGTTCGCCAAGTTCAAAAAATGTGAATTCTGGTTAGAGAGCGTCACATTCTTGGGACACATAATATCAGCAGCAGGAGTATCTGTTGACCCTAAGAAAGTTGAAGCAATCTCAGATTGGCCTAGACCAAAGAATGTGACAGAAATTCGAAACTTCTTGGGATTAGCAGGCTATTATCGAAAGTTTGTTGAAGGATTCTCTTCATAGCCATACCCCTCACCAAGCTCACACAGAAGAACTCTAAATTTCAATGGAATGAAGAATGTGAGCAAAGCTTCGAGACTTTGAAGAAGAAGCTTACCTCCACCCCGGTTTTGGTATTGCCAACTGACGGCAAAGACTTCACCATCTACAGTGATGCATCTAAAGGAGGCTTAGGATGTGTACTCATGCAAGAGGGAAGGGTGATTGCATACGCGTCAAGGCAGTTGAAGCCGTATGAACAGAATTGCCCAACACATGACCTCGAACTAGCTGCAGGGGTGTTCGCGCTAAAAATTTGGAGACATTATCTTTATGGAGCCAAGTGCGAGGTTTTTACTGATCACCAAAGTTTCAAATATTTGTTCACTCAAAAAGAACTAAATATGAGACAAAGACGGTGGATTGAACTCATGAAGGATTACGACTTGACGATAAGCTACCACCCAGGCAAAGCCAACAAGGTAGCAGATACTTTAAGTAGAAAGGATACGAGTAAGGTGATCCTAGCATCACTTTCAGCACAACCATGTCTTCAAGAGACAATCAAGATAAGTCAAAATAGAGATTCCGTTTTGGTGAAATTGAAAGAGCAATCCAAAGAAGGGAAATCACCAGATTTCGAGACGAATAACAAAGGAATCTTGTGGATGAAAGGACGATTGTGTGTACTAGACATCGATAACATTCGACAAGAAGTAATGTCTGAAGCACATAAGTCAAAATTTTCAGTTCATCCTGGCAGTACCAAGATGTACAGAGATTTGAAGAAAAATTTCTGGTAGAATGGAATGAAGAAAGACATGGCAATGTTTGTTTCTAAGTGTCACGTATGCCAGCAAGTCAAGGCAGAACACCAGAGACCTGGTGGACTTCTTCAACCACTAGAAATCCCAGAATGGAAATGGGAACATATTTCCATGGATTTTGTAGTCGGTTTACCCAAATCGAGACAAAGTCATGACGGCATCTGGGTGATCGTAGATAGACTCACAAAATCTGCGCATTTCTTACCTGTCCGCATGAACTATAATTTGGACAAGCTAGCCACATTGTACATGAATGAGATCTTACGATTGCACGGAGTTCCAGCTAGCATACTTTCCGACAGAGATCCTAGATTTACGTCCTGCTTTTGGAAGAGCTTTCAACAAGCTATGGGGACTAAAGTTACGCTTATTACAGCTTATCACCCTCAGACCGACGGCCAAACAGAGAGGACAATTCAAACTCTTGAGGATATGCTGAGAGCTTGTGCTCTAGACTTCAGTGGTAATTGGAGCGAACATTTGCCCTTAATCGAGGTCGCGTACAATAATAGTTACCACAGCAGCATTGAAATGGCACCGTACGAAACTTTGTATGGGCGAAAATGTCGATCGTCACTATATTGGGATGAAGTAGGGGAAAAAGCCATTGTTGGACCAGAACTGATCCAAGAAACAGTGGATAAAGTTGCTTTGATCAGAGAAAGATTAAAAGTTGCACAAGATCGACAGAAAAGCTGGGCCGACCAGAAAAGACGACCCGTGGAATTTGAAGTTGGAGAGAATGCATATGTGAAAGTGTCACCCATGAAGGGTGTAATCCGATTCAATAAGGCTGCGAAACTGAATCCCAGGTACGTCAGACCATTTGAGATTCTTGAGAAAGTGGGAACACTTGCTTATAGATTAGCACTTCCACCCGAAATGTCAAGAATCCACAATGTTTTCCACGTTTCACAGCTTAGAAGATATATTTCCGATCCAAGTCATATTCTGGAAGCTGGACCATTTCTGGTGGAGGAAAATCTAAATGAAGAACTGAAGTATGAAGAAATTCCGATTCGAATTGTGGATAACAAAGATCAAGTACTGAGGCGACGAACTATTCCATATGTCAAAGTGCAATGGTCCAATCACACCGAAAGAGAAGCTACTTGGGAGTCGGAAGAAAAGATGCGAGCACAATACCCTTATTTCTTTGAGAATCATGTATAGCCAAGTTTCGAGGACGAAACTTCTCATAAGGAGGGAGGGATGTGAGAACCCGAATTTCCGGCAGCTAGCATTTTTTTGCAGTAGCTAGCAATATTCAGTAGCAATGAAAAATTCCAGCAGAAGCTAACAATTCCAGCAGCAGCCAATATTTCAGAAGATGTTATTTTCCAGCAAACAAAATTCCAGCAGACAGAATCCAGCAGCAGAAGAAGTTCAGTTGCGAGATTTCAGCAGATAAGCTACTGATTCAGATTAGAACTTGTAACTGAAGCATTTAAAATGGAATAAAGATTGTTAATGGCACATCATGACAGATTATTGCCATTAATAGAGAGTCCAACAGTCAGAATTTGGCCTATAAATATCACCCTCAAGTCTCTGAAATGGGTTACACAAACCTTGAAATTATCACTTGAAATTAGAGCTAAGAGAGTGCATTTTTCGAATCTGTAGAAACCAGTAGCGACATCAGCAGATTACAGAATTCAACCGAAATTTCTAGCAAATTACAGTAAATGGGCTTATGTATAAATATCTTGAAATCAGTTTGATAATTCCGTTTTAAAGTACAGTTTCTGAATGTTTGATTTCTGATATATGATATGTGATTTTGAAGCACTGAAACTCCCTAGTGAACTAATGGTAGGAATATATATTCTGAACATTTCTGAATTCTGATTCTGATTCTGGCCTCACCCCTTAGAGGAGAGAACATATAGGGGTCTGATATCAGTTTAGCCATGAAATTCACTAACGTGCTCAGTGCTTACTAATTCTGATTTCTAAATTCTGATTCCTGTTCTGGAAACAAGAGTTTTCTGTATATTATTGTATTTCTGTTTCTGTAAAAATGTTGTTTAAAAACTGGGAGTTATTCCCGCCCCTGCTTACTGAGTGACAATTACATCACTCACCCACCAAACCCATCTCAGATAAGAACGAGGAAGAAAAGCTAGAAGAAGAAGAGCAGATTCAATTCTGGGGCTGGTGAAGGAGACCGTTGTTATCAGTTCTAATTTATGTGTAGTCCGCTGCATTTGTTAAGACAATGTTATATTTGGTTTTACATTTCCGCTGTAAAACATTATTATTTGAGTTGTATCAGACAATGAATATTCAGTATTGTGAATAAAAGACTGGTTTCTGAAAATTCTGTAATTCTGAGGCTTGTTGTTTTCGAATGTAAATTGGAGAGCAACGCCGGTGTCAACCAACCCCCGTTCTGGGGCGTGACAACTAAGTTTCAAAGTTTTGGTGCTCTAAATTTCATTTGTTTTTAATTTCAACCATATTTCGTCATAATGCTGAAATGACAATACTAACATGACATCATATCAAAAAATTTTGATGATATTGAAAAAAAGTGTTTACATAGTACCGAAATATGCTGAATTGTCTTATATTACGTCGGTAATTGAACCAAATATTTCGAATACTAAAATTTAGTACACCAATATTATAATTTGAAAGCTTAATGGGCCAAAGATAAAAACTTCTATGAGTTGTAAGACATATGTCTGACTCGATCTATTAAAAATTATTAACTTTAATTCAAAAATATTTTTTTTTGCTGTATATATAGACTAGGTAGACTCGTCTCATATATATAGATCATTGATATCATCTCATATGAGACATACTCAACCAAATATTGGCCAAGTTAGTGGATAAAAATATATCTTCGTAAAAATTCTAGAATTCTTCTGTAAGATCCATTTTGTCCATGATTGTTCATTCTAGAAACTAGTTATTAAACTCAAGATTAGCTCACAACAGTAACTTCTAGTTAGATAGTTAGAGAATTACCCATAATTTATAGGCAGTCGGTAGCAGTTACTTTTTCTAGCTTGTAAGATATATAAGAATTATTGTGTTTTTTATGTTATTTGATATTTGATTTTGAATATGAATATTGAAATCGATATTTGATAATAAACTTCTACTTGTCACATGGGAATGGAGAAGGAAAGATTGAGAATTTTTTGCTAGTAAACTAAAGAAATTTATGATGCATACATTGGTAGAAATTAAACATAGTGGATGGTCAAATGAAATCGAACATTTATAATTTATATCTCACTTATTTTATCATTGCTAATCTGGTTATTTAGTTTCATCTACTGCAATTTTATTTTACATTATAATTTTCAAGTTTGATTTTCTGAATAAAGTTAATATTATTTTAACTACATAACTTATTATAATATTGAATTGTTCATTTTTTGTGGGACAATATTCCTAGTCTACCACGTACTAAAACTTGACAACGTGTACTTACGGTAAGAAATCATACAACAAGTTTTTGGCACTGTTTCCGAGTAACAAATATCATTTGAATTGCATTGATATTGTTACCAATTACTCTTGATTTTAATATAGAGTTTATTTTATGGAATTATTTCTCTTTGTCTTGCCGTTGATGCGAAAAACTCAAAATATTGATTTGTTGCTTTTTGATCTGGAGATTGAAAAGACTGCTAAAGCATTGAGAAAAACACAAAGATAAGAACTGAGACAAATGGCTGAAAACATAGAGAACAACAATGGAGGAGTGTTGCATATCAGATATCAATTTAAACCGGTGATCAATGTCAACTATTCAGGAATTGCTCGTGGGACGATCAATGCCAACAACTTTGAACTGAAACAGGAGTTGATCAACATGGTGCTGCAAAACCAGTTTGGGGGTTATGCTTCTGAGGATCCAAATCTTCAACTACGTACTTTTCTAGAGATAGCTGATATGGTGAAGATTAACAACGTTATTGAATATACTATTATACTACGACTGTTCCCATTCTCTCAGGAATAGTTCACATAGTTGGTTGCAATCTTATCCTTTGGGGAGCATCCAACATGGGTTGATGTGGGTTCAAAGTTTCTGACCAAGTATTTTCCACCAGCAAAGTCAGTTCAACTAAAGATCGAGATCACAGCAATCAGACAACATGATTATGAACAACTGCTGTATGAAGCATGAGAGCGATATCTAGAATTGTTGAGGAAATGCCCAAACCATAACTTTGAAGACTGAGTGCAGATTGACAATGATTTGAATGGACAAACAAGTATGTTTGTAGATGCGGCAACTGGCGGGACTATCTTTGCCTAACTTCCCGAGGATGCATAGGAGATGCTTGAGCAAATGACCATCAACAGTTACTAGTGGCCAAGTGTGATATCTATGACGAGAAAACCAGCTTGAGTTTATGAAGTAGACTCTTTCAATGAACTTTTTGCACAAATGACAGGCCTAGCTACACAATTGGCGGCAGTAAGCAAGGGAAATTCAGCAACTAAATCAGTTGCAGTGGCGACTGGAATGACTTCTACTGACATGGGTGCAACAATGGAGTAAGCTCAATATGCAAACAACCGTAAATTTGGTGGCTATCGAGATAACCTTTTGCCAAATCATTATCATCCTAGCTTATGTAATCATGAATTTTTTTTATGCCAGTAACAAGAATGTATTGAATCCACCACTAGGGTTCAATAATAAAAAAAAAAAGTGAAGGTAGACCATCTTTAGAGGATTTAGTGAGCACTTTCGTTTCAGAATCTTCGAAGAGAATGGGGATGAGTGAGAATAGGCTGAATAATATTGAGACTCATATGAACAATACGGGTGCTTCTATAAAATATCTTGAAACATAAATTGGTAAGTTGGCAAGTGCTTTAAATAGCCACCAGAAAGGATTTTTTTCCTAGCAATGCTGAGGTGAACCCAAAGGAACAATGTAAGTCATTACCTTGATGAGTGGAAAAGAGATTGGAGTTGCAAATCCAATGCGGATAAGCAAGTGGAAGAAACTGAGGTGGAAGTAGAGCAATCGAAGAGTGATGAAATTAGTGAGCTTGTGATTGTGCCAGGGAAACCGGTTGCATTGAAAGCCATTTTACCATATCCTCGACAATTTAAGAAGAAAGTTTTGGACGAGCGGTTTTCTAAGTTTCTTGATATCTTCAAGAAATTCACACCAACATCTTGTTTGTTGATGCTTTGGAGAAAATTCATAACTACGCAAAATTCATGAAGGATGTGATGTTCAGGAAAAAGAAGTAAGCATATTTTGAACTGTGAAGTTGACAGAGGAATGCAGTACAATCTTGCAACTGAAGCTACCACAGAATCTATATGATCTAGAGAGTTTCATTATTCAATGTTTTATTGGTGGTTCTTCAATTAACAGAGTACTTTGTGATTTAGGAGCAAGTAAATTTAATATTTTTGTCTATTTTCAGGGACTTTGAGCTTGGATAAGTGAAACCTACTACGATCACCTTGAAGCTGGCTAATAGATCACTCACTTATCCTCGAGGAGTTTTCGAGGACGTACTGGTAAAAGTAGATATTATTTTTCCTCCTGATTTTGTAATATTAGACATGGAAGAAGACCGAGATGTTCCATTGACATTGGGGAGGCCATTCTTTCCGTTGGAAGAGCCTTAATCGATGTGCAGGAATGAAAATTGACTCTATGTGTTGGTAGTGAAGTTGTCACGTTCAACATCTATAGTGCCATCAAATTCCATGATGAGGTAAGAAAATGTAGTAGAATTAACATTATGGATTCTTGTGTGAATAAATTTGGTGAAGGAACAAAGGTGGAAGATGCAATGGAAAGGTGCAATGTGAATTCAGCAATGTCTGTGGAGGAAGATGATTGGGATCTTAAAGAACAAATTCTAGTCCTTGAAGAGATGGGAAAAAAAATATCCAAAAGGATGATCCAAGGGAAGAGCCACTGGAAGAAATGTCTGAACCCGCTCCTGAATTGAAAGTACGGCCTAACCATCACTGCTAAGCATTTTTGGGTGAGAAATCATCATATCCGGTAATAATTTCATCCTCTCTTACTTCAAATGAGAAAGAAAGATTATTGCATGTTTTGAGAGAATCCAAATCTGCATTGGGTTAATCGATTTATTATATTAAGGGTATAAGTCCATATATTATCAGCACAAAATTTTGATGGAAGAATCATATATCCTTTGTGTTGATAATCAAAAGAGGTTAAACCCAGCATTGAAAGAGATAATGAGTAAGGATAGAGGTACAAAAACTGTTAAATGATGACATTATTTATCCTATTTCAGATAGTTCATTGGTTTCTCCAGTACAAGTTGTGCTAAATAAAAGTGGAATGACAGTGGTAAAATATGATAATAACGAACTAATTTCTACCAGGACAATAATCGGATGGCGAGTTATTTATTACAGGAAACTCAACAAAGCCACGAGGAAGGACCACTTACACTTCCATTCATTGATTTGATGCTTGACATGTTATCTGATTATCAATATTATTGTTTTGTGGATGAATATTCAACATACAACCAGATTGTGATCAGTCAGGGACCAAGAAAAGACCACATTCACGTGCCATATGAGACATATGCATATCGGAGGATGTCGTTCGGTCTTTACAATGAATCGACCACTTTTCAGTGGTGTATGATGACGATTTTCTCAGATATGGAGGATGTCATGGAGATATTCATGGATGATTTTTCGGTATTTGGCTCTAACTTTGATAATTGCTTTCATAATTTAACATTTGTTTTGCAGAGATGTGTAGATAAAATCTGATGTTGAATTGGGAAAATTTTCATTTTACGATACAATATGGTATTGTGCTTTTGACACAGTCTCTCCGAATGAGACGAACAGAGCTAAGGAGGTTGCAATAAATAAACTTCCACCACCTAAAGAATGTAAAGGGCATTCGGAGTTTTCTTAGACATACTGGGTTTTATTGTCGTTTTAATAACTAAACTCTTGTGCAGTTTGTTGGAAAAAGATTCAGATTTTGGTTTTAATGACAAGATCAAGGAAGCACTCCAGTTCTCAGCTCTGCAAAATTATACCACACATCTACAAGATGTTAACGGAATTTGAGCACGTATACCAAACAATAAGAGACCCTACATAGTACATATACTGTACTACCACTAAATATGATGTCGAAGAATAAACAACATATCAGACACACTCAACAACTCCATGTTCACAAACTCGGATCGATCGGACTGAGCCTCAGAAATATTTGAAACCATAATTAAATATTCAAAACGTTAATGAAAAAATACTGGCACCTGTATATGGTTTAGCAACACCTATAAATGATATATGAGGTTTTAGAATCTACAGCAAAGAAGACCTGATCTCCAACCCTTGTGTTTCCGAAAATGTCTCCTATCACCTTTTGCCATTCTTACTGGACTGCTATTCCATTCAGATTGTAATCTGCAAAACAAAAGAAAGAAAGCTAAAGAAATCTAACGTGGGAAGGATATGAAAGTGATAAAGTGACAAAAGTTTACATTGGGAAAGCGAAAGATCTGCCACTGGTAGCACTGCTATCAGACCGAAGGGAGAGGTTCCCGGAATGTGATATTGGCTCCGAATACGTAGTAAGACCTCCAGCAGAGAAACTCGACTCTCCTTCATCATAATGCGCTGGGCTGACAATTGAAACATCATCCAAGTTCTTGTGGTCTTTCTTGGTAACATGTGGATCAGCAGTCCGTATAGAAAGATCATTAGAGTTGACGCACTTGTGATCAAGGGATTCTACATTAGAAATTTCAGTTCTCATGCTCCTGTAGCTAGGTCCTTGAACTCGGTCATGCTCGGAAGCATTACCAGAAGTAACGTTTTTAATGTTAAGTGCTTGTCCACGGATGTCTCCTGTGTTGTCCGTCGCGTTAGAGCACTGAACTACGCTAGTACTTCTAGTATCTGATATATCGTCTACATGATGGTTGGTATTCTCGATAAAATTGCTTGATTCATCCAATTCCAACTTTTCTTTTATATTTTCCATACTCCCATTTGCATTTCCTGATTCCCCCGGTGCAGGGTACTTGAAATTGAAAGTAATGCTTCCATTTTCGATCTCACTATCATATGGTATGTCGGCAGGTTGGTTCTCTCCTTTCGGATTGGCTTCTGCTGATAAGGTTGAAGGACTCTCAGAAACTTCATCTTTGGAAAAGTCCTGCATCCCAGAAAATTGCACCAACCATTTTTAAATACTTACTAGGTTCAAAATATAGCATAATTGTAGTTTATATTGAAGAGAGTATGACGCAACATGCAAAGTTAGTGTCACATACTTGATGAAGCGGCTGCAAAGGTTTGTTTCCCTGATCCTCCAACAAGCTTATAAAAGATCTAAGGAAACTTCGTGTACCGAACTCTTCAACCAGAAGCTTTTTTTCTACGAAAGATTCCTCTTCTGAAGCCTCGGTTAGAGTCCTGACCTCGTAACTTTCGATCAAAATTTTTTCCTTCACATTCACCACTTCATCGACGCATATGTCCTTCACAATGTGGCCATTACTAGTCTCTTTGTACCAAGCTGTCAACTGAGGCACTTCACATTCCAAAACATTTTTATCGGTGTACAAACCCTCATCTGCCTCAAACAAGTCGGAAATAGTAATTTGCACTGAGGTAGAATTGCGGGAATCTCTTTTCTTACTGTTCTGCAAACTTTGACCTTTTGTTTCACTCGAATCTTCGCTTCTAAGAGAATCCATACTTACACGTCCGTTGTCATCAAATAAATCTTCCAAAAACTTTAGTTTGGCGATGCCGTTTTCACCATTTACCTCAAATGCTAAAGGGCTGTTGCCCCTTTCAGAATCATTCAATCGATGTATCTCTTTACCTCCAATAGACAGGGGATCAGCTTCCTCACCAATCCTTCTAGAATCATAAAACGTATTTCACCGATTTTCCTTCGTGTTCATGTTTCCCTAAGCATGTCAAAGACACCGTCGGTTGCATTAAGTGGTTCAGAAACAAGAGTTCTGCGATAAAACACTAGTCTGTCACGATGTTCCAAAGAACACGAAAAGGGCTCTGTAACCTAAAGATGAAATCACTAGCTGAAAATAAATAAATTCATGCAGCACAAGCATCAATGTGGCATTAACTGTGGAATGTAAGTATTGCTGGTTGCAAAAAATATAAACTAAACACCATTTCCGCCAAACAAATCCACCCAAAGATGATGTAGGTTGAATAGAGCCTATCTCAAGCTATATCCATTGGAACAAAACTTATTTTATTCATTTGAATGATAGTTATTTAACCTTCTCAACATCTAACTTCATGATTCTACCAAATGACAGAAATTTTATGATCTTGTCCGCGTCGTAGCTACACCTAGTGAATCAAATCATAACAGAAGTTCGATATATATTAAAAGAAAGCTCATGCCTTACAAAGACCTCCAAATTCTTCATTTCACTTCCAGGAAATCAAATCATTATCACTTTAAATTCCAGATGAACAAATCATAATAGAAGTCCAAAACATATATCTAAAAAAGAAAGCTCATGCCTAACAAAGACCTCCAATTTCTTGATTTCACTTCCAGGAAATCAAATCATTACCAGTTTAAATTCCAGATCTAATGGAGTAAAAAATTGAAGGTAATAAAGTTAAAAGAGTGTTGCATTGGTTTCTTATAAGTCCATTTATAAGCACAACCATTTATAGCCTCGGATATTATGAAAATAAACAAACGAAGTTTCAAAATAGGTCAAGCAGAAACTGCACAAATCCACAATGTAATAAAACAGGGCAATGGTTTCAAGCAAGAACATTTAGGAAAAAGAAAAGAAAAAAACACATTTTTTCCTTATTATTGTATGGACAGTGGCGCAAGCTCTGGAATCTTCCCTTCGTCGGAATATGAAGAACAAGACAAGAAAAGTAAACACCTTTCCAGACATCTCAACAAAACTTTAACACCCAAAATATGTCACATTTCAATCCCATTTTTCCTAAAGTACAAAACCCCAATCCCCACTTAATCATTTATATATTATTTTTCTAAAAGTTCACATTTTTCGCATCGGTACCGCTTATGAGGAGCCCACGTTAGATCTAAACAAACCCCCGATTTCAAATGATTATTTATTCCAACTTCTACATGATCTCACTTACATAAAATTTGCCCCAAAAGTCTGACACATTTTACTGTACCAAATCCGCAAAAATATAAAATACTGAAGTTTTCACAAAAACAAGAAAGAAATTAAGAAAACAAAAACCCAAAAAGAACAGAACAAAATCCTAGCAATTCATTCACGATAATCAGATATGATAGTGAAAAAACAACATAAATTTGAATTAGATGAAAACTCACTAAAAGAGACCTAAAAATACAATAAAAACAGAAATGACAATGAAAAAAGTAGCTTACCTCGGCATCATCTTCAAAATACAAAAAGGGAAATATACCCTTTGAGAGTCAACAAAAAATTGTTATAAAATTGAAAAGAAATAAAATAAAATAAAAAATGAGGGAAAAAGAAGAAAGAAGAGTACACTTTTGCAGCTGGGACTCAGTCAGTTCTATATCCACGTATCGTAATCATAACGAGAAATTCGTATGACAATAAGAAAAATATTTCTTTTAAATTTTTGTGACCTCATAATTCACATCATCAATCAAATATTTCTTTACTCAAATATCTTATATTTCACAATCAAATATCACATCAACCAAATATTTATAGATCACACTGTCACTTTAATTAATATTTTATTTTCATTTAAATAAAATCATTTAACCACTTTAATTACTTNACATGAAAAAAAAAAAAAAAAAGAATCTCGACCCATCTCGTCCCAAAAAAAAAAAACTCGACCCAAAAAACAAGCGCGTCTCAATCACGCTTGTTTCAAGAAATTAAAAAAAAATTACAATATCCGGTTACAAATTTGTAACCGGGTATTGTTGTGGCACACAAATCAATGGAGTGCAATGGTGAATATTTCAATGGAGAAGATATTTGGATGACATGACTTAGATAATATCCATCGTCGTGGATGTCCTGTGGGATGGTCTTTAAAAGAATGTAAGTTGGCAGAGAAATCTCAGCCGTATAAACCACACAACGTTTACCACAAATGGATACATAAAATAATAGAATGCACGGAGGAACAGCTGAGAAAGCCACCAATAATATGTTGTGTTTTTTTTTTAGTGAAAAATATTAAAAAATGAAAATTTATTTGCTAAAATTTTAAAAAAATTTTATTTTTTTAAAGAAATATCCACTAAATAACAAAAAAAAATAAAAAAAATAAAAAACTTATATGAGACAGTGTCATAAGTTAATTTTATAAGACATATATATTTATATCAAAAATATTATTTTTTATTGTAAATATAAATATGATTAATTCGTCTTTTAATAAAGATACATGAAATAATTATATAATAAAAAATATGATATTTTCGTTATTAGAGGGGCAAAAAAATGAACGACGTGGGCATCATCATCTTTGTAGGTAGGTGGGCATGAGCTTGAGTTTATATTTATACTCCAATTGTACATTGGATAAAATGTTTTTAATTTGAAAGTCATCGACAAAATGTTATAATATATTCTATTCGTGCAAATCAACTTATTATTATTATTATTTATTTTGTTATATTATCCTTTAGGGACTTAAAAATGAAATATATTGGTACATGTTTATTATACATAAAACATGTACTTTCATCGTTCGGTCAAGAATATAGGAAAACATTTAAATGTAATCAGTAGTTTTTGTGAGAAATATTTGTTGAAAATAGGCATGTTACCGACCGAATCGGATTGGTTCTAGACATGATTAAACTGGTCGAGATTGTCATGCGATGAAACCAAGTCATTCTTATATGATATCATATTGAATCGGTTCCAGATTTACCAGATTAAGAGTATAACTCAAATCTAAAACCGAATTCGAAATAAGTTGGATTGAAACCAAATTGAGACCAGATTGGAATCAATATTTTTTTAAAACCATGAAGTATCTAAAACGGTTGATGCTTTTGAAAATTTGTTTGTCATAATCACTGTAATGCTTCTAGAGAATAAAGTTGCTCTTTGTTTCGAAATTTTAAGTTATATGTTGCATATTTTGTGCAATACTAATTCAAAAATTCATATCTATAGGGTAAAATCTTACTGGCAGCTTCCCAATTAATGGTCATTATCTGTCATTATTTGTCATGATTTCAGATGGTCTGTTGAAATGATCCGCGGAACTTCGCGACGCTGAATTTAATTCGACTGCTGAATTTCGTGCTCCTGAACTTGGCTACTGAAATATCATGCCGAATTTTGAAATTGTTAGTTTTGCATGGTTGCCGAGAATGCTAGCTCTACTTAGTGTTTTCACAATAGATTTGACCTGGGCCTTATTGAAATTTCATGGAGGCTTACATTCATGATTAAGTCCAACCCGATCCCATAACTGGCATAGACTACCAAGTACCAACTAGGGTCGGAGGTATATTAATTGGGGTCCTACTTGAACACTATCGTGAAAGCACCCGACCCGCTTAAGGACCTAACCGGGTACAGTTTCCCGACCATGAACGATCGAATCTTCAAGATCTTGATAAAAAAGGGAATGAATGTTCAAATCTCTCATGATTGGAAGGAAATCCCGAAGATATGGGGATAAACACGAATTTCACACTTATTTTTGTCATCTTCGTTCAAGTTCTGATTTGAGCATTAGAGGGATCACACTGGAAACATTTTTTATGGCCCCTAAATGATGTTCATCTCTTCATATTTGCCCAGAGTGCTACTTCCAACCCTACCCCGGAGTAATTGAAGATTTCACTCACCGGACCAAAAATAATAATAATATATGAGTACTTATTTTTGCAAAAGTGACCAAGACCAAGATGCTAATCTTTTAAAGGTTGTCGGCACTTGGTAGAATACTTATTTTCGATAGTGGTAGTTGGTACAATAATTTATTTTCAAAAGTCTAAATATGCCGAGTTGGGTATGTTTGTCTTTAAAAATACAATAAATTAACCATCGAAATTGAAATATTCATTAATTTTTTTGTAAGAAGAAATACTTTGAATAAATGCAAAAGACATGAATATAAAATGTAGTAATTGATATATGATGGAATTCCATGGGCGATCAATGTTTATAAATAAGGGAAAACTATAATTGGTCATTATCTCGTTATTACTTAAAAATTAAATTATTAGAGCTTAATTTAGCTCAATTCAATTAGGTCCCTTTGGTGCCTCAAACAAGACTCGACTGAATCATGATAATAGTTATAATCAATCACAATGGAAGTGGATAACTCATCACAATTCTCAGAACCGGTTTAAACATGTACCGGTTTGAATAGAAATGATTCTAAATCGAACCGATCAACGTTAACCTTCCCTATGATATATGGTGGTTAGAATGGTGATTTCCGTAAGTGGCGAAATAAATAAACAGATGTTGATCTTTAACCACCAAAGCTTTTATATGCCGAGTTGAATATATGTCACACCTCGGGACCGGGGTTATGACACCGGCGTTATTTAACAACCACACGATCAAAAAACATTCAGTCTCGTAGTACAGTATAAACCAAAACCAGTTTATTATCATCAATTTTCCAAAAGTTCATTGTCTTTACAACTCGATAAAATAGAAACGTGCGGAAGCGTTTACAATAAAATAAGCGACGAATTGACGAACTAATTAAAATTCTCGATTTCACCAGCCCCAAAACTGGTCTTGTTACTCTTATTCGACATGTTCTTCTGACTTATCTGTGGAGGGTAGAGTAAGAGGAGTGAGTGATATGGTCGTCACTCAGTAAGCGGGGGTCGTTTGAGCACAATATAAAAATATTTACACAATTTCCTAAAATAACACATAAACATATCATGCTTTTCATAACATATCATCATATTCATATCATGACAGCACTGCGATTCTTCTACCTTCTATGGTTTACTGATATCAGTCCCTAATTTTTAATCCTCTAAGGGGGCGAGGCCATAAAACGGTTCTATCCCACCGTGAAGGGCCATATGTTGGGATTCCCACCCATTTTCAGTGAATCCTCACAGTGCCAACACGTAAACGTACCAAATCGCACAAAAAAACGTAGAAACAGAATGACATTGCTCGCCCGAATTTTTCGAAAACAAGAAAACACATAACCGAAATTAAGGATTTAAAACAAGTCCACTTACAATGTTTCTTGACAAAACGTGAAGGGTGTTGCGCTGGGTATTCGAACTTCCCTCCGGATCTGGATTACGGCATAGCTTCGCTACTCGAGGATGAAGGCTGCTTCGAAATTATGGAGGATGCAAGAGAGAAATTTCGAAATTCCAAGGTGTGAATTTCGAATGATGGGAGTCCTCCTCTCTATAGTGACGAGGTGAAAATCTTACCATAAATCAGTTGATACTCCTTCCAAAATTGCGAGATAATTATTCTTTAATTATCGAGATATACATTCCATACTTAAATCGTGCCATAATTAATAAAATGTGTCTATATATTGCAAAATTTCGAATTTGTGGCTTATGGACTGGATGGTTGAACGTAGACTGATTCCTTACACAGGTTCGCAATGTATCTGAACTGTACTGAAATTTTGTCAGCTTCTTTATCGAGAAAACTTCCTTATATGCGATATATTCTTTCCAATTAAGTTGACACATTGCCTTGTATGCCATATTTCATCCGAATTTCGAAATTCATTGTATATCCTGCACTGGATTTTTGAATTTCGTGTATTTATTGGCTTAGGATATTTTGAATACCATGTATTATTCAATATTTTCGAATTTCGTTTTATTTCCAATAATATAAAGAATTCGAAAATAATATCCTATACATGTCTGTAATAAAAAAATACATCTCTTAATTAATTATTTTTTTTTGCGGGTCTCACAATATACTTGTCTTAGAAAAGCATATAAAGATCAAAATTGAATAAATCTAAAGATGAGTCTTAAATAAACTTCAAATTTAATGACTGCTCTTCACACAGACAGAAACTCTTGTGAGACGGTCTCAGAGTCAATTTTGTGAGACATATCTTCTATTTGGATCATCCATGAAAAAGTATTACTTTTTATGTCAAAAATATTATTTTTTATTCTAAATATATGCAGAATTGACCGGTGCGTGAGAGCGTATCACAAGAGACCTACTGCTTAACATATATACATGGTAATTAATATTGGCGAAATTACACGTTTCGTTAATATTTATAACCAACTAAAACCTAACAACCAAATAGAATTAATGGAGATGTTGTGCATTTAGTGATGCGAGCCTAGGGATGGCAATGGGCCGGGGCCGGGGCGGGTTTGTCATCCCCATCCCCATTCCCGAATTCCATCCCCACCCCCATACCCGCCCCAATCCCCGCTTTTTCAGGTTCGATGAATCCCCAAACCCAAAAATTCGGGGATCAACTTCACATCCCCGTCCTCATCCCCGTTTCAAAAATATTAATATGGCAAGACGATGACAGATTCGGAGATTTTCTCAAACCAAAACTTATTATTATTAGAGATAATATTAATATTAATATCAATAATAATAATAATATTATTATTATTATTAATATTTGAAAAAATATTATTATTATTATATTATTAATACCAATAATGCTATTATTTTATTATTGATATTAATTTCGGGGCGGGTTCGGGATTTTGGGGGTGGGGATAGTAATCTCATACCCTCCCGAACTACATCGGGGATTTAAAAAATCCCCGAACCCGAAAAAATCGAGATCTCCATCCTCGTTTCGGGTTTCTCCCGTGGGACCCCAAACCTGTGGGAAAATTTGCCATCCCTATGCGAGCCCATGATTTTCATATTGGTTGCGTATTTCCTTGAGTCGCTCATATGTTACAATCAAATTAAATTTTTATGATGTGTGTCTAATGCTTATTTATGCAAGTTGAAAATGAAATATAATTAGAAACAATAGATGACATGGAATATGTGAAAATCCAAGTATTTTTGGAGATGTAATTATTAATTGATCACAGACATGTATATGATATTATTTTTTGAATTCTTCGTATTATGTTAAATAATTAGAAATTCGAAAATATTAAATAATATATGTTATTCAAAAAAAATTCAAGATACAAATTTTGAATTATTGAATAATTGACTCGAAATTATGGAAGAAAGATCTCGAAATTTTGGAAGGATTATCAACGAGTTTTGATAAGATTTTCAACTCACCTCTATAAATACAACACCTATGTCATTCGAAATTTACACCATTCAAACAATCCATATTTTCGAAAAAGTTGTTCTCCAAGTGCTGGTGAATTTTCGAATTTTTGCACTACAAGTTCTGTCGAGTAGTGAAGCTGTAGTTCAGATCCAAGGAGGATTTGAAATCCTAGCGAAGAAGCAGTGCCCTTCACGTTTTTTTAGCATTCAGGACCTAAGGTAAGTGAGCTTGTTTTAAAATATGTGGTGTATGAATTATTTTGTTTTTGAATGTTTCGATCGAGCAACGTTATTCTGTTTCTACCTCTTCTTGATATGATTATTGTATGTTTTATGTTCTGGCACTGTGATAATTCAACATGATATGATTGAGAATCCCAATATAAGATATGTTTATAGCCCTTACACGGTGATATTGTAACCGTTATACGGCTTCGCCCCCTTAGAGGAGTAAAAATTAGAGACTAGTATTAGTAAACAATGGAAAGTAGATGAATCTCAGTGTCTATGCCAAAAATATATATGCTTATGATATGAATTATGTTATGCATGGTATGTTTTTATTCGAAATTCATGTATATTTGTTAAGTATACGCTCGAACGGCCCCCACTTGCTGAGTGACGACTATATCACTCACCCCTTACTCTCTCTCCCAGATAAGCCTGAAGATCAGATAGAAGAAGAAGAACATGACCAATTTTGGGGCTGGTGATGGTCGAATTTAATTTAGATTTATGTTCGTTTTAGGTTCTATTTGTTTTTCCATTGTAAACTCTTCCGCATAGATTTTATCGTTTCG
This sequence comes from Primulina huaijiensis, assembly GCF_012295235.1. Taxonomy (NCBI): domain Eukaryota; kingdom Viridiplantae; phylum Streptophyta; class Magnoliopsida; order Lamiales; family Gesneriaceae; genus Primulina; species Primulina huaijiensis. Next base: position 7,020,903 of record NC_133317.1, on the reverse strand, counting down.
AGAATTTTCGTTGTAAAGACAATTTTACGTTTGATTATGAATTATAAACTTGTTTAGGTTTGGACGTACTACGAGGCTTGTTGTTTTTGATGGTGAGATTTTAAAACAACGTCGTTGCATGTTGACTAACCTCAGTCTCAGAGCGTGCTTGATAATCTTTGATGAATCATATAATTATTTGTTTATTCGAATGAATCTACTCATTAATATTTCCAAGAAAATAGAGGAAGGTTCCATCTACCTCTCGGATATAACATATACTATTTGATTTTATTCACACGAAAGAGTTATGATACAGTACCATATAGATGTATATTCACTGGATCGCAGGGGGAAAAAACCAACAAAACATGTCTGTACGCCCCTTCCAAAATATTTACTACAAGAAGAGAGAATATACCTATACCAAGGTTTCTGGTATTCATCCAAATTTCTTCAATCAGCAATCTTTTGTCAAAAACAATTTCAAGCTAAAAATTCTGATGTTTTTCTTGTTTCCACTCCTAAATCAGGCACTATACGTGGTTGAAGGCAATCATATTTAGCTTTGTAAATCGAAAGAAATATCCCCCACGTTCCAAAAATCACACTTTGATCTCAGCGTACCGTTAATCCTCGTGATCCTGTCCCGTTCCTAGAAATCAAGCTCTATGTCGATAATCAAGTCCCGGATATCGAATTCTTCCCTACTCCACGCCTGTTTTCCACAAACATGTCTTACTTTCCGGAATCAGTACGCGATACCCACGCATGCAAGAATTTGTATCTGTGCAGGAACCCCAAGGATGTTTTCAGTTCGTGTCACTTTGGCATTTACTAACAGATTGAGGTTGAAAGAAATGGAAACTAATTCTCTTGCATCAGCACATGTATTTGACCAGTTTTGCATTGGAGTAAGTCTTTTCGAACCCATTTAGGATCATGTTCTGCAGTGTTGTAATCAAAGCAAGGAAAATTTAGAAAAGATCTTTTTCTTCAAATTTGAGGATTTGAAACGCGATCCTCAGTCTTGTCTTCGCTGTTTGGCTGAGTTTCTTGAATGCCCATTTTCTGCACAGGAAGATGGATTAGGAATGGCAGAAGAAATCTTGAAACTAGGGGGTTTCGAGAATTTGAGCGGTCTTGAAATTAATCAAAATGGTAGAAAATAAAGCATTTTTTCTTCGAGTTGAGGTTGGGGATTGTGATAATAATTTGCTGAGAATTCTACCAAAGTTCTACATTTAAAATATATAAGAGATAGAAGGTCAAAAAGATTGAAATATATATGAGATATTTTGGGTAAAGTTAAAAAAAATCCATGAGAGTTTATGTTCAAATAGACAATATCATATTATTGTAGAGATAAATGTGTTCCCATTGTACAACATTATTTAACTGATAAGATGGTGGATAAACTCGATGAAATTAGTGGAAAGAAGTTTTTTGGATCAAGGTTAGTCTTAGGGATTAGAAAAAATATCGAATTTTCGTAATACCGAGATTACCGTACCGAAAAATACCAAATTCATCGAATTTTTGGTTTACCGAAGATTTCGGTACGGTACCGGTATGAAATTTAAAAATTTCGATATATACAATAATAACGAAATATCGAAACAATATATAATATAAAAATTTAAGAATATACAATATTTTTAAACAATAGATTTATAAAATTTTAAAAATATAAGGTTTTTTCGGTATAAACGATATATACCGATATCGTACCGAAATCTATGTATACCATACAATTTCGGTATAATCGGTATACCGAAAATTTCGGTGCGCTATTGGTATAAAAAAATTATATCGTAATTTTCAGTACGATATACAATATACAATTTTCGGTACGGTATCCCACACTAGTTAGTCTTCTAAATTTATTTATGTAAGTTTCTAATGATTAAATTTTGTATTATGATATTTGGAATTTAAAAATATTATTTTGATTTGTGTTTTCAAAAAAATTTTGAGCACTGGGTTTAGAAAATATTTTTCATGAATTGGCTAATAATATATTATAATAAATTCATATAATAATTTGAATTAATCATTTTTATAAAACAAGAACGATTACAAATTAGTTTTCATATAATCCCATTTTGTAATTGCTCTAGCAGGGGAATGAGCCCGAGAGTGCATTTTGACTATCAAATTGTGGTCAATGTGAATTAAAATTTTGATTTACCCAAATAATTTGTACGTTAGTACTTGATTTATTTCACAAAATTGAATCGTGATACAGTCTTATATAAATTTTTATGTAATTTCAATAATAGGTATTAAAATCTGAGCTCAATCAATTATTTTATAATAAATGTTGAACCAGTGTTGTGATTCGACCAAATGGGACCAGGTATCAAATAGACTGCGAGAATTTATGAATACTACTCAATGAGTGTATTTTTGGAGTAAAGTTAGAACAAACATATTATATAGTTTATATATTGATATTTACAATAATTATATGGTAAGATTTTTTATTATCTTATAGGCTTTGTATTGAATTTATCATGAGATTTTGATAAATAAATTTTTTGTTTTGAATTTTTTATGTTATAAGAATTATTGTACAATTTGATTGTACATGTAATATTACTCTTTTGGGTATAACCCATCAAATATCATTAAGAGTTTTAGCAAACTTTATCATCAATTTTTAAACAATATCATATCCATAGAATAATAGATGGGAATTTTTTTTTTCATGTTTGTTTGTCTCTTTGCGATTTCAATCTTATGTTGTCTATTTTGAGTTTTAGTATGCTATTTTTATTTTGTATTGACAATTTTAGTTTTTTTCCTGACGTGGAGCTGGTGTAGCACCAATGCAATGTTGATGTGGCACTGATGTGTTTCATGTCACATAAGCAGTCCCAGTGAAAAATTATTAAAATTGCAAAAAAATCCGAAGATACGTGACTAAAACTGAAATTTGATAACATAAAGAACCAAAGTCGCAAAACGGTAAAATTACATGACTAAAAATAAGATTTTCTCAATATATATTTATTACCAATGAGAGTATTAATTTAAAAAATCAAATATGGAAACAAATAAAAAAATAATTGATAAATTTCATACTACTAATAATCGTGAATACTGGTCAAATGTATGTATAAACAAATATTATAAGATGAGTCGACATAGTCCAATTTTTTACATAAAAAATAATATTTGTCAGGTGTCAAGTCGAGTAGGAGAGAGTATCATAAAAGTTTTTGTGATAAAAGAATTCTAATTTTAAAGTACTTTTTAATATAAAAACTTGATTCGTGGAGAATAAATTAATTTTGTTCATTTTATTCGTTGAAGCAAATTATTAAATAATTAATTATTAAAAACGTTGAAGCAAATTATTAAATTTTTGTTGAATAAATTATTAAAAACGTTGAGTATATCATTTAATTAATGCCAAAGGATTTCACTCGTGAAGATTCCAGGGTTGCATCCTTTAAAGTCCTTCTACGCCTGTGGTTCTTGCACAAGCTAGCCCAATAATTGGATAGCATTTAATAAGTAAATTGAATAGCTTTAAATTTTACAATTATTGATACGACTACATATGCATACTACTCAAAATTTGCATCACTTTTTTTACCAGTCTCTTTACTAAGCTTTGTGGTGTTTTAAATTTCAAAAAAAAATTTAATGTTATATGCAATAATTGATTTTGTTGTGTATAACTGTTAATTGTGATATTTGAGCTGTTGTATAGTTTAAAATATTTGAATTACACATTATTATCAGTTATAATTTTTCATAAAAACAACAAACGCTTGATCCTACCCCGGTGAAATCAGACTAATTATAGTAAAATATCAATTGGATGTATTTTTTAAAGCTAATGGAAGGCATAATTCGTGACTCCAGGTTCTTGTTTTTTTTTTGGCAACAAAATTAAATATTTCGATTTATCTATATATGGATATATATTTGCATTTTATATTTTTTTTAATTTGATATATTTGGGTTTGAAATGAAAAGAAAAAAAGAAGCTTGCAATGCCAATGGATAATTAAAAAAATTGATTAATTAGTATTGGGATAATATCTATTTTCATTCTCTAGTTCGGGTTTCTTCTGATTTAGTCTCTCTTATTTCTCATGTGCCATAATGGTAGGAAAAAAATTGTAATTTTGCTTAGTAAGTTGGTATGTTTTGGATTTTAGTCGAGTTATAACTTGTAATAGTTTGATTTTCATTCAATAATTTGAATTGTTTCTTTGTTTTGGTCTTTACGTCTGAAGTCACTAAATCAACCAAATACACCGATCATCTTCTAATTGATCCAAAATTTTGAAATTAAAATTTATATAGCACATTAAGACCAAAATTTTGATGAGTTAATGGAAAACTTAAACTGAGACAAGTTAGTTGATCAAACAATTAATTTTCTATTATTATTATTATATAACAAAGATTATCTAGAATGTCCTAAGAAAACGATCAAATTTATATTATAAGTTGATATGTGCATGATTTTGGTTATATGATTAGTCAACATTTATCCCGAGTGTGATACTTGAATCAATCACTCAAATTCTTTAGCATGCAAATTATCTTCAACTCTGAACTTTGTGTATGCTCAGAGAAAAACTCCAGCAGTTGCATCAATATCCTCTACGGTTCTTCTCTCCATGTTTCGCATATATAGATCTCATTTGACCTAATTATCTTTCTATAGAAACAAAATCCTAGAAACATAGAAACAAGAGTTTATTAAGAATAAAACTCTATTTAAATCTAGGATAGTATATCTTAGGTATAAATTCCTAAATTAAATCATGTAGAATAAATACCAAGAATAACTTATCTAGGAATAAATCTTATTATATGATCAAGTCAAAGTAGTCTAGGAATGCAAAACTCTTATTTTTCTATTCAGATAAAAGACAAATTAAATAGGAATAAAATATTCATTTCATTATCCATTTTTCAACTTTAGTTCTTCAACTTTACTTTTAAAAAAAATTAGCTATTTTTCGTGGAAAACTAACATAACGTTATATCGGACAAGTCAGCAATATCTGATAACATGTTAACAATGTTAGATTTCATATCAATATCATCCGGAGTTACACCAGCATCCCAACGAAAAATGTACTAAAATTGCAAGATAACCAAACTTACTATTGCGTAGACCAATTTACAATACCAATATAACAATTTTCCATATCATACGTATTTTTGAAAATTAAAAATCTTATTATTAATAAAAGCAAATATAAATTTTTAAAAAATTAATATTTTCATTTTCTGATTTCGGAAAAACTAAAATTTCTACGTGTTTAGAATTATTTTCTCATGGCGGCTAATCAAAATTTGATTAATGATTATAAGAATGGAGACATCAATTAAGAAAGCTTCAAAGAATTGTCAAATGGTTTGAAAAGTTGTGACCAACTTATTGGACTTCTAATTAAATGTACAATATAAATCTGGAAAACATCAATTGTTAGGTAGGAAATTTTATTTTTCATAATAAATTGATTTTTTTAATGATTTGTATAATTTATTAAACGACGAAAATTAATATATTCCTATAAAAATAACTTTTCTATTGTAATTTAAATCGATCAAACAAGATTCTATTCATAATCTCTCTCTCGAGTCCAACTGAGCTTATTAAAAATTTAAATGAAATAAATATATAAATAATAAATTGGGCCTTTATTTTATGTAATTATTTATGGCCTACCGAAATTAATCGATTATAACTAAGAGTGTTTAAACTTCGAATAAAACTGAAAAAACCGAAAATTCAAACCGAAAAAACTGAACACTGAACCGAACCAAAAACCGAATTTTATAATTCAGATATAAATGTTAAAACCGAAATTTATTTGGTTCGGTTTTGAATTATATATGTCAAAATCGAACCGACCGAAAAAATCAAAATTTAATTAAATTAATAATTTTATTTTTATTATATATTTTTTGAGATGATATTAGTGAATGATGAATTATTTTGAATAATATTTAGTTGATTGTTGTTTATGTAATTCATATAAATTTTATATTTAAATGTTTTACTAAGAAATCATGTAAAAAGATAACATATTATATTTTACAATATATTTAATTTATTAATTTAAATAATTGTATCAAAATCGAAATAATCGACTGAAATAATCGAACCATTTCGGTAGAAAACCGAACCGAATAAAAATGGTTCGGATATCAGATTATATATTTGTAAAACCGAAAACCGAAAACCGAAAATCGAAAAAACCGAAAAAAAAATCGAAAATCGAACCGAACCGACCGATTAACACCCTTAATTATAACTAACCATCCGTTAAATAATCATTCGTACCATCTTTAAATAGCTATAATAATCAATTATACACCACATTAACTACCCTTTCCCCACAAGTTTAAAAGACAAAAACCTTTTATGTACTTCTGAGCAACTTAAGGGTTTATTAGATCGATGAATTGGAAATTAAAGATTTCAAATTTATAATTATAATTATATTGGTTTATTTGAATAAATCTATTTGACATTAACAAATTTCAAATCTTTACCTAATTATTTTATCAAATTTTTTTAAATTTTTTCTTTTAATACTTGTTCATATCCATATATTTATATTCATATTCATCCTCATATGAAAGTATGTCTTACCTATGAAAATAAATGTTCACATTTGGATATATTGTTAAAATATCGCAGATGGAATGAAATTTTCTTCAAAAATCATATTAGACATTTAATTTTATCGGTGTTGATACCCCATGGATGAACCCATCAAGGTCAGGCCCAAACTCCCGGCCCATCTCTAGGGCCCACAGGTGAAGGCCCATGAGCAGCCCAGGTATTCTCCTATAAATACCAGGTTTGAGCGTATGATTATTCATTCACTATATTGTTTTCAGCAGCGCCCTTAGCTGCTCCTCCCATATATCCTCAGTCTCTGACTTGAGCGTCGGAGGGGCTACGCCAGGACACCCTCCTGGCCCCCTTCTAACGGTCTTATTCTTGATTTCAGGCTCAGGGTGATCTTAAAGCCCACGTCTGAACTAGTGACGCTCGTTGGGATCGGACACGAAATTTCCCGTGAGTATCACTTGGCGCCGTCTGTGGGAAGACTTGAGTTGAGACGTAGAGATGGTAGGCAGGAAAGGAAGTAGAAGAGTTACCTCAGCATCATCGCATCCTCAGAGGGGACCCGAACAGTCTCATGTTGAGACAAGACATGAACCACCGCGTCTTGAGACGAGACAGGAACAACCTCGTCAAGAGACAAGAACCGAGCAGCCCCTTCACGAGACAAGGGTCGAGCAAAACCATCCCAATGAGAACGTGGGGAACTTGACCCTGGAGCAGTTGGGCCAATTTATCACCCGGACAGTGGAGGAGGCCATGAAAAAGAATCAAGAGTCTGTGTTTGTAGAGGAACAGGCCGCCCGTCAGGAACGTGAGGAAAATGTTGAAGTCCACCAGAGCAGGGTGGAGGAGACGCAACCCCTCCCAACTGGGGAGATTAGTGAGATGGGGGAGATGTGGAAGGAGATACGGAGGTTGAGGGAGCAGGTAGGAAGCAGAGCGCCGGTACCCAAGAGAGGAAGCCCTTTTTCACTAGCCATCTTGGAGGAAGGGCTTCCTCCGAATTTCCGACAATCTAACATTGGTGAGTATGACGGACATACTGACCCCGAGGAACACTTGGGGAGATTTGAGAATGCGGCTTTGTTGCACCAATATTCAGATGGAGTCAGGTGCAGGGTGTTTCTTGGCACGTTGGTGAAGTCAGCCCAGCAATGGTTTAACACCCTGCAGCCCAACTCCATACAGTCTTTTGAGGATTTTGCTACAGCTTTCTTGCACCGATTTGCCAGCAGCAAGAGGCACCAGAGAAATTATTTGAGCTTGTTCGTGATGAAACAGCAAGAGACTGAAACTTTGCGAGAATTTGTCCAGCGTTTCAACAGTGCAGCGCTGGAGATACCGACGGCTACCCCTGACATCATGATAAGTGCCTTTACACAAGGACTGAGGGGAGGGGAGTTTTTCAAGTCGCTGGTCAAGAAGCCTCCGTCGAGCTATGATGACTTGCTGGCTCGGGCGGAGAAGTATGTAAATCTAGAGGATGCCCAACGGTATAGAAGGATGGAGCAGCGGCCCGGGGGAAGTAGGATGGAGGGGGGAGAGATAGGAGGTAGGAAGAGGGGTTCAGTGGAGAAGGAGGAGGACAGAAATAGAAGTAGAGGACAATTCTCATCACATGTTCCTCTGAACAGGAATCGCGATAAGGTAATGGAGGTGAAGGAGCCAGAGGGAAGGTGGCAGAAGTCGCAGAGAGCGGAGGGCGGTGTTAGGATGCCTCCGACGGACAAACGAGAGGCATCCTCATCCGGGGACCGACCGAAACCTCGCCCGTCTCCTAGGAGAGGTCGAGGTCCTCCTTGGATCAACCAGAGGGTCGGAGAGCCGAGAAGAGAAGGGCGGGGTCAGGATTTTCCTCGGGAACCTGTTGAGCCGAGGAGGAGAGCAGATGAAGATAACCACCCCACGAGAGGAATGATTCACATGATCTCGGGGGGTGCTACTGATGGAGACTCTGGGCGAGCTCGGAAAGCACACGGGAGGAGGTTGGAGAATTTTGAGATATCCAGGGGTGCAGACTTACCCCAAGATCCTGTCATCAGCTTCGGGCCGGAAGACCTTCGAGGTATCGTGGCTCCTCATAACGATGCCTTGGTGGTGACAGCCACTATTGCCAACTACGATGTGGCAAGGATCTTCATTGATAATGGGAGCTCTGTAAATATATTGTTCAAGAGCACGTTGGATCAGATGAAGGTGGAAGGGTTCGAGTTTGATCCGGTCTCCACTCCTCTGTATGGGTTCGCGGGACATGCCATTCCGCCGCTGGGTCAAATTACTCTTCCCCTATCTTTGGGACGCGACCCTCGACGGGTAACAAAGATGATAACATTTACCGTGGTGGATACCCCCTCATCGTATAATGGAATCTTGGGGCGGCCAGCCTTAAAGGATTTCAGAGCCGTAGCCTCCACGTATCATCAGAAGTTGAAGTTTCCTGTGGGGAAAGAAGTGGGAGTCTTGTGCGGGGACCAGAAGGTCGCGCGTCGGTGTTATGAAGGGACGGTGAAGGAGGAGGGGAAGAGGGCGCGGGTGGAAGTTAATATGATTAGAAGGGGGAGGAGTGGGTTGCCCGTAGCGAGGAAGGAGGTTTGGGAGGTTATGGAGGAAGAACCGGAGGTCATAGTGCTGGGACCCGAAAAGAAAATGCTCAGAATAGCCCGTGACCTTGACCTAAGGGTTAGGGAGGAACTCATTGCTTTCTTACAGGCCAATCTCAGCGTGTTCGCTTGGTCAGCTCAAGAGCTCACTGGGACGGCCCCGGATGTGGCGGAGCATCGGTTGAACATCTTGCCGAATGCTCGCCCAGTAAAACAGAAGAAAAGACATTTCGGGCCTGAGAAAGATAAAGTTATACAGAAAGAGGTCGGTGAATTGCTTGAGGCTGGGCACATTCGAGAAGTGCAATTCCCTACTTGGCTATCGAATGTTGTCCTAGTCCCGAAGAGTTCAGGGAAGTGGAGGATGTGTGTGGACTTCAGAGATCTCAACAAGGCATGTCCTAAAGATTGTTATCCTTTGCCTCGGATAGATCAGTTGGTGGACTCCACAGCTGGACATCAGTATTTGTGCATGCTGGACGCTTATCAAGGGTACCATCAAATCCCTTTGGCTGTGGAGGATCAGGATAAAGTGAGTTTCATCACCTCTGAAGGAACTTTCTGTTACGTGGTCATGCCCTTTGGACTCAAAAATGCCGGAGCCACGTATCAGCGATTGATGGATAGAGTCTTTTATGAGCAGGTGGGAAGGAATGTCGAAGTGTATGTGGATGACATCATGGTAAAGTCTAAGGATTCAACCCAGCTCATACCTGACTTAGTGGAGACCTTTTCCACCCTCAGGTCTTATAGGCTGAAGTTGAATCCTCAGAAGTGTATTTTTGGGGTGAGGAGTGGGAAGTTCTTGGTCTATATGGTAACAGAAAGGGGGATCGAGGCTAACCCTGAGAAAGTGCAAGCTATCCAAGATATGGTCTCTCCCCAGGGACCCAAAGATGTTCAGCAGCTGACAGGTAGGATTGATGCGCTGGCACGCTTTATCTCGAGGTCCGCCCACCGAAGCTTACCATTCTTTCGGACCTTGCGTAAAGCGAAAAAATTTGAGTGGGGTCCGGATTGCGAGAAGGCTTTCACAGAATTGAAGGAGTACCTTGCCGAGCTTCATGTCCTTGCCAAACCGGCGGCGGGTGAGCCTTTGTGGGTATATTTATCTGCCACTGAAGGGGCTATAAGTTCAGTCCTTGTTAAGCTAGATGGGTCAGTTCAGCAGCCGG